>NC_090838.1:86780476-87083506 GCF_028021215.1 Eschrichtius robustus
AGCATGAAGGAGTATTCATCTAGAAAATATTTATTGTACTTTCTCTTTGCCACACACCATGTTAGTCACTAGGGGTACATACCAGGATGGACCCAGCTTTGGGGTTCTACGTAGGCAGGGAACTGTGAGAACCTATGGTGACTCTGATAAGAGATCAGCTTACTCACAGGTAAACTTGGCCTCAGTTTCTTCATCTGAAAAATGGGGAGAGAGCTTGAACTGATCTCTTAAGATGTCAGCCATAACTCTGTGTCTCAGAGGTGTCTGAGGAAAAGAGGTTAACGTTGAAAGTCCCCTCTTCTAGGCTGGATGGCCTTCAGCCACCTTTTTTATTTCAGGTGAAGAAGACAACAGTGCTGTCATCTGGTTCTGGCTGCACAAAGGCGAGGCCCAGCGATGCCCTAGCTGTGGAACCCATTACAAGCTGGTGCCCCACCAGCTGGCCCACTGATCCCCTGCACTAACTCACTCAAAATGTGATGTAAAGTTTCTTCTTTCAATAAAGACTAGCCATTACATTGGCTCCTCCTCCCATAGTTGGCTGGTCTAATTTCTTTCCTGTTGTTTTTTCGGAAGGAATGGATGATTATGTCGGGAATAGCTATCTGTTAATACTAGCTTGCCATCCACTTGCTTTTGTACACCGAGATTGCCAGTTCCCTAATGCAGTGATAGCTACCACCTGGCATGGGGAAAATGGGCTGTGGAGTCAGGCTGACTGGACTTGTAATACTGGCTCCATCATCTAGCTTTGTCACTGGGGGCCTGCTCTCTGAGGGTGGGTTACATCTTAAATATAAATAAATAAATAAATACCTTGTGAGGTGTTAGGAATAATATATATAAAAAGAGCCTGGCAGATAGTAAGTCCTCACATTATTGTAAAGACAGAGTGGCCTTGTGGGGAGAGTTTTGGCTTTGAAGTCTTAAGGGAACCAGGTTCAAAGCATAGTTCATGGGGATGCCATCAGCAAAATCTAGAATATGGGACAGTTCCAGAAACCAGCAGCCAGTTTCTTCAAATAAATTGCAAGGAGAAAAAAAACAGGTATGAGTACTTATCAAGTGAAACATGAGGAAGATACCAACCAAGAGCAGTGCGTGGACCTTGTTTGGATCTTGATTTGAAAAAATCAACTGTAAAGAAAAAAATCAAATAGGGATATTTGGTATTTAGGGACTTACTAAATTTTAGACATGTTAAAGGAATTAGTTGTTTTTTTTTTTATGCTTTAGCGATATATACTGAGGTACTTAGGGGTGAAATATGTCTGAGATTAACTTTAAAACAGTGAGAAGAAGGAAGAGAGTAGTTTGGGGTATGACTGATCCATTGTAGCCAGGTACAAGAGGGGTTGTCGTTTTTCTACTTTTGTGTATGTTTGAACTTTATCATAATAATAAACCAAAAAAAAAAAGAAAAGTTGAGAGAAACAAGCTTGATTCAGTCCCTTTATACCTGTGACACCTTGGACAATTAATTTCTCAAAAGCTATTTTATCTGTAAAATGGAAATAGTACATATTTTGTTTTGGGATTTGCCATAGAGGTGGCTTTGGTTACTATTGCCACAAATTGATCCAAACTAGATCTGTAAGTTGAATTGATGATGGGAGAGAAAAGCTCTTAACTTCATCTTTTTTTTTTTAATTTAAAATTATTTATTTACTTTTGGCTGCATTGGGTCTTCGTTAACGGCTCATGGGCTTTCTCTAGTTGTGGCGAGCGGGGCCTACTCTTCGTTGCGGTGCGCGGGCTTCTCACTACAGTGACTTCTCTTGTGGAACACGGGCTCTAGGCGCGCAGGCTCAGTAGTTGTGGCTCGCGGTCTCTAGAGCGCAGGCTCAGCAGTGGCGCACGGGCTTAGTTGCCCCGCGGCATGTGGGATCTTCCTGGACCAGGGCTCGAACCTGTGTCCCCTGCATTGGCAGGCGGATTTTCAACCACTGTGCCACCAGGGAAGCCTCTTTCCTTCATCTTGCCTTACCTCCTCTTAAAGGTACAAAGCTACTGCTTCCTTTCCTGGCTGTCACTCATCTCATTTCCAGGAAATGTTCAACCATTTATCTGCCATTCAGGGCCATTCTCTGGGAAGGGGACACCTAAATAGCCACCTACCACTCCCACCTTAAATGCTGTTATAAAGAAGAGTTTCCCAGTCAGGAAGACTGCTTTAGTGCTACCCTCAAGCCCTCTTGTCTGGCCCACCTCCTGCATCCTCTTTCCTTTTTCACCGTCTCCCTTTCCAGTCAAAACTCTACTTAGAGTGGACTTTTGACTCCTCACATCATTATTTATTCTGTCTGCTTCCTCCCTCATCTCCAAGCCCACCTTGCATCTTTATTATTTTTTAACTTTTAAAATTGAAATATATTACAATATTATGTTTCAGTTGTACTACATTATGAAATGATCACCATGATAAGTCTAGTAACCATCTGTCCCCATACAAAGTTATTAAACTATTATTGACCATATTCTTTATGCTATATATTACATCCGCATGGCTTATTTATTTTACAACTGGAGGTTTGTACCTCTTAATTCCCTTCACCTATTTTGCTTCTACCCCCCTCCCCTGTTCTCTGTATCTATGAGTCTATTTTCATTTTGTTTTTTAGATTCCACATGTAAGTGAGATCATACAGTTTTTGTCTTTCTCTGTTTGACTTATTTCACTGAGCATAATACCCTCTGGGTCCACCCATGTTGTCACAAATGGCAATATTTCATTCTTTTTTATGGTGGAGTAATATTCCATTGCATATATGTATATATTCATTCATCTATTGCTGGACACTTAGGTTGCTTCTATATCTTAGCTATTATAAATGATGCTGAAATGAACATTGGTATGCACATATCTTTTTGAATTAGTTTTTTTCTTTGGGTAAATACCCAGAAGTGAAATTGCTGGATCATATAGCAGTTCTATTTTTAATTTTATGAGAAAATTCCATACTGTTTTCCATAGTGGCTGCACCAATATGCATTCTCACCAATAGTGCACAAGGATTTCCTTTTCTCCACATCCTTGCCAAATTAGTTATTTGTTGCCTTTTTGCTGATAGCCATTCTGATAGGTGTGAGATGTTATCTCATTGTGGTTTTGATTTGCACTTCCCTGATGATTAGTGATGTTGAGCATCTTTTCATGAGTCTGTTGGCCATCTATACGTGTTTGGGAAAATACTCAGGTCCTCTGCCCATTTTTTAATTAAGTTGTTTGTTTTTTTGATGTTGAGTTGTATGAGTTCTTCATATATTTTGGATATTAACCCTTATTGGATATATTATTTGTAAATATCTTCTCCCATTCAGTAGGCAGACTTTTTGTTTTTTTGATACAAATCTGTTTCATTGACCTATGTGTCTGTTTTTGTGCCAGTACCATACTGTATTGATTGCTGTAGCTTTGAAGTATAGATTAAAATCGGGGAGCATGATACCTCCATCTTTGTTCTTCTTTCTCAAGATTGCTTTGGCTATCAGGGTCTTTTGTGGTTCCATACAAACTCTGGAATTATTTCTTCTAGTTCTGTGAAAAATGCCACTGGTATTTTGATAGGGATTGCATTGAATCTGTAGATTGCCTTAGATACCCCCTTGCTTCTTTTCTCTTTTAAAAATTTTAACCAGTTTTCCCCTAAGAAAGAAAAATCCCCATATATTTCCAGACTGTGGTGGCAGAATAATGGTCCTCCAGAGATGTCCCATGTCCTAATCCCAGAACCTGTGAATATGTTAGGTCAAACAGTAAAAGGTTATTAAGATTGCAGACAGAATTAAGGTTGCTAATCAGCTGACCTTAAAATAGGGAGAGTAGCCTGGATTATCCAGGTAGGCCCAATAATCACAAGGGCGGCAGAAGAATGAGAGTCAGGGGGATGTGACTGTGGAAGAATGGTCAGAGAGATGCAATGTTACTGGTTTAAAGATGGAAAAAGGGGATCACAGGCCAAGGAATGCAATTAACCTCTAGAAGCTGGGAAAAGCAAGGAAATGATTCTCCCCCAGTCTCCAGAAAGAAACACAGCCCTGCTGCCACATTGATTTCAGATTTCAGTGCGGTGAGACCCATGTCAGACTTCTATAGAACTGTAATGCTTTAATGGCATCAATAGATCAGTAAATTCAAGTCCTGTCTCCTGGGTTAGTGGGTCTCAAATTTCGCTGCACATTAGAATCACCTGGGTATATTTTTGTTCCCCATACCCGGCTCACACCCAGACCACTGAAGCAGAGTCTCTGGGGGTGAGACCCAGGCATTATTACTTTAAAGTTCCCCAGGTGCTTTCAACATGCTGCCAAGGCAGAGAACCTTTACGTCAGGCTAACCACAAAAGCACACAAAAGCATGAAGAGCGTCTGTTGGTAACTGGGAGCCCTAGGGGCAAAGAGGAAATGTAACACCCTTCACTAGGAGCACCAAACCTTTGCTTGTGGGTAGAAATGGGCTCCATCTAGCCATTTAACAGCTTAGAAATTGGATCCTGTCTCTCCTCACTAGGCAAGAATACAGGTATCTCTCTAATGGTATTTATTAAACAAGCTGAAAGTACAAAGATCTTTTTTTCTGGAACCACTTGAGTAAGTTGCTATCTGATGCCCCATCACAGGTTAGTGTGCATTTCTTACAAAGACATTCTCTCCTATACCTGCAATATGACTATCAAAATCAGGAAATTACAACTTGTACATTTCTACCATTTACTCCTCAGACCCTATTGAAGTTTTGCTAAATGTTCCAATAACGTCCTTTATAGCAAAGAATCCAGTTCCTGTTACCTTTAGTTGTTATGTCCGTTTAGCCTTCTCCATTCTGGAACAGTTCTTCAGCCTTTCCTTGATTCCTGTGACATTGACACCTTTGAAAATTACAACAAGAACTTAGGTTTGTCTGATGTTTCCTCATGATTGGATTCAGGTTATGCATCTTGGGCAGGAGTAACACAGAGGTGATGCTGGACGCTTCTCAGTGGGCACATGACGTCGATTTGTCCCATTGCTGATGAGGTGTTCACTTTGGTCACTTGATTAAAGTAACGTCTGCCAGGTTTCTTCACTGTATAGTTGCCCCTTAATTATTATTATTTTAAATTTTAGTTTTTTGGCTGTGCCATGCGACTTGCAGGATCTTAGTTCCCTGACCAGGGATTGAACCCTCGCCCTCAGCAGTGAAAGCGCAGAGTCCTAACTACTGGACCACCAGGGAATTCCCACCTCTTAATTTTTAAAAAATTTTATTTATTTATTTATGTCTGCGTTGGGTCTTCGTTGCTGCGCATGGGCTTTCTCTAGTTGCGGCGAGCGGGGGCTACTCTGTTGCGGTGCGCAGGCTTCTCTTGGGAGCACGGGCTCTAGGCGTGAGGGCTCAGTAGCTATGGCACATGGGCTTAGTTGCTTCGCGGCGTGTGGGATCTCCCTGGACCAGGGCTCGAGCCCGTGTCTCCTGCATTGGCAGGCGGATTCTTAACCACTGCACCACCAGGGAAGTCCCCACCACCCCTTAATTATTAATAAGTATCTTACAGGGCAATACTTTGAGATGTCAATACCCTGTTCCTCATCGAACTTTCAACTTATTAATTTATATCAGTATAGACTTATGCTTTCACGTTGTATTCAGTGAATTATAATTCATAACTGTCATTATTTTTTGATGTTTTATTTGTTCCAAATTTGACCAGTGGAAGCTTCTTCAAGCAGGCTCCTGTGGCCTTTTGACATGTCCCTATCATTTTTGTATCACTTCTTTTATTCTCTGGCACAAAATGTTGCAGGCTGTTAAACCCGTGAGGTAGGTGCTATTATTATCACCCCCATATTAGAGATGCGGAAACCTAGGAACAGCTCCAGATTACACAGCTAGTTAGTTGTGGTGGCAGGATTGTGAATCCAGACCATTTAGCTCAAGCCTGAGCTTTCCCCCTCTTTTTATTTTGAAATAATTTTAGACCTACAGAAAAGTTGCAAAAATAGTACAGAGTTCCTGTTTACCTTTCACCAGTTTCTGCTAACATTAACCTATGACATTAACACATAGCACAGTGACTGAAACCAGGAAATTCACATTGATACAGTACTATTAACTGATTTTGCTGGCTTTTTCAGTAAGGTCCTTTTCTGATCAGAATCTCATGTTGCATTTCATTGTCATACCTCCTTGGTCTCCTCAAACCTGTGACAGTTCCTCAGTCTTTGTCTTTATAATCTGTCACTTTTGAACAAGATAGCTGGTCCACTGATTTATAGAATGCCCTCAGTTTGGGTTTGCCTGCTGTTTGCTCCTGGTTAGGTGGAGGTTATCCAAGAATACACAGGTAACATTGCGGTCTCTTAATGCATCACGTCAAGATAGTGACTTATTACCGGGGATGTAAACTTCGATCATTTGGTTAAGGTGATATCTACTAGGTTTCTCCACTGTAAGGTTACTATTTTTCCTTTTTTAATTAGTAAGTACCTCATGGGGAGATACTTTGAGACAGCGCAAATGTCCTTATTTTTTGCTTACAAGTCTTTGCATCCATTTTTGCCTGCAGCAATGATAACTGTGATGTTTGCCTAACAGTGATTTTCTTTTTCTGTTATTCCTTCTACATTCATTAACTGGAATTCTACAAGTAAGAACCGTCCCTTCTCCCCCATGATTGATCTCAGACTGAACTCATGACTATTTTATTCTATGACTTATAATCCAGTACAAATTTGACCACTGGGTGCTCCTGCAAGTTGTTTCCCGAGTCCTTTAGCCAGGCCCTCTTCTTTTTTGAGCACTTTCTTCCTATACAGTACCACAAGATATTCTAGGCTCATTTTATACTTTCTCTGCCCCAGGTCTGCAATTTCTCCAAGGACCTCTGGTTCCTTTTATTTTTTTTTTATTTTTTAATTTTTTTTGGTTCCTTTTATTGAAGAATGGTATTTAGAAACCAAGATCTGAATACTATATGTGCTTATTGCCACTGGGGTGTCATTGTCTCTAGGCCCTCTGAGCAGACAGGGCTAAGAAATATACACACATATATTCTAACCCATTTACTTCAGTATCTTTCTGTATGTATAATAAAAGCCATGAGTTCATACTACCTCCAATCCCCATCCAACACCACAGGGTTCATTCTAGCCTTACCACCTTCTCATCTGTAGCTTTTCTCCAACAGTGAGAAACCCAGCAGGGCCAGAGCTCTGTAACCACACCATCCCTGTAGGACAGGGAGTAGGGAGAGTGTTGCTGGGCCTTAAAGGATGGGATTTTGACAGACATTAGGGAAAGTCATTCCAGCAGAGAGAAGACCATGACTAGAGGCTGGCAGGCAAATCAGGGCATGATGCCGCCTAAGCCTAAAACAGGGAAGGAACAGGACTCCAAAGGGCCAGAATTAAACGCAACAATGCATAGCTCATGAGGGTGATTTCACCAGCAATTTTGCATCTATTCAGTTTTATTTCACCAAGCAGTGGAGAACCGCCTGACATTTTGGATTAGGAAGTGGCAGAACCAAGGCTATCTGGGCTTTAGATCCAAGGGCAGATGGATTGGGTGGGGAGGATGGAGCCGTGGTCATGAGCTAGGGTGGTGGTGGTGGCTACCGTGGAAAAGAAACCAGGTGGGAAAGTCGCTACAGAACCAACAGAACCTGGCAACTGACAGAATGTGGGGAAGGTAAGAGGAGGGAGAAGGCAAAGTGACAAGGCTCTAAGCCTGTGTGGTTGGGAGAAAGTGGTACCATAAACAGAACCCCAAACAAAGGCTTCTCTGTAAATTCTGTTTCCCCCCTGGGGACAGGCACGCCGTGACCACAAAGCCTCACAAAATGTTCTCTGAAGACAGGCCTGACTCAGTGACCTCTCCCCTCCTGCCTGATCTCTTGAGTTCTGGGCCCTCCCTCAGCCCCACCAAGTCCATTGCCTTCGACACACAGCTATGATAACCATGCACCCCTGACTGACTGCCCATCACTCAGGACACAGCTAAAAACTCTCAAGGGCCCCTACACGCTGGCCCCAACTTACCCCTCTGGTTTACCTCACATTATAGCCAGAGACCACTCACGCTGCCCTGCGCCTTGGCCTCACTTGGGTCCATGTCCTTTTTTTCTAGCCCCACCGGTCCCAGGCGTCTCCTTGAACTCTTACCTCTCCCAGGAACACCCCCTCTTTACCTGGCTAACCCCTCCTGCACCCGTGCAAGTCCTCCTGCCCCACCTGCTGGCTTAGATGGCCCTCCTCTTGGCCCCCCAGCTCTGTACTGAAATGCCCTGTTTATCTTTCTCCCCTGATCTGTATGTTTTTAGGGGCAAAGATATGTCTTGTTTACCACTGGCTCCAAACACAAGGCACCTCCTGGACATACTGTAGGTGTTCTTGATGTAAGTACCTGATGAAGGAAGGAGAGGGTAGACACTGAACTCACTTCTCACTGCTCCCTCTCCCTCCACTGCCCTTCCTCTCCTTGCTGCTCAGCTTATTCTCTCAGAGCCCAGCTCATCGATACAGCCTTCTACATCTCTCCCATCACCCCCCTTCCTGACTTGTCTGAACTTGGATCCTGTATCAGTGTTGGTCTATTGGCCTCAGCTACATCTGAGCCGGGCAGCAGAGGTGCTCAAACAGAACAGGTGAGGGCGTGGATGCACCAAGCCCCAGCCCTGCCTGCCACAAGGCCCCATCCAAGAATAAAGGGGAGGAAGGCAGCCTGTTCTCTGCTTCTCCTGGCAGACTGCAGCAAGCGTGTAAAGAGGCTGGGGAATTCCGCCACCAGGTTGAGAGCCCAGCCTCCTGGGGCCTCCCGTGCCACGTTGCCCCGCCAACCACTGAAATCTCAGGCTTCTGAGCTAGAGCCAGTGCCCTGCTGCTTTGGTCCTCAGGGATGGAGGAGCAAACAACAGCGCAAAGAACCACAAGAAAACAGAGCCACACACTGGGCCTTGTCCATAAGTATTACTATAATGATTTACAAAAAATTTTTTTTCAGGCAACTGTGTTAAATTATTGTACACTTGTGGGAGAGGGAGATGGGGGTCCTGGCCACAAGGTAAATGAAGACCTCTTTTGTGGGAGAGGTGGGAGGAGGAAGTGTGCCCTCCTCACCCCCACTAGGTCTGAATTGTGATTAAGTGGCTTCCCTTCAACAAATGAAGACCATTAACCCTTCCTGTCCCAGGTACTGGCGTAAAGGACAGGGAGCAGCAAGTCAATGAAGTGCTTTGAAGGGGAGAACGCAACACACTGCAGCCGCCCAAACCCAGTGCATCCTCTGCTCTGGCTCCAAAGGCTCGGACCCTGGTCCAGACTCCTTATGGGGGACAGAAGACTGACAAGAACTCAGTCTACACCAAGGCACCCATCCAGAAAGATGGGAGAACAGAGTGTGAAAGGGTCAGGGATGCCTTGGTGTGGCCCTCTGGGCTACTCTGTCGGGTCAGGAAGAGGAGGTGGCATGAGAAGCAGTGACACACTGGCGGGGAGCTGCTGGCTGCCCCCTCCTCCACCCCACTCCCCAAGGCTAGTTACATAGGCATCCAGGCACTCTGGCCCTGTCGGAGAAAATGGGGGTATTTGGGTGTCTGGCCTTGGAGCTCGGGGCAGCAGAGAGCCATGGGCCTAATTGGTTCTGCCAAGGGGGACACCCAGAACCGCCCAAAGCTGGGCCCCTCAATTCCTATCTTCCAGCTCAAGCCTCCCATCCATGCAGCTAATGTTACTGTGTGTGCGTGTGTGTGTGGAGGGCTGCAGGGAAGCATTGTTGCAACACTTGCCCGGGGTTCAGGGCATGCAGGGGGCCCTGAGGCCTAGTATGTGAACCGGACCAGAAAGGGTTAAGGACTCTGGCTCCTCTTTCCTCCCATCTTCCCAATGCTACACCTTCCTCCTTGGGCACTAGAAGGTTTTACGATGAATAGCCCGGGAGCCATCCTCTTCATATTCCTTTTTGGATACCCACATCTTCTTAAAAGTGTCCAGCGAGGCCAGGATGGAGCCACTGTGAGGAGGGAGGGAGAGCAGTCCTGTGGACCTGAGGGCTGAGCCAACCGCCCTCCCTGGGCGCCCAGAGCTCCACTTCCCTTACCTGGGAGGGAAATCCACCCACCTCCACCTGGCCTGGGCCAACCCGGGGAGAAGTGTCCAGGGCACAATGGTCTCCTCCCAGAGCACCCCCCGTGAGCCCCGCCTCACCCGATCCACGTGGAGTACAGCCGTTCCTGAGGGGCCGAGATCTAGAGGGAGCAAGCGGCAACGTGACTGTCCCATCCCCCCGCAGAAGCCCCTGTCCCAGCCTCGGGTCGGGGCGGGGGGCCCTTTCTCCCAGTGCCCGAGGCCAGGCAGCAAGTGCCTCAGCTGGGAGCAGGGCTGGGCTGGGCCTGGAAGGCAGAGGGCACCTGAAGGTGGTTCTTGCTCTTTCCTCCCCGGGTCAAGGTTGCCCAGCACCCTCATGCCCCATGGGGACTCCCCATAACCTCACCTTGATTTTGACGTCTTTGGGGGCAAGCTTCTTTACTTCACTTAGTAATCGGTCGCCAAAGCCTGTGAACAGAAGGCTGGCTGAACTGGGGGTCCACATCCGACCCTTTACCACTAGCTCCCCCGCATCCAACCTCTGGTGCCCCAGCCCCAGCTGCTGCCATGCTTGTTTTAGTCATTCTTGCCAGGATTAAGGGTAAGGGCAAGCCACCCCAAAGGCATAAAAGATCCAGCAGCATGCCTACAGGTGGGCCCAGCTTCCTTCCTCAGGAAGGCAGCATGAGAAAGAGCCCCAAGTCACTCAGCTCTGCCTGACCCCTACGCTCTCCCTCCCCCGATGCTCTGGAGCCAAAACCACCAGAAGCGAAGTCAAAGGCGAACGACGCGTCAGGAGAACACGCCTGCCACTTCTACCCAGCAGATGGGCAAACGTCACACACAGTGTCGGGACGGCGCCGGGGGACTCTCGTCCATAACTGATGGGGGCGAAAGTGGCACAGCCTCTCAGGAGGGAAACTCTGGTGATACCTACCAGGTAACAAATGCACATACGCACCCTCTTACTCAGCAATTCTAGTCCTAGGATTTTTCTTTTAGGTATATTCTCATCACGTGAAGTAATAGCGTATGAGATCACCCATTGGAGCATCTTTGTGATCAGAAAGAATTTCATCATCCCCAAGGCCATCCGCAGGTTAATGGTTAAATGGCACATCCATCCCATACGGTCAGATAAGAGAACTTACACTCTAGGAAAGATCTTCTGGATGTGGTGCAAAGTCAAAAATACATGGCGTGGAGCTTCAGAGTACGCTAAGGTCTGTGTAAAAAGGGAGTGCTTATTCACGCACAGGTGTTACCTGAGAAACTAACAACTCCTGTGGGGAGGGAACTGGGTGACCAGGACAATGGGAGAAGGCAGACTGCATCTAATACATTTTAGACCTCGTGAAACTTATCACCTATTTACAAAGTAAACAAAATTTAATTTTAAATCTTTCTCTTAAAAAAACAAAAAAAAAACCTGAGCACCCAAAAAACCAACAGAAAATGGGCCATCTCCCAGGCTTCTAGGAAGTGGGATGCAGTCTGAGGGTCCAGCTGCCCTTGGCCTCCAAGTCATACTACCACCTCCCAACTGTGGTACCTTTGAAAAGTGTGGAGCCACCGGAGAGCACGATGTTGGCGAACAGCGTCCGGCGAAGGTCCATGTCAGACTTGTGGATGGCGAAGGCCAGCACCTCGTGGAGCCCCTCACTCTCATCCCCTATCAGGTCTGGCTGGAACAGCAGCTCGGGGGCCCGGAACCGCGCTGGCCCCACCTTGGGAACACAAGATTGAGGCAGACAGGCCTCCTCCTCCTCCAGGTCCCGGCATCACTCCTGCCCCCGCCCAGGGCCGGCCTGGCAACTTACGTTGAGGGTGCTGCCGTCTGGCAAGGTGTACTGCACCTTCTCTGTCTCCAGAGCCTCATCCTTCTGCGGGCTGATGGACAGGTAGCAGGCCCGCTGCAGTGGGCGGGGACACAGCCCTCAGGAGGCAGCAACCGGGACACCCGCACCTGGGGCTCAGCCTTACACCGGGTCCGACCACCCCTGCCCCGTTTCCCACCTCCTGCCCTGCGTCACCTCTTTGATGGTCCGGACAACCTCAAACTCAGCCGAGGTGTGAAAGTCAACCCCCTCCTTGCGCAGCTGCAGCCGGAGGTAGCGGGAGACGTCGCGGCCGGCAATGTCCACCCGCATGATGGAGTGTGGCATGGCAAAGCCCTCGTAGATGGGGACGGCGTGAGTGACCCCATCCCCTGAGTCCAGAACGACTCCCGTCGTGCGTCCTGTTGCATACCTGTCACCAGGTCAGCATCCCTTCACCTCAGCCACTGAGGCATGGGGACCTCCTCACCCCTGGAAGGGACCCCGGGACATGTGCATCATCTGATCTGAAAAAGGGACCCGCGGGACTCCCTAAAGGGACGGTCATCAGGGGGCTGTTTCTACAGGGAAGTCGGACGCCTGGTCATCCCGAGCAGGAGGCTGCCCCCAGGGAGGACGGAGATGGAGGGGACGCAGGGCTTAGGGAGCACTCACAGGCTAAGCACGGCCTGCATGGAGATGAACAGGGCTGGCACGTTGAAGGTCTCGAAGAACACCTCTGCCGCCTTCTCCCGGTTCTTACATGGGTTGAGCGGAGCTTCCGTGAGAAGAACAGGATGCTGCAAGAGACGGCAGAGTTGCCGGCAGGTGCAAAGACAGCGTACTGGCGCTGCCATGATCCTTCCAGAGAGCCACCCGCCCCTGTGAGCACATGAAGCTGCGGCCTGCCATCCCTCCCGACGGCACAAGCCCATCATCTGCCAGTAGTTTTACTCTTCCAAAGATCCAGCGCTCCCTGGAAAATTCTGCTCAGCAGCCACCGACTGGGCGGACCCAGGCCCACGCAACACAGAGGCGGCAGGCCCTGACAAAGCCGGAGGAAAGCTGGGAGCCTGGCTGGGACGCCGCGGGCAGGGAGAACCGGGCCCCAGCGGGAGGGGCCGCTGCCCCACCTCCTCGGAGAAGGTCTGCAGCTGGTCCTTGGAGTAGACGTACTGCCAGACGCGCTCCATGCCGTTCCAGTCCCGCACCACGCCGTGCTCCATGGGGTAGCGGATGGCCAGCAGCCCCCGGTGCTCCTGCGGAGGGGCGAGGCCGGCCGTGGCACCAGACATTCACCCGGCAACTGCTCCCCGCCCGCCCGGGAGCTGCCCCTTCATCCGCTCGCCGGGTGTCCCCATGCCCCGTGACGGGTCCTGAACCCAGCGCACGTTCATCTGTCCAACTGCTTCTTGGGCTCTCAGAGCCCAGCCAGTCTCCAAGGCCAGGACCAGAGAGGGTGGCAGCATGCTCCCTGCCACCCTCAGTCCCCTCCCTCCCTCCACAGCCCTTCGTCCTCTACACTCACTGCCAGCACAGCCTGACCTCCATCCCCACCACTTCAGTGCCAGGAGCCTCCACGTAGGCCAATCCTACTTGGTCCCCTCCTGCGGTCACGTGCTGCCACCGCTCCTCCCGGGCACAGCTGGATGCCGTGAGCTACCTCTCCTCCCAGCTCTTCAGCCAGTGCTCGCGCCTCTCACACGGACCTGCCCTTCAACTTCCCCCCAAACGTGCCCCTTCCTGCCCGGCGCCCCCTCGGCCTCTCACCCACAGCCACGGCTCCTCCTGACCCCATCTCCTGAGAGCCCCATTATCCGCACCCCACACCGTAGGCACCCCAGGTGCCTAAACTGCGCTTGCCTGTTATCCCTGCCACCCTCACCCCCATTCACTCCTCCTCCCAAGGGCCTCATCTGGCCGTGCAGCCTCTAGGTGTCTCCCCGGCTGGAGCACAAGAGCGGGCCCTCTCACTCAGGTCATCAAGTCCAAGTGATTCAGACTTTTAAGTCACTTTTTGACCAGTTCTTTCCTTTGTAGTTTCTAAAAGACAGGGCATGAAGTGGTCTAACTGTGCTGCCCTATACGGGAACCATGGCCCCATCGCACAGAGCAAAGCGACCATGGTGCAGTACCGCTGGGCTGGAGCCTGGATCCTGGAGCCAGGAGGGCACCCAGCAGATGGCCTCAGAGAACAGACTCCCAGGGCCCTCTCTAGCGGTACAGCTCTGACCACCAGTCAAGGCTCCTGGGACAATGAGGACCCCAAACCCAGAAAAAGGCAGGCTCCACAGGTATTACCTCTGCTTTTGGTCCGATGAAGAGGTCCCCTTCCAGGGCTCCAGCCATCACCCGCACGTGTTTGGGGCGCCCGACACTGCGAAGACAGGAGAGGTCAGGGAGGTGGGCAGGGGGCACAGCTGAGCCCCGTCCAGGAAGACCAAAGTCCAACTCCAGTGGTCAAGAGGGTAACTGTACTCAAAGCATCAGGAGGTGGCCACGGGGTAAAGTCAGAACCCAGGCCTACGGGTCACGGGACTACAGAGCAGGCCTTGGCAGGACAGAAGACTCAGGGTCAGAAGACGAGGTGTTACTTCCATTTCCCACCAGCCCTCCCAGAGATGGCTGAGAGCTCTGTAATGTCAGCCCTGGCAAGGGTCAGCTTCTGTAGCCACAATGACTCAGCCCACGCTCTTGATTTCAGAGGGCAGACCAAGGCGGGGTGGCCCCAGGAAACTGGGCTATGGCTCCCTCGTACACCCCTCTCTCACTCAGTCAGTCCTGCCCCTTCCCACTGCCAGGGCTTCCAGAACAGAGATGCAATTCTTGGCAGAGTGGATGGGCTACCATTACAAAATCTGACCCAAGTTCTCTGCACATCAAGAGGAACCTTTAATTACGTTCAACGTGAGTTCAGAAAGGAAAGCTGAGGCCCCACTGGATGCTCTAGGCTGGCTCTGTCTTGATATAGCCAGCCACCTCAGGGGCCTTAGGACTCCCCCACCCCGGCATAGGCCACTAAACCCTAAAACCTCCAGGATTTGAGACGAGACACGGCCAAGGGAAAACTTCCCGATGGGCCACAGTGGCCACAGGAGCACTCCAGGCTTTCTCCAGGTCTCACCTCCCTCTTACCTCTGCCACCACTGGCACCATTCCAGTGGCAAAGACCCTCCTTGACTGAACAAAATATTTTCTAGAGTCTGAAAATAGATGGGCCCTGAAGAAAACATTTCCCGGGAGGAAGGGGTGGCATTAACTCCCCACTTTTCCCTCTGAGTCTAGGTCTCTCTCCTGGAGATTCTCTCTTTTATTCTTGCTGCTGCTACCACACCCTGTCCCGAGGGGAATGCTGGTGGTTTCTCCTCCTTCCTGGCTAAAGGAGGGACCAAAATCAGCCTCCAAAGAGGAGGGGGAAGTCCAGAGCACATGTCTTCTCCTTCCAGCGCCCTTAAGAGCAACAGCTTCACAAATCTGGAGTTTTCCCTACAGGTGGGGACAAGAGTTGGCCTCCAAGAGAGCTGTGACACAGGACCCACGTTCTCCGCGGAGGCAAACCGAAGGGTTAGAGATGCTGCCTGAGCAACACTTACTAGTTTGGGAAACAGTATTTGGGAATCTGGTCTCCTGCAAAGCCAGCCTTGATCACCCCCGAACCCTGCAAAGAAAAATAATGTTTAGCTCCCAACCTTCACCTCCAGATGAAAGCAGTGCCCTGCCATGGAGAGGGCTGCTGCCCCCACCATGGCAGCCCGGGGTGGCAGCCTGAGATCCTGCCAAGAGGGCAAGGCCATTTACAAGTACACCAGTGGTTCAAAACCGGGAGCGATTTTGCATCCCCTCCCCCAAATTTGACAATGTCTGGAGACTGGGGAGCGGGGGCTGCCACTGGCTTCTAGGTAGAGGCCAGGGATGCTGTTATACATCTTAAAAGGCACAGGACAGCCCCACATAACCAAGAATTATCCAGGCCAAAATGTCACTAGTGTGGAGATGGAAGAACCACGAAGTACATCCTCGTCTGCACACTCCAAGGTCAGCTCCAGGCAGAAGGACTCAATAGCAGCACAAGCTACTCCCAAAACCCAGCTAGAAGCAACCCGTAAGCTTTTTTCAACACTCCCTGGCCCCCTCCCCTCAGCAACCATGGGCCACACACAGGACCCGCTGGGGAAGATCACTGGGTTCACTGGGACAACTGGCACCTCTCCTCAAGTGGCTTCTCCAGAGACCACAGGAGGACAGCTTGGTCTTGCCGCTGCTCCAGCATGGAAGCTGGACTTAGAGTATCTTAAAGGGAACCTGGCATCTAGAAACCTCCCACTCACTGCAGGAATGAGCATCTCAACCCCTCTTCCCACAGATCTCCATCACAACCCTTGGGGTCTGCAGAGCAGAAATAAACATCCCTAAGTTACAGAGGAGGGGCTGGAAGCCCAGAGGGACCAAACAGGTTGCCCTCTAAACTCATTAACTTGTTGATTAGCCCGCCAAGTAAGGAACTGGCCTGATCTTTCCTGTAGCCTGATGGAGAGCATCCTCCAAGCCCAGCTCTAGCCTTATTAAACATCCCCTGCTGTGACTCAGGGCACTTACATGGGTACTCCAAAAAAGACAGCCGTTCAGGGATTACAGGGAGACAGATCCCAGAAAGAGAAGTGAGTCATTATCAAAAACTCCAAGGCTCACACACCAGAGGCAGATACCCAGCTAGGGGCAGGTCCACAGATCCCTGCCCTTCATTTTCTTCCCGTGGACCAGAAAACATGCTGAGCCCCAGTGCTGAAGGACAAACCACAATGAAGCCAGGCAACTTTCCTCTGAGGTTTGCAAACAATGTTCCCAAACTGCTATGGGTCCTGGGAAGAGTAGTCCTGAATTCTCTCCACTGTCCTGCCGGCTGTGGAACTTCTGCTTGGCTCGGGGAGCACTTAAGGAGAGGATCAAAGTAGCCAAGTGGCCAGCCAGGTGGTGGCGGCTATGCGGTTGGCAGAGCTTAACTTGCATTTTCCCCAGTCCCAGGAAAAGAGCGCAGTAGGGCCTGCCCACTCTGGTAGTGCTGCCTGGGGGTGCAGCACTTGGGAAGAGCTGTTGTAGAGGTCCCCAGGCCAACCCTCTCCAAAAGATGGGGCCAGCAGTGTGCAAGAGGGCAGCCAGAGCCACAGCCTGAGAAGAGGTAAAGGGCCTGGGGTCGAAACCTGCCCAGTAACCCCACTCTCAACTGAGAAAAGTCCGGGGTGCATCGGCCGGGCCGCCCGACTGTCACCCCACCTCTCCGGATGCTGACCAAGGGCCGCCAGAACGATGGGACCCCCTTCTTCTCCGGACCTCCCCGCCCGGCTCAGGGAGGGCTTGGGCTGGGGTTCCGCCGCGCCAGCGGGGGGCTGGCCCCGTGGCCCCAACTATAGGGCCAGGTGGGGACGGCCGGCAGGGGTGGCGGGCGGGCAGTGAGCTAGAGGGACCAGCCGAGTCTGTCGGGGGTCCCCGCGTGCACTGCCGCGTGCTCCCTCCCCCCGGCTGCCGAGCCTCACGTTGTCGATGACCACGGGCTGGTTGGCGATGATGTCGTAGGACTCCATGGCCGAGCCGGGCCGGCCCTGCCCAGCAGGCGGGCTGCAGGAGTGACCAACGGCGGCCTGGCACGCTGACCGGGACGGCGGCGGCTCCTGACGCCGTGCCGCGCCCCTCCCACCCCAAGTGCGCAGCCTACGCGAGCCCGGCGGAGTTTTCTGGGGGGCGGGCCCCGCGGCCAATCACCGCTCCCACCTGGGCAGATTGACGGCGGGCTACCGGGTCCCGCGGCGGGCAAAGGGGCGGGGCCGCCGGATCCTGGCCAGCCAATGGAGACGGCCGGGAGGAACCGCTGGGGAGCTTCCAAGGTAGGCTGCACCGCGTGGGGGATGACGTCATTGCTCCGCGCTTAAGGAGGACGCGGTCGGAGAGCGGTGGGCTGCGAGTCCACCTGTCCAGGGAGATTGCTTTCCCGAGCTTCAGCACCTCCAACCACGCTTCTTCGTGAGCTCGCCGTCCCCGAGGAGACCGGCGGTGGATATTTCACCCAAAGCATTTCTTTACTGAGCACTGAGGAGGATCCTTTTCCTTGTAAAAATTACAGTTTCATGGTAACGGTAGCTGGAGTGAATGGAACACCTGCTATGTGCTTGCGGAGCACTCCTACCCACTTTACATAGATTACTATATTACACCCTTGCAATAACTGTATCAGGTATTATTATTCCCATTTTACAGATTTGGGAACCGAGGAGGCTCACAAGTGTGTAACTTGCCCAAGGTTTTCCAGCTGGCAGCAGCCTGGGATTAGCTTGCGGTCAGCCTCCAGCCGCGTTGGGGTCAACTGCTGCAACAGGGCAAGAAGATACCGAGTCCTGAATTCATTGACCAAACTGAGCCATAGTTATTTGCCGCTCTGTATAACTTTCCCACTAGACTGTGAGATTAAATTCGGTAAAATTGAAGCACGACATCATACAGAAGAGTGCAGAAATCATAAGTGTACATTTCAATGAATTATTAACATGTGGACACGCTCGTATAACCATCACTGAGTTTAAGAATCAGAGCATGACCAGCTCCCTGGAAGCCTCCCACCCGTCTCGTTCCCTGCCCTATTCCTCCTCCGAGGTGACCACTATCCTGCATTCTACTGGTCACCACAGGTTAGTTTTGACTATTTTGGAATTTTATGCAAATAGAATCATAGGTATGTGTTCATTTGTATTTGGTGTCTATGCATTCATAAAATGGGTCAACATGCAATTGTTTAAGATAATGAAGGAGTTCTATATAATCTGATATGAAATACATCAGGACATATGGCTAAGTCAAAGCAAAGCCAGTCACAGTGTCCAGAATGTTCTATGTGTGAATGGCTCTGAAGAGTGTATGAGGCACCTTCAAGACTCTTTAATATGGGAAAGGGGCCACCGTTAATGCGGGGAAATGAACGGCAAATTCTTTTTACAATGTAAACTTTTAAATTTTGTTCTTTTTAACTTATTCTGTGTCTCTATTTCTGCTTTGCAAATAAGATAATCTATACCATTTTTCTAGATTCCACATATATGTGTTAATATACGATATTTGTTTTTCTTTCTGCCTTACTTCACTCTGTATGACACTCTCTAGGTCCATCCACATCTCTACAAATGACCCAATTTTGTTCCTTTTAATGGCTGAATAATATTCCATTCTATATATGTACCACATCTTCTTTATCCATTCCTCTGTTGACGGACACTTACGTTGCTTCCATGTCCAGGCTATTGTAAATAGTGCTGCTATGAACATTGGGGTGCATGTGTCTTTTTGAATTATGCTTTTCTCTGGGTATATGCCCAGTAGTGGGATTGCTGGGTCATATGTATATCCACTCTTTTTCAGATTCTTTTTCTTAACCCATTTTTAAGTGTACAGTTCAGTGGTATTAAATACATTCATAATGTTGTGTAACCATTACCACCATCCATCTCTAGAAGTTTTTTCACCTTATAAAACTGAAACTCTATACTCATTAAACAGTAACTCCCCATTTCCCATGTGACAGAATTTCCTTCCTTTTTACAGCTGAATTATATCCCATTGTATGTATATACCACCTTTTGCTTATCTGTTCATCTATTGATGAATTCTTGGGTTGCTTCCACATTTTAGCTATTGTAAATAACACTGCTGTGAACATTGGTGTATAAATACCTCTTTGAGACTCTGCTTTCAATTCTCTGGGATATATAACCAGATATGGGATTGCTGGATCATATTATAATTCTATTTTTGATTGTTTGAAGAACATCCATACTGTTTTCCATAGTGGATGCATCATTTTTCATTCCCAACAAGAGTGCACAAGGGTTCCAGTTTCTCCACAGCCTCACCACACTGGTTAGTTTCTGTTTTTGTTTCTGTTTTGGATTGTAGCCATCCTAATTGGTATGAGGTGGTAGCTCATCATAGGTTTGATTTGCATTTCTATAATGATTCATGATGTTGCGTATCTTTTCATTTGCTTATCGGCTATTTGTATATCTTCTTTGGGTAAATGTCTATTCAAGTCCTTTACCCATTTTTAAATTTTTTTAATTTTTGGCTGTGTTGGGTCTTCGTTGCTGTGCGTGGGCTTTCTCTAGTTGCGGCGAGCAGAGGCTGCTCTTTATTGCAGTGCGCGGGCTTCTCATTGCTGTGGTTTCTCTTGTTGAGGAGCACGGGCTCTAGGTGCACGGGCTTCAGTAGTTGTGGCACGTGGGCTTCAGTAGTTGTGGCTCGTGGGCTCTAGAGCGCAGGCTCAGTAGTTGTGGCGCACGGGCTTAGTTGCTCCGTGGCATGTGGGATCTTCCCGGACCAGGGCTCGAACCTGTGTCCCCTGCGTTGGCAGGCGGATTCTCAACCACTGTGCCACCAGGGAAGTCCCCTTTACCCATTTTTATTTATTTATTTATTTTTTACCCATTTTTGAATTGGGTTTTTGGGTGAGTTTTAGGAGTTCTCTATATTTTGGATATTAATCCCTTATCAAATATGTGGTTTGCAAATATTTTCTATGGGTTGCCTTTTTTACTCTGTTGATAATGTCTTTTGATACACAAAAGTTAAAAATTTTCATGAAATCTAATTTCCCTATTTTTTTCTTTTGTTGCCTGTGCCTTTGGTGTCATATCTGAGATATCATTGCCAAATTCAATGTCCTGAAGCTTTGCCCTATGTTTTATTCTAAGAGTTTTGTAGTTTTAGCTCTTATATTTAAGTCTTTGACCCATTTGAGTTAATTTTTGTATATGAGGTTAGGTAAGAGTCCAATTTCATTCTTTTGCATGTGGATGTCCAGTTTTCCCAGCACCATTTGTTGAAAGGATTTACCTTTCCCTGCTGAAAGGTTTCCACATCCTTGCCAAAAATCACTTGACCATATATGTGGGGGCTTATATCTGGGCTGTCTATTCTATTCCATTGGTCTATATGTCTGCCTTTATGATATATTCCTTTTTTTTTTTTGGCTGCACTGGACAGCTTGTGGGATCTTTGTTCCTCAACCAGGGATGGAACCCGTGCCCCCTGCAGTGGAAGTGCTGAGTCCTAACCATTGGACCACCAGGGATTTCCCGATATATTACTTTTTAAAAAAAATAAATGTATTTATTTATTTATTCTTGGCTGCGTTGGGTCTTCATTGCTGTGCACGGGCTTTCTCTAGTTGCGGTGAGCAGGGATTATTCTTCGTTGCGGTGCGTGGGCTTCTCATTCTCATGGCTTCTCTTGTTGCGGAGCACAGGCTCTAGGCGCGCGGGCTTCAGTAGTTGTGGCACGTGGGCTCAATAGTTGTGGCTTGCGGGCTCTAGAGCTCAGGCTCAGTAGTTGTGGCGCACGGGCTTAGTTGCTCCATGGCATGTGAGATCTTCCTGGGCCAGGGCTCGAACCTGTGTCCCTTGCATTGGCAGGCAGATTCTTAACCACTGCACCAGCAGGGAAGCCCCTGATAAAGCGTATAATTACTCTTTATCAAATTGAGAATATTCCCTTTGTTTTCTAGTTAATGGGAGTTTTATCCTGAATGGATGTTTGATTTTGTCAAATGCTTTTTCTGATCATCTGTTGTGATGAGCATATGATTTTTGTATTAACATGATGAATTACACTGATTTATTTTTGAATGTTCAATCAGTTTTACATTCCTGGAATAAATCATTTAGTTATGATATCTTATCCTTTAAAAAATATTGTTGGATTCAATTTGCTAAAAGTTTGTTAAGAATTCTTACATCTATGTTTATGAAAGATACTGGCCTATACTTTTCTTTTCCTGTAATATCTTTTTTTTTAAAATTTTTTATTTATTTATTTATTATTTTTTTATTTTTGGCTGTGTTGGGTCTTTGTTTCTGTGTGAGGGCTTTCTCCAGTTGCGGCGAGTGGGGGCCACTCTTCATCGCGGTGCGCGGGCCTCTCACTATCGCGGCCTCTCTTGTTGCGGAGCACAGGCTCCAGACACTCAGGCTCAGTAGTTGTGGCTCACGGGCCCAGTTGCTCTGCGGCATGTGGGATCTTCCCAGACCAGGGCTCGAACCCGTGTCCCCTGCATTGGCAGGCAGATTCTCAACCACTGCGCCACCAGGGAAGCCCTTCCTGTAATATCTTTGTCTGGCTTGTTATCAGGATAATGCTGGTCTCATAGAATGAATTGGGAAGTACTCTCTCAATTTCAGTTTTTCAGAAGAGTTTGTATAGAATTGATGACGTTTCTTCCTTATTGATAGAGTTAACAAGTGAAGTCATCTGAGCTTTTCGTTGTGGGAAGGTTTTTAATCCAAAAATTCAATTCCTTTAATATGGAGCTTATTTCTTTTTAAAAGAAAAGCAATTTATTTTTTATGGAGCTATTCAGGTTATTTATTTCTTCTTTAGTATGCTCTGTTAGTTTGTGTCAAGGAATCTGTCCATTTTATCTAATTTGTTGAACCTATTGGAAAAAAGTTGTTAATAATATACACTTATTTTCCTTTTAATCTGTGCTATCTCTAGTAATGTCTGTGTTCTCATTCCTGATATTGTTAATATGTGTCCTCTGTCCTTTTTTCCTGACCAGTCTGGCTAGAGGTTTATATATTTTATTGATTTTCTCAAAGAACTAACTTTTGATTTCATTGATTTTTTTCAGTGGTTTTTACATTTTTAAAAGGTTGTAAAAACAACAACAAACAAAGAAAAATATGTGACAGAGACATACATAGCCTGCAAAGCCTAAAGTATTTTCTATCTGACTCTTTACAGAAAAAGTTTATTGATTCCCCCTCCATACTTGGATGACTGTGTAAATATAGATATTGTTGACCTAAAACAAGTAGACTGTCAGTTATTTCTCCAGGAAAAAAAAAAAAGGTTTATTTGGGGTCTGCAGAGAATTGCAATTTGGTATCTGCAACCATTGTGTGCTATGTGCAAGTCCCCGCCTAGCAAGAGAGGGAGAGCTCTTTTATAGAGGGGAAAAGGAAGTTGGGGGAGGCTATAGTAAACAAAGACTCCATGGCTTTTCATTGGCTGAGCCCTTGCCAGGAATGAAGAGGAGTGTTTCTTCTTCCTGTTGGGCTCTAGGAGTAGGAGCTCCCCCTTCTGGTCTCTCAACGTTATTTAATTGAGATTTCTGTTTATTAACTTTTTAGAATGTTTTCCTGTCATACCTCAACAAATCTGCCTGGAAATAAGAGAATCACGGTAGAGAAAGTCTGGTGATCACTTAAAGGCACTTGGTAGATTACATAAGAGCCCTATGGTATTCTCAGGTTGCAAAGCATCCCATATTCTCTTCCTCTGGTGATGTGAGCAGATAGAAGGGAAAGGAGGGGTAAGTGGGAGAGGAGGTGGTGAAGATTTTGGTAAGGGGACTCATTGCGATTCAACAGTGGCCTCTTATTTCAGCAGCAGTGAAATGAGGATGGTGCTGGTTGGTTTCTGTTGGGGCAGTAGAGGTGGGCAAGCTGACCAGGTTTTGAGATGTGTGTGAAAATTGACCTGAGAGGATTTGCTTGTGGATTGGATGTGTGGTGAGAGAGAAAGACAGGAGTCTGTTATGTAGTCTGGATTTTGGCCTGAACAAGTAGAAGGATTGATTTGTTGCTGAGATGGGGGGAAAGCAGAGGAGTGGGCAGCGGAGATCAAAAGATGGGTGCTTGTGCATCTTGCCTTTGAAGCTAGCTTAACTGCCATTGCTTTGGTTTTATTATCCCTCAGCATTGTGTGAAATCTCCTTGGTAACAGGCCCCCAAAGAACTCCTGTGTTCACAGGAACTCCTGCTTTACCTCCCCGGATTACTCTAGGGATTCCTTGCTCAGGAGAAGGGAGGAACTTTAACGTTTTCCCCAACTTTACACCTTTCTCAAAATCCAGAGCTCCACGGTCGGGTAGCACACATGCACATTTTCACTTTTCATTATAAAAATTTTCAAACATATACAAAAGGAGAGAGATTAGTATAATGAACCTCTGTGTGTTAATCAGGCCAATCATGTTTAATCTACCCTCTTATATATACATACACTATATTTTAAATAACAGTTTGATATATTAGTCACATAACATAAAATACACCCTTTAAAAGTGTATATTCACAACGTTGTGAACCACCACTATCTAATTTTAGAACATTTTCATCACCCCCAAAAGTAATGTCACACTCTCTTCCTGTCACTCCCCATCCACCTTTTCCCACAGCCCCTGGCAACCACTAACCTACTGTCTGTTCTATGGATTTGTCTATTCTGGACGTTTCATCTATGGAATCACACACTCTATGGTCTTTTGTGACAGGTTTCTTTCATTTAACACGTTTTCAGGGTTCATCCACGTTGTAGCATGCCTCAGGAATTCATTCCTTTTTATGGCTGAATGGTATTCCATTGTGTGGATTTACCACATTTTGTTAATCCATTTATCAGTTGATGGGCATTTAGGTTGTTTCCACCTTTTGGTTATCTGAACAACGCTGTTATGAACATTTTATGAACATAGCTTTTTCAAAGTGAACATTAGATTTCCATGCTCTACTTGTAGGATCTTACTGCATTTGGAAGCACTTTTGCTATTTACTAAACTAATTGGTTGACCACATTCTGGGACATTCTCTCAATGTAAAGAAATTGGGTCTGTGGAGAAAAGCTACAGTACTATTTTCCAAAAATTAAGCAGACCAATATCACAAAACAGTGTCATGTGTCATGAAGGACAGTAGGTACATTATGCAGTCAGTCAGGGGTGACATCAAGAAAAGGGGAGACAGTAACTCCTCTTGTCAGGGCACTTTAAAAACCAAAGGGTTTTTGTGAACAAGTATTTTACTGCATAGGCTTACATACACTTCCACTGTATTGATTCTTAATGATTCACTAACATCTCAGCAAGAGAGAACTTGTTTCTTTCATTTACCAAAAAAGCCATCATATCCATGCACCATTAACCACCTAATTAGCAATTTTCCTGTAGAATTGAAACCTGCCATGTGCACAGATTACTCAGTGTCTATGCAGACTGAGGAAACAAGTGTTGTCCTGGTTTTGAGTTAAAAGTTCAGATCCTTGGAGACACTTAATGAATACTCTGTGGAACTCAGAATAGGTGGGTGCTGTGGCCTGAAACACCTTCTTTAAGGGACAAGTTTCTCCTCCCTGATGGGTTTGCCCACTCCCCAGGGGCCAGAGAAAAGGCCTGGCCTTGACCTTGAATTAGGAAAATGTGTCACAGACATCATGACCTCCAAAAAGAAAAGCCTGATAATATAGCTCAAAATCTCCACAGGTCGCTACAATCTTTTAGCACAATTGATTCATATCCTTGATGTAGCCGCATGAAGGTCAGCAGAAGTCTTAACATCCATCCATGCCGTCCTAGGGGAGATTGCTAATCCGGTTCTTCTGTGTTTGCACCTTCATTTTTTTTCATTTCATTCCTCAATGACAACATCAGGAATTCCTTGTGCTTATCAAACCAGTCATGTCGGGATGACCTCAGGTCCCCGAGCCCCTCCCAAATATAGACCCACAGTGGGGATTAGTGCAGAGTATGCAGGAGTATTTTTCCCTCCCCTCCCAAATGAGAAAGCATCCCATTTCCAGAATGGTCAGTCACTGCTCGTTGGCCTCATTGCCTGTGGAGAGGAGAGTTTTTGTTGAAAAGCCCCTGAGCTGTGTGTCCATCTGTCTCTGCTCCTTCCCCAGCTGAGCGCTGAGCATGACCTTGCTTGGAACCAGCGCTGTTTACTGTCATTCATCATAGATAATAGCACTGAGATAGGATGAGGGGAGAGCACTTTCAGTCTCCATGTCACATCAGCGAATTCTGTCCCCCTTCCTCACAGACCTCCTGTGGTCGGCATCTTTCCCTCCAGTTTCAGATGAGAAAACCAAATCCCACAGAACTTCACTGCCCAAGATCACGCAGTGTTCAAATGTTGTACCGGAACCCAAGTCCAGTGCTCTTTCCCCTAGAGCTGGCCAACTGCAGGATGCTCCTCTCAAATACCATGCATGAGTGTATCGATTTAAAAAGAATTACATGCAGATCCAGTGAAAGATGGGCTCACAGCTAAGGTTTACTTTCCCATAGGTTATCCTCAACAAAAGAGCTTGAGAGATGCCGACTTTGCATTGAGTTCAAATAAGCGAGAAGAACATTTGGTTAAACTATTTGGTAAGTAATCTCCTCACGTGAAACTGTCAGGCTGTATGAAGAGTCTCGTGCGTGTCCGTGGTGGTCTCCCAGATAACCTGTTCCTGCTGCTCTGATGGGAAGGAAAGTGCTTTGCTTTGAGGCTAGAACGGGTTCTCTAAGTGTCAGAGTCTCAAGAAATTAAGAAAAACATAGAAGATAAACAGCTGGAAAGGATTCTGCTCCTTAAGCAGGGGTCCATGTAGCAGCAGCAGGGCCACCATCTGGGATCTACTGGAAAAGCAGTGTCAGATCCCAGCTCAGACCAGCTGCACCACATCTGCCTAGATGAGGTCCCCAGTCGATTTCTGCATGTGGTAGAGATGGTGAGGCCCTGAGGCTGAGATAGACCTTCTCCCAGGTCCTCAGCCCTAACTGAGCAAGAGAATCCCCTGGGAGATTGTTAAAAAGAGACACGTGGTCAGATTTCCTGGCATGGGAGATCTACCTTTGCATCAGTAGTTTTTAAAGCTCTCCGGGTGATTCTAGGCTGGGACTCATTGATCTATTCCAAGCCTCCCAGGTAAATTTGAGAAAAACCAAGGCCTAGATGGAAGATGGTTGGGTAGGAAGCTCCAGGAATACGTCTCTTCACCGAAGCTATAACTGAGCTGGCAAGATCTATCTTAAGCAACTATTTTGGAACAAGAGATGAACATTTGCATAGTCCAGGAAGGAACTTGATGAAGAGATTGGTAAATTTTAGTGAATTTCAGTGTTCCGTGTAGATCCTACCATTCTCCATCCCCCAGCCCCATGGCAGGTAGCCAAGTGTTTCGCAGCCCACATTCTCAGTGTGGCTTCCTGGTGCCACAATCTGGGTGTGGGTTGATCACTGCCTTTGATCAATGAGGGCTGGCACTGAGGCTGGCCATTGTTTCACTATCATGACCTAAAGAGCTTCTAAGAAATTCTGTCAAGGAGATTAAAAAGACAGTATTTTTTGTTTTTCTCCTTTTGAAATATAGACACTTACGGAAACCTTTGTCAGGTCACCGAGTGACTGCAGACATAACAAACTGGAAATTCAGCACCCATACACAGTAAGGAATATACACTTTGCCAAAATAGTTTGGAGAAGTCACAAGTGCATGGTTCCAGCCCTCAACAAGCCAAAACTGGCCATCCCTGAGGAGCGGGAGAATTAGTTTTCCAAAGTTACCCAAATAGAATGTGTAGCTCTCAACAAAAAAAATTATGAAACATACAAAGAAACAGGACAGTATGGCCCATTCACAGGAAAAAAAAAAAAAAGAAATAGAACCCATCCCTGAGGAAGCCTAGGAACTGGAATTATTCATCAAAGATATTAAATCAACTGTCTTTAATATATTTAATCAGTAAAGGAAATGATGGACAAAGAAGGAAATAAGGAAAACAATGTTTGAACAAAGTAGGAATATCAATAAAGAAATAGAAGTTAGAAAAATGAGCCAAAGAGAAATTCTGAAGTTGAAAAGTACAGTAAGTGAAATGAAAAACTCACGGGAGGGATGTGACAGCAGATTGAGCAGGCAGAATTAAGGATCCCTAACTTTGACCTGGGACACTTGAAATTATCCAGTCTGAGGAGCAGAAAGAAAAAAATGAAATGAATAAACAGAGCATGAGGGCCTGTGAGACACCATCAAGAGTACCAACATATACATTTTAGAAGTCCCAGAAGGAGAAGCGAGCAAACGACGAGAACATATTTGAGGAAATAATGCTCCAAAACTTCCCAAATCTGATGATTATACACATCCAAGAAGCTCTACAAACTCCAGGCAAGGTAAATGGAAGAGACCAACACTAAAGCACATTATAGTCAAATTGTTGAAATCAAAAGACAAAGAGAATCTTGTCAGCATGAAAGAGAGAAGCGACATTATGTACAAGGGATCCTCAATAAGATTAATGGCCGATTTCAACACGAAAATCATGGAAGCCAGAAGCAGTGATATGACATATTTAAAGTCCTGAAAGAAAAGTACTGTCAACCAAGAATTCTACATCTGACAAAACTATTCTTTGATCATGGAGGAGAAATTAAGACATTTCCAGATAAACATAAGCTAAGAGATATGCCCCGTTAGAAATACTAAAGGGAATACTTCAGACTGAAATGAAACAATACTAGACAGTAACTCAAAGCCATAAGGAAAAAAATAAAGAGTAGCTATATTATTTTCCAGCAAAATAGATTTCAAATAAAAAAGTTTACAAAAGACAAGGACATTATATATTGATAAGGGTTCAACACAGAAAGAAGACATAACAACTATAAACACATATCACACAGCAACAGAACCCCCAAATATATGAACCAATAATGGACAGAATTGAATGGAGAAATAGTTCTACAACAATAGTTGGAGACTTCAGTAACCCACTCTCAATAACACATAGGACTAGAAAGATAATAAGGAAATAGAAGACTTGAACAACAGTATAAACCAATTAGACCTAACAAACATATACAGAACACGCCACCCAACAACAGCAGAAAATACATTCTTATCAAGTGCACATAGAACATTCTCCATATGTTGGCCACAAAACAACTCTGAATAAATTGAAAAAGATATAAATCATATAAAGTATCTTTCCTGATCACAATGGAATGAAACTAGAAGTTTACAGCAGAGGGAAAACTAGAAAATACACAAATATATGGAAATAAAGCAACAGACTCTTAAATAACCAATAAGAAATTAGAAATTACCTTGAGATGAATGAAAATCAAATACGACATACCAAAACTTATGCAGCAAAACAATGCTAAGAGGGAAATTTATAACTATAAATGCATACATTAAAAATAAGAAAGATCTCAAATAAATAACCTATCTGTATACTTTGAGAAATAAGAAAAACAATAGCAAACTAAATTCAAAGCTAGCAGAATGAAGAAGATAATAAAGAATAGAATGGAAATACATGAAACAGAGAATAGAAAAACAATAGAGAAAATCAATGAAACCAAAGATTGGTTCCTTAAAAAGATAACAAAATTAACAAATCTTTAGCTAGATTGAATGAGAAAAAAAGAGAGAAGACTCAATTATTAGTTAAGAATTGTGGGGACATTACTACAATCACAGAAATAAAAAGGATTATAAGAGAATACTATGAACAGTCGTATGCCAAAAAATTGGATAACTTAGAAGAAATGAGCACATTCCTAGAAACACACAAACTACCAAAACTGATTCAGAAGAAATAGAAAATTGGAATAGACTTGTAATAAACAAGGAGACTGAATCAGTAATCAAAACGTCCTAACAAGGAAGAGCCCAGATTCAAGTTGCTTCACTGGTGAATGCTGCCAGACATATAAATGAGCTAACACTAATGCTTCTGTAACTCTTCCAAAAAATTGAAGAGGAGAAAACACTTCCTAACTAGTTCTAAGAGGCCAGTATACCCTGATACCAAAGCCAGACAAAGATGCTTTAAGAAAACTACAGAGCAATATCACTTGTACATATAAATGCAAAATTCCCCAACAAAAGGCTAGAAAACCGAATCCAACATCGTATTAAAAGGATTATACACCAGACCAAGTGGGATTTATTCCTGGAGTGCAAGCATCGTTCAACATAGGAAAATCAATCAATATAATAGACTACATTAACAGAATGAAATACAAAACCACATGATCATCTCAACTGATGCAGAAAAAGCATTTCAGGAACTCTGGGTTTGCCCTTCTTCCATGTATGCTGTTAAAGAGGCTTCAATAAATCGGTACTAACTGTCTGGCTGATTGATTGGTGGTCAGTGACCATGACTGAATGAATGAATGGATGCAGATAGCTCTTGCAGTACAACTATCCACGCTTTCAGGAATTCCCATCTAGGAATGAGAACACTTTTCTCTTCTTGGCAGGTGCCCTGTGTCTCTGAATCCAGCCCCACATGTGTGGAAGGGGAGTGGGTGCATCTGAAGATGGGTGGCTGGTGCAGGGTTTAGAAGGATCCCATCACCCCCATAGGCCTACTGACCCACCCCGTGCCAGGCCAGTGTTGGCCTTGGCATTGGTGGGCCACTGATAAACTTGCCAAGTTCTCCCTGAACAACAGTTCAGGAACTTGTAGGTCGATGCATTCATCAAGGAAGGGGATGTGAGAACTCATCATCTTGAATGAGTGAAGTAATGGTTAAACCTTTTGTGTCCTTATTGTCAGCATTTATTCCATCAGGTGAGTAGACCACCCACCAATATACCAACAACCTTTGAAAAAGGACTCAGAATATACACAAAATGAATGGAATTTGTGATGATTATTTTCTGTTGCTTTTCAAAGTAAACAAAACTGCTGTCCCCAGGGAATAGTAGAAGACTGAAAACTTTAAAAGGGAAGGAGAAATTAATATAGTTCCAAAAATGTAATCATGAAAAATTAGGAACAGCTTATAAACAAAGAGCTTTCTGACTAAAACTCTGTTTTGCTTTATTTTTACCCTCCGGCCTTCACCCATATTTATGGGCCATCCTGGGGAAAGTCTCAGAGATGGGTCAGAATGACAGCACGAATAAGAAGGAAAATTATGACACTACATATCATGAGATTTGGGACAAAGTTTCTAGCTATATATCTTTAGTGGGCAATGTTTACTGCCCCGGACATCTAGTGGAATCAAAATTTTTCAGAAATGATTTATGTTATTAGAATTTCCCTTCCCAAGAGAAGGAATTTTAGAGTGTAATTTCACATATTCGTTGAGTTTGTATTATTTATTCACTGTATTTATAGACTGCTTTACAGGGAAAAATATCAGATCTCCACTGCTGGTATTAATATGCCTTTATTTACTTCACTTGAGATGAAATTCTAGAAGAAACAAGAAGCACAGCAGGCAAATCAGTTACAAAGAGAGACACAAAAGAAAGCAAGTATATGTCTTTAAAACTCTTTAAGTGCACATTTTTCTATAGACCTATGTACTGTATTATAGGTACTAAGCTATCATTTTACTGTTCTTTAAAACAGCTACTTGTGCAGCAAAGACAAATAGAGATATGAAGGAAAGAATTGTCTGAAATCCTCTCTATAACCTCCAAGATGAAAGCGTAACTATCCTTCTATTTTGGGGAAATCCCTCAACTTCGTGTGTCGGGCAGGTTCTTACTCTCTGGAGGCTGTTCAGAGAACAGGGACTGGATTGCAAATGGTGTTTACCGTTCCTTACACCGGGAGCCCTGAGTGGTGTCATAACTTTCCGCCAAACACGCTTTATACTTCCACGTGCATGACCTGGTTTGAGGCTAATCTCAGCCCTGCATGAGAGCTGGTGCAGTCTTTAGTACCTCATTCCACGGATAAGACCAAGGACAAAAAAAATCACTTGCCCTAGGCCCAGCCGTAGAAATAACAAAAGTGATGAACACACTGTTCCCTTTAAAGCAGCTTCATATCATTATTATGTTTTAAGTAACACTTTGAGAATTAAGGCAGGTATTCGATCGCAGGTCATAAGGATAGAATTGGGAATCAGAAATTGCCAGCAGTGCACATTAGTGCCTGGGTAGCAGAGGAGTGAGAACTTGTTGGAATATTGCATACAGATGTGAATTCCAATTCCTGAGGTTCCTTTCCCACAGCCTGGGCTCCAGCCTCTGCAACCGGCTGGTGCTTCTCTCTACAATGACATATAAACTTTCAAACACACATTTCCAAGTACAAGTTGAATTCTATGTCAGCATTCATTTCAACACTGGATTGGGAGTTTGGGATTAGCAGATGCAAACTAGTATATATAGGATGGATAAACAACAAGGTTCTACTGTATAGCACAGGGAACTATATCCAATATCCTGTGATAAACCATAATGGAAAAGAATATGAAAAAGAATTTAAAAACACTGAAAATATGGGCCCAAGGGTGTACTGATAAAAAATTTTCAATTTTTTTTCATGTGTTTTATCATCACAGGAGCCAATGTTGATGGGAATTCTGAATCAGAATTTTTCCTTGGCAGCATGGACAGAATTTCCAATAATGGTAAATGCAAATGGATAAAATTGGAGTTAGGGGTCAGTAAGCGATACCTCTTCTTCCTCTTGCCTGAGTTCAGAACCAAATGTGAGACTAAGCTGAGGGCCCAGCAGATGGAGCCCAGACCATTCTCTCCAGGAATACTTGGCTGGTTAATGTGGGTGCTTCACCTGGAGCTAGGAAGAGTGCTCCAGTCACTGGTAAGGTTTAGGATACCCTTGCCTTCTCCAAACCCCCTCTGTGAGAGAGTTTGCTTTTGTAAAATTCACAGCATAGATAAGCAGATCAAAACGTTTGCTCTCTGTAGAGAGATAGACAGAGAGACAGAGGCAAGGAGAAAGGACCCAGTAACAGGCACCTGAATCCCTCTCCCAAACTGAACAGTGAAGTCTCTCCCCAACCCCTGGGGGACGGGGCTAGTGAGGGGCTGAGCACTTTCTGGAAGTGGTACCCCAGAGGCGCTCTCTCCATCAAAGCAAAGGCTCATCTCAGATCCGATTATGATGGAAGCAGATGGGCTCTGAAGAGGAACTAGAATCCCATGCAGCATTTCTTCCCTAGACAGATTTTAAAATTTAAAAAGAAAAATAGGGAACTCCCTGGCCGTCCAGTGGTTAGGACTCAGTGCTTTCACTGCAGGGGGCACGAGTTTGATCCCTGGTCGGGAAACTAAGATCCTGAAAGCCATGCGGTGTGGCCAAAAAGCAAACAAAAACAAAAACAAATATGTCACTGTCTGAGTTGGCGAATACGTGGTCTTTCCTGGGTGCAGGAATAGGAACTAGGTCAGTGGTTCCCAAGCCCAACTGTGCATCAGCCACAGGGAAGAGGATGTGGAATGGAAAGAGCTTATTAAAAATCCTTATTCTCGGAACCCACCGAGAATCTCTAGAAACGGAGTCCAGGTTCTGCACATCTTTGCATATTCTCTGAGTGACTTGGATACAGTCGGCCAGATACCAGCCCCTGGTGTTTGGAACCACTGGCTTAGATGGTTTTCGGAGATCAGTTTACCACAGAAGTCTCTTTAAAATGAATACTTCTAATATCCCTGAATTTACACTGCACGTTTCCTTCTGTAAATTGCATGATAATCATAAATGAAACACAGTTGGGCATCTCTTTGGTACCTGGGTCTCTGCCGGGAGAAGTGAGAGGGTACTTTTGTGCTGAGGACCGCACATGGGCTAGAATGGCTTCACCAGCACAGTTCACAGAGTCCCATTTTTCTGTGACATGGCTACCCAGCTGTCCCAACACCAGGTATTAAAAAGCCCATCTTTGCTCCAGTGACCCGAGAAGCCCCCTTTATCATATACTAAATTCCCGTAAGTACTGGGTCTGTTCCTAGGCTTTCTAGCCTAAACACTGGTCTGTTGGTCTCTGAACACGACAGTACTACACTGTTTTATTTATTTGTATCTTTTTTTAGACAATTTTTTAAAATTAATTTATTTATTTATTGTTTATGGCTGTGTTGGGTCTTCGTTTCTGTGCGAGGGCTTTCCCTAGTTGCAGCAAGCGGGGGCCACTCTTCATCGCGGTGCGCGGGCCTCTCACTCTCGCGGCCTCTCTTGTTGCAGAGCACAGGCTCCAGACGCGCAGGCTCAGTAGTTGTGGCTCGCGGGCCCAGTTGCTCCGCGGCATGTGGGATCTTCCCAGACCAGGGCTCGAACCCGTGTCCCCTGCATTAGCAGGCAGATTCTCAACCACTGCGCCACCAGGGAAGCCCTTGTGTGTTTTTAAAAACAGGTATGGGTGTTGAATTTTGTCAGGATCTTTGTAACTATTCATATGATTTAATTTTTCCCTTAAGTCTACTAGTATTGTATATGATATTAATGGATTTCCTAATATTGAACAAACCTTGCATTCCTAGAATAAATCCCACTTGACCATAGGGAGATTTGGTGTGTCTAGTCACTACTCAGGAGTCTTGGGCCTGGTTGCAGCTTCTGTCCTGCTTCAGTGTATCCTGGGAAGTGGGGTTCCTTTAGCCACCAAGGAAGCAGTGGGCTGCAAGTCCTTGTGTGGAAATGCAGACCAAGTCACAATTTAGAACTTTTAAATATCGATACATACGATGGGTGTGTCTCCATCTGTACTCTTGCGTGAGTCCCTGCAAATGTGAGGTGTGGCCTGTCCAGGAGTGCACATTATAGTGCTAGGGCACCCTGAATAATAAACACAATTGTTCATTGTTTAAATGTAATTAAATGATCTACTTGGGGGACACACAGCTTACTCTCTAGCTTGGTCTTTTGATTTGTAAAGCAATTCCTTCTGTTAATTGCTTTCAAATAAGGAACTGCTATTTTCCTTCATAGGAACCAGGACAAAATGTTTGTTCTTTTAACATCAGAATTAATTTATAACCTCCATCTTTTCTTTGCATACATTATTTTCTACTTAATGCCTTATTGTATTTAGGACTGTCTATATCCCCCTTTAAATTTACTGGTAATCATCCTTCTAGTACATATGCTGAAATGACCATAAGACAAATCATAACAATAACTGTTGCATTCACTAGACTGTCTTTCCCCAGGGCTGAGGAGTTAGGGTCTGATTTAAGGTAGGAGCTTAATAAGATTTGCTAAATGAATAAATGTGTGAATGAATGAGTGAATGGTACATTCTGAAAAAATAATAATCACTGTTAATTATGATAAAATTAATGTACACTGAGCACTTGCTATGTACCAAAGGAGTTTTTCAACTACATTATTTAATGCCCACAGCAGTCCTATGTGTGTAGCATTATTATTAGTATGCCCCCATTTTCCATATGTAGATACTGAAGTTAAGTAACTTGCCGGAGGTCAAGCAGCTAGTAGGAGACGACAGTGCCGCTGTTTGAATGCAGGATGCCTGTAAGACACGCCAGTTACACTTGCATAATTTGTATCCCTTTTAAGGACACCTGGAAGGACTTGTAGGCAGAAAGAGTTTCACAGACACCACATTGAACAATAATTTGCAGCTGCTTATGACTAGTCCTTAGATTTTCTCACTAGAGCAGATGCCCAGTGTACCCAGGGCAAGACCTCCTTCTGTCTTCTGCTGAGTGGGTTCCTCCTGTGCTGCTGATGTGCTCGAAACGTTGCCAGTGGAGAACAGGGAGGGTAGCATTTTCCTTTCAAGTAGTTGCCATATGAAAGAACTGTCAAATACAGATGCTGCCAGTGAGCACTTCCTGTCCCCCTCCCCACCCCGGTTATGACACTGGAGGGGGCCTGGAGTCCCTGGTACCCCACTGAGCTTGGTCCCCTGGAAAAAGTGTACCATTCCCTCTCAGACTCTGTGGCATGTCCCAACTGGCCATGTTGGTAGATTTCTCTAGGACTTTTGCATGTTCCCCAAAATGACATCACCTTCTCGAAAAGTGTCCTTCGGTCATCAGCCTTATTGCTTTTTCTCCCTTCTTGGAGCTTGACTCGATGCTTGACCACCTCCTAAGCACAAAATGCATTTATTTTCCTCTGTCTTCCCAGATCCCCAAGGTATGCAGTGATCGATCTAAATTTGGCTTGAAGCCAATTCCATATTTTCTTTGTTAAAGGATCACATTACAAATTGATCATCACACTTATCTTGATAATCCATGATGTTGGGTTTCTAGGAGCCTGAAAATTAGAAGAAATATGTAGACTAGAAACCCACCCTTGGGACTATACTGTGAGGTTGACTCATTTGATCTTACTGTTTTTGTAGGTCAAAAATGATCAAAGATCTCCAATTTCATGTGGCTAAACTTAATATCTTGGAAGTCCTTCAGGGGTCTCTGCTTAATGGTACAGTTTGCATACCCAGGTCCAGGCTTCCTGCAGAGTGTAGGTGCGTCTGTAAGGCTATCACTTCTCTCCATCCACAATTCTTGCACCAAAGCAGAGGTAGCTGATTAAAATCCTCACGTTCACGTGGACACAGGCGAATGTTTCCTTTTTGTTCAGCTGTCTTCCTTGGAATTTCATTCCTACTGTGGTTTTAAAATATCTCCACAAATTCTTTGATACCCCTCCCTTTGAAAGGTGGAGATTCACCCCTGTCCCCTTGACTGTGGGCTGGACTTGGTGATTTGCTTCTAATGAATAGGATATGGCAGAAGTGATGATGTGCCACTTCATAGATTAGGTCGTAAAAGACCTTATGGTTTCCGGCTGGCTGTCTCTTCGATTAATTGCTCACTCAGAGGAAAGTCAGCTGCCATGTGAGGACACTCCAGCAGTCCTAAGGGGTGGCCCCTGTGATGGGGAACTGAGCCCTCCTGCCTAAGCCAATGAGGAGGGGAGGCCTTCTGCCAACAGCTTGTTAGTCATCTAGGATGCAGACCCTCCAGTGCCTTTCAGCCTTCAAACTACTGCAGTCTTGGCCAACCAGACAGGCCTAGCTGGTGGTTCTGGCTCAGAGTCTTTCATGAGGTTGCAGTCAAGATTCCTTAAGATTCCTTCTCTTACTCAAGACCAGCTGTTGCTCTCCTTCCCTGTGGTAGGCGCTGTGCCAGGAACTGGAAAGCTAAATGGGGCATTCTTGTCTTCCAAGAGCTCACAGCTAGTAAGAGAGTCAGTCTCGTGAATAATCATTGGACATAAACATGCTAAAATTGAAAGTATGTTAAAAATGCTTTAGGTTATACTTGCATGGAGCTTTGGGAGATTAAAAGAGAGGCAGGTCTGCTTGATAAGGTGTTTTGAGTAGGTGAACAAAGAAGAGGCATGAGGAGGCCCTGCATACAGTGGTGAAGGTGACACCCCACAAGAAAAGGAGGCCGACCAGGCCCCTCTTCAGAGGCCAGGAGCTGCTCTGAGGCTACTCTGCGGGGACCAGGAAATCCCAGACCACCCTGTCTGCACCTCTTCCTTAGCAGTAGTGACCTTTCAAAAAACCAGAATTAATGGTAAGAAGGAAGAGGGCCGGCTAGGAAGAGGGGTGAGGAAATTATCCTTTTTAGAAGTGAAGTGTCTTGGAAAAAGTGTGCCCAGGTCTGCGGAGAGTTCAAGGTCATAATGATCATAGCTCCACTGAAGGCAATCTAGTCCTCAGTTAACAGCGTAGCAATAAATTGCTGTTAACGTATAACCAAACGTGCATTTCAATGCTAGAGTCTCCTGGGAGCAAAATAAACAAACAACACCCAAAGAAATTATGAAGATGTAAAACTTCAACTTCTCCTTGAGCACAAAGCCAAAATTTCTTGGTTCTGGGCTCATTTAAGATGATTTTACCAGGCCCAAGGTGTTACTGATTGACAGCTTGGATTGAGTCCACATCATGGAAATGCATGGGGGATTTGCTCCTTGTAATTGCTCTTGTAATGGACTGCTACTTTCTCATAGTTAGTGGCTTTCTAAAGTTGAAATAAAGTTTGGAAATTGACTGTATTTGGCAAAACTTGGTAATTGTGCTTATTTTTTTCCCACAGAAAATAATCCAACAAATGACCAAAATCACAACCCACCACATGTGAAAAACATCTTCCAAACTCTCCAAAGATCTTTAGGTAAATGAGAACTTATGACCATATTGATGATAAGTATGTATAGTGACTCCTGATTCTAGTTTTTGTTTTTGTGCTACAGAGACAAGGAATGTAAAAATTTGGGTTCAAGTGGCAAGTCTATCTTTTTTAAAACACTCTATGAAAGAGCAAGGCAAACACAACCCCTTAGTAGATTAACTCTATGTTATCCAGAGTTTTCTGTCTGTGTTTGTTAATCCCTTGACCCTGATTTGACAAGCTGGCACTTCCAAAGTCAAGTAATTATGAGTCATTTTAAGCTGAGAGTTTTCTCTCTTTTTCTAAGCCAAATTGAATAAAAAATAAATTTATTTCTTTCTCCAGAAATGTGAGGCTGTTATCACATACTTCCTAGACAGATTCACCAAACTCACCCCAAAGCTGCAGAATTAGCTGCAGTTTTTCAACCCTGTCTGTTTCTACTAAGCCATTCTGTGGTCCCTCTACCAATAAATGAATATTTCAGGGTATTTAATCTTCTGTATTGCCCTTGCAATTCAAGAAACATTCTTTTTAAAATTGAAGTATAATTGACTTAAAATATTATATTAGTTTCAGGTGTACAACATAGTGGTTCAATATTTTTATACATTACAAAATGATCACCATAGTAAGTTTAGTTACTATCTGTCGCCATACAAAATTATTACAATATTATTGACTATATTCCCTACGCAGTACATTACATACCCGTGACATATTTACTTTATAACTGGAAGTTTGTTCCTCTTAATCTCCCTCATCTATTTCACTCATCTTCCCATGCCTCCTCCCCTCAGGCAACCACCAATTTGTTCTCTGTATTTATGAGTCTGTTTCTGTTTTGTTATGTTTCTTCATTTGCTTCATTTTTTAGATTCCACCTGTAAGTAAAATCATACAGTATTTGTCTTTCTCTGTGTGGCTTATTTCACTTAGCATAATACTCTCTAGGTCCATCCATGTTACCACAAATGGCAAGATTTCATTCTTTTTTATGGCTAAGTAAGACTCCATTGTGTGTGTGTGTGTGTGTGTGTGTGTGTGTGTATAAAATATCTATGTGACGTCTTCTTTATCCATTCCTCTATTTTGTTCTTGTTTTTGATTTTGGCCGCACCCCACAGCATGTGGGATCTTAGTTCTCCGACCAGGGATCAAACCTGCACCTCCTGCACTGGAAGCGCAGAGTCTTAATCACTGGACCACCAGGGAAGTCCCATTCCTCTATTGATGGACACTTCTGTTGCTTCCATATCTTGGCTATTGTAAATAATGCTGCAGTGAACATAGGGGTGCATATATCTTTTCAAATTAGTGTTGCTGTTTTCTTTGGAAAAATATCCAGAAGTGGAATTGCTGTATCATATGATAGTTCCATTTTAAATTTTTTGAGGAACCTCCATACTGTTTCCATAGTGGCTGCACCAATTTACATTTCCACCAACAGTGTTCAAGGGTTCCCTTTTCTCCATATCCCTGCCAACAGTTGTTATCTCTTGTCTTTTTGGTAATAGCCATTCTGACAGATGTGAGGTGATATCTCATCATGGTTTTGATTTTCATTTCCCTGATATTTAGTGCTGTTGAGGATCCTTTCTTGTGTCTGTTGGCCATTTGCCTGTCCTCTTTGGAAAAAATGTTTATCCAGGTCTTCTGCTTATTTTAAAATCAGGTTGTTAGTTTGATATTGAGGTGTATATGTTCTTTGTATATTTTGGATATTAACCCCTTATCAGATATGTTGTTTGCAAATGTCTTCTCCCATTCAGTAAGTGGCTTTTTCATTTTGTGGATAGTTTCCTTTGCTGTGCAAAAGCTTTTCAGTTTGATTAGGTCTCATTTGTTTACTTTTGCTTTTGTTTCCCTTGCCTGAGGAGGCATATAGCTGAGACTGGTGTCAAAGAGCTAACTGCCTATTTTTTCTTCTAGGAGTTTTATGGTTTTAGGTCTTATAGTTAAGTCTTTAATCTGTTTTGAGTTTATTTTTGTTCATGGAGTGAGAAAGTAGTCCAGTTTGATTCTTTTGCATGTGTCACTGTCCAGTTTTTCCAACACCATTTATTAAAGAGGCTGTCTTGGGCTTCCCTGGTGGCGCAGTGGTTAAGAATCCTCCTGCCAATGCAGGGGTCATGGGTTTGAGCCCTGGTCTGGGAAGATCCCACATGCCGTGGAGCAACTAAGCCCATGCACGACAACTACTGAGCCTGCACCCTAGAGCCCGCGAACCACAACTACTGAGCCTGCATGCCACAACTACTGAAGCCCGCGCTCCTAGAGCCCATGCTCCGCAACAAGAGAAGCCAGCACAAGGAGAAGCCCCTGCACCGCAATGAAGAGTAGCCCCTGCTCACCACAACTAGAGAAAGCCTGTGCACAGCAATGAAGACCCAAAGCAGCCAAAAATAAATAAAATAAATAAATTTATTTTTAAAAAAAAGAGGCTGTCTTTTCTCCATTGTATATTTTTGCCTCCTTTGTCATAGATTGACCATAAGTGCATGGGTTTATTTAGGGGTTCTCTGTTGTTCCATTTGTCTTTGTGTCTGTTTTTATGCCAGTACTGTAGCTTTGTAGTATAGTTTGAAATGAGGGAGCATGATACTCCAGCTTTGTTCTTCTTTCTCAAGATTGTTTTGGCTGTTCAGGGTCTTCTGTGTTTCCATACAAATTTTATTTTATTTTTTCCTCATTTCATTGATTGATTGAAGTATAGTTGATTTACAATATTGTATTAGTTTCAGGTGTACAGCAAAGTGATTCAGTTATATATATATATACTTTTTTTTTCCTGGTTCTTTTACATTATAGGTTATTGCAAGGTATTGAATATAGTTCCCTGTACTATACAGTAAATCCTTGTTGTTTATCTATTTTACATATAGTGGTGTGTATCTATTAATCCCATACTCCTAATTTATCCCTCCTCCACGTTTTTCCCCTTTGGTAACCATAAGTTTGTTTTCTATGTCCATGAGTCTGTTTCTGTTTTGTAAATAAGCTCATTTGTATTGTTTTTTCGATTCCATTTCTAAGTGATATAATGTAATATTTGTCTTTCTCTGTCTGGCTTCATTCATTATGATAATCTCTAGGTCCATCCATTTGCTGCAAATGGCAATATTTCATTCTTTTTTTCCATACATATTTTAGAATTATTTGTTCTAGTTCTGTGAAAAATGCCATTGGTATTTTGATAGGGATTGCAGTGAATCTGTAGACTGCATGGTATATCTTTCCATTTGTTTATGTTGTCTTCAATTTCTTTCATCAAAGTCTTGTAGTTGTCCAAGTATAGCCTTTTACCTCCTTGGTAAGATTTGTTTCTAGGTATTTTATTCTTTTTAAAGCATTTGTAAATGGGATTGTTTTCTTTTTTTTTTTTTTAAACATCTTTATTGAAGTATAATTGCCTTACAATGGTGTGTTAGCTTCTGCTTTATAACAAAGTGAATCGGGATTGTTTTCTTAATTCACTTTCTGATAGTTCTTTGTTACTGTACAAAATGCAACGGATTTCTCTATATTAATTTTGTATTCTGCAACTTTATTGAATTCATTTATTAGTTTTAACAGTTTTGGATGTGTGTGTGTAGGATTTTCTATATATAGTATCATGTCATCTGCAAACAGTGACAGTTTTACTTCTTCCTTTCCAATTTGAATTCCTCTTATTTCTTTTTCTTGTCTGATTTCTCTGGCTAGGACTTCCAATACTGTGTTGAATAAAAATGGACAGAGTAGGCATCCTTGTCTTGTTCCTGATCTTAGAGGAAATTCTTTCAGCTTTTCACCATTGAGTATGATGTTAACTGTGGGCTTGTCATATATGGCCTTTATTATGTTGAGGTATGTTCCCTCTACACCCACTTTGTTGAGATGTTGAATTTTGTCAAAAGGTATTTCTGCATCTATTGAGATGACCATATGGTATTTATTCTTCAATTTGTTAATGTGCTGTATCACATTGATTGATTTATGCAGATATTGAACCATTGTTGTATCTCTGGAACAAATCCCACTTGATCATGGTGTATGATCCATTTAATATATTGTATTCAGTTTGCTAATTTTGTTGAGCATTTTCGCATCTATGTTCGTCACTGATATTGGCCTATAAATTTCCTTTTTTGTGGTGTCTCTATCTGGTTTTCATATCAGGGTGATGCTGGCATCATAGATGGGTTCAGAAGCTTTCCTTCCTCTGCAATTTTTTGGAAAAATTTGAGAAGGATAGGATTAGCTCTTCTTGAAATATTTGGTCAGATTCACCTGTGAAGCCATCTGGTCCTGAACTTTTGCTTGTTGGGAGGTTGTTTTTTTTTTTTTTTTTAATTACTGATTCAATTTTATTACTGGTAACTGCTCTGTTCAGATTTTCCTTTTCTTCCTGATTCAGTCTTGGGAGATTATATGTTTCTAGGAATTTATCAATTTCTTCTAGGTTGTCCATTTTATTGGCATATAATTATTCATAGTAATCTCTCATAATCCTTTGTGTTCCTGTGGTGTCAAGTGTAACTTCTAATTCGTTTCTGATTTTATTTATTTGGGCCCTCTCTTTTTCTCTTGATGAGTCTGGCTAACGGTTTATTGATTTTGTTTATGTTTTCAAAGAACGAGCTCTTAATTTCATTCATCTTTTTTTATTGCTTTTTAAGTCTCTATTTCATTTATTTCTGTTCTGATCTTTATTATTTCTTTTATTCTACTAACTTTGGGTACTTTTTGTTCTTTTTCTAATTCCTTTAGGTGTAAGGTTAGATTGTTTATTTGAGATTTTTCTTGTTTCCTGAGGTAGGCTAATGTTGCTATAAACTTCCCTCTTAGAACTGCTTTTGCTGTGTCCCACTGATTTTGGATCATTGTGTTCCCATTTTCATTTGTCTCTGGGTATTTTTTTATTTCCTCTTTAATTTCTTCAGTGACTTATTTGTTGTTTACATGCATGTTGGGTGTATTTTTGGCAATTTTTATGTTTATGTTTTTGGCAGTTTTTTTCTTGTAGTTGATTTTTCCTATCATTATGGTCAGAAAAGATGTTTGATATGATTTCAATCTTCTTAAATTAATTGTAACATATATTATGTAATATATATATGATTTTTTTTTGGCCATGCTGTGTGGCTTGTGGGATCTTAGTTCCCCTACCGGGGATGGAACCCATGCCCCCTGCAGTGGAAACGCTGAGTCCTAACCACTGGACTGCCGGAAAGTCCCTATATATGATTATTTTAAGTTGATGATCTCTTAAGTTCGAATGCATTCTAATAATCCTGCATTTCCACTCCTGCACCCCCACCATATTTAATGTTTTTGACATCATATTTTATATCTTTTTGTTTTGTGTATCCCTCAACTACTTATTGTGGAGGTAGATGGTTTTACTACTTTTGTCTTTTGGTCCACTACCTTACTGTATATTTGCTTTTACCAATGAGCTTTTTCCTTTTGTAATTTTCATATTTCCAGTTGTGGTCTTTTTTTTTTCCACTTAGAGATGTCCTTTTAAATTTTCCTGTAAAGCTGGTTCAGTGGTAACTCTTTTAGCTTTTGCATGTCTGTAAAACTCTTTATCTCTCCCTCAAATCTGAATGATAGCTTTGCAGGGTAGAGTATTCATGGTTGTAGGTTTTTTCCTTTCACCACTTTGAACATATCATGCCCACTCCCTTCTGGTCTGCAAAGTTTCTGCTGAAATGTCAGCTGATAGCCTTACGGGAGTTTCCTTGTACATAGCAAGTTGCTTTTCCCTTGCTGCTTTTAGGATCCTCTCTTGATCTTTATTATTTTTTTCTTTTTAAATTTTTATTGGAGTATAGTCTTTTAAAAAAATATTTATTTATTTATTTATTTATTTATTTATTTATTTAAATTTTATTTTTGCCTGCCTCGGGTCTTAATTGCAGCATGCGGGATCTTCCATTGCGGCGTGTGGGCTCCTCACCGTGCCAGGTGGGCTTCTCTCTAGTTGCAGTGAGCAGGCTCCAGAGCGTGCAGGCTCCAGAGCGTGCAGGCTCCAGAGCGCACAGGCTCAGTAATTGCGGCGCACGGGCTCTCTAGTTGTGGCCCATGTGCTCAGTAGTTATGGCGCACGGGCTTGGTTGCCCCGTGGCATGTGGGATCTTAGTTCCCCGACCAGGGATCGAACCCGCGTCCCCTGCATTGGGAGGCAGATTCTTAACCACTGGACCACTAGGGAAGTCCCTGGAGTATAGTCTTTATCTTTAATTTTTGTCATTTTAATTATGTCTCGGTGTAGACCTTTTTTGGGTTCATCTTGTTTGGGACTCTGTGCTTTCTGTATCTGGATGTCTGTTTCCTTTCCCAGATTAGTGAAGTTTCAACTATTATTTCTTCAAATAAGTTCTTTGCCCCTTTATTTCACTCTTCTCTTTCTGGGACCTCTGCAATGTGAATGTTAGTATGCTTGATGTTGTCCCAGAGGTCTCTTAAACTATCCTCATTTTTAAAAATTCTTTTTCCTTTTTTATGTTCAGCTTGGGTGATTTCCACTCCTCTGTCTTCCAGTTTGTGGATCCATTCCTGTGTATCACCTAATTTACTGTTGATTCCTTCTAGTGTATTTTTTATTTCAGTTATTGCATTCTTTAGCTGTGTTTGGTTCTTCTTTATATTTTTAAGCACTTTGTTAAACTTCTCATTGTACTCCTCCATTTTTCTCCTGAGTTTGTTGAGCATCTTTAGGATCATTACCTTGAACTCTTTATGAGGTAGATTGCTTATCTATACTTCAGTTAGTTCTTCTTTGGGGGTTTTGTCTTATTCCTTCATTTGAAACATACTTATTTGTCTCCACGTTTTACCTAATTCTCTGTGTTTATTTCTAAGTATTAAGTAGGTCAGTTATGTTTCCCCATCTCTTAGAGACTTTGTGGCCTTGTGTATGAGACTTCCCGTGGGGCCCAGCAGCACACTCCCCTCTGGTCACTTGAGCTATGTGCTCAGGTGGGCTCTTTTGTTGTGGCAGGGCTGGCTACTGTGGATGTGCTGGTAGGTGAAGTTGGCCCCTGACTTGGTTGGCTGCCAGGCCCTGCCTTGTGCCTGCGGGTGTTGGGGGGCTAGGGCCTGGTGTGGCTGGCTGCACAGTCTGGGGGTGTCCTGGGACTGCTGCCAGCCCATTGGTGGGCATGCAGGCCCCCGGCGCTAACAGACTAGAGGGAGGGCTCCAAAATGGTGCTTGCCAGCCCCAGAGTCCTTGTGGTAGAACAAGATCCCCCAAATGGCTGCTGCCAGCATCTATGTTCCCAGTTGCCTCCTTCCTCTCTGGGAGCCTCTCCAAGATCAGCAAGTGGGTCTGACCAGTGTCCTTTCAAATTATTGCCTCTGTGCTGGGGCTCGGAGTGTGTGAGATTTTGCATGTGTCCTTTAAGGGCAGAGTCTGTTTCCTACAGCCCTTTAGCTCTTCCGTAGGCAAAGCCTGCTGACCTTCAAAGCCAGGCATCCTGGTGGCTCGTCCTCCCAGTGCAGGAGCCCTGGGCTGGGGATCCCAATGTGGGGTTTGGACCCCTTGCTCCCTGGGGAGAACCTCTACAGTTATGATTATCCTCCTGTTTGTGGCTCACCTCACCTCGCCTGGGGAATGGGTACTGCCTATACCCTGTCTCACTGTGGTTCCTTCTTTATAGCTTTAGTTGTGGGAAGTCTTTTCTACTAGTCTTCAGGTCGTTCTCATAGACAGTTGTTCTGGAAACAGTTGTGACTTTGGTGTGCCCCTGGGAGGAGATGAGCTCAGGGTCTTCCTACTCTGCCATCTTGGCCACATACCTCCAGAAACATTTTTTTATAGTATTTTGTGGTTTCTGAATTGTTTTCATGAACATTATGCTATCAGTGAGGTAGGTCTTATTATTTCTATTTTATACTAGCTGAGACTGGGGTCGGAGAGGCTCAGCAACTATGTGAGAGGTTCTGGCTGGGCCCTGCAAGGGTGCTCCCCACTCAGCAGCACCAGCACCGCCCAGGGAAAGTGAGAAATGCACGTTCTCAACCCCCACACCCTAGACTTCCTGAATCAGAAACTCTGGGGTGGAGCCCAGCAATCTGTGTTTTAACAAGGCCTCCTGGTGATTCTGAAGCACACTCCAGGGTGAGAACCACAGCCTCAGTCTACCCAGGAATTTGTTAGGTTAAAAAAATAAACGAAAACAAAACACTGATGTCCGTTTGGACCTTTCTCCAAAATCCTAACTCCTCACTTTGACTCTAGAGGCAGTTACTTTCATCATGAAAACAGAACTAATCACAGCTGCTGGGTGTTTTTAGATGAACCCATTTTGTCTTTTGTCTTTTGCAGGTCATATTGCAGAGGAGAAGAGGGATAAAGAATCCTCTCTCTTCAACAGGGATGTAAGTGATGAGCAGTTAACAACCGTAAATAAAGGAACACTTCAATAAGCAATCAGTCTAGGTAATAATCTATAGATTGTGAGCTAAATAAGGTACCTACCTATGGATGACTTCAGAATGCAACTGTTTGCCTTTCATGGTGTTTTAATGGACTAGATGTCAGCACACCTTTAATTTACCCATGAAAGCATATGATCTACAGTTAAAACTATGCATTAAACTAACTCTAGGAATTTGCCACCCACCCTTTCAAAAAGATGCTGCTTTGATGTTGTTTCTACAAGCCAGGGTCGTCCATAACATGGGCACCATCATCACAGTCCTTGACGTTACTGAGCACTGATGCTTTCTAACAAACAGGAGGGATTAAATGCCAAAGGTTAACCTAGTCCTTGATCTTCATCCTTAGATTACTTGAGGCTGGGCCCATTCAGAGTGAGTAGAAACTTGCCATCATGGCAACGTGCTGATACCAAGTCCAGGACACTCCCTCCATGTAGCTACCCACTATCAGAATTATACCTGGTTGTCACTTCCTAACTCTAAGAAATCAAATGCTGAATTATTGCAACAGAGCCCTTAAAGTTGCTTGATGCCGCTGCCTCTTGACATAGCATCGATGAAGGTGGGAAGTTGGACGTGCCTCAGTTTTCTCCCCATAACCCAAGAAGGCCGTTGGCCAGCATGTCGCGCCTGCATCACTAGGCTCCCCTCAGCAGCTCTCCACATCTGATTCCTATCATTGTACTTCTGTGCCCCATTTCCCTGATTCCTTTGTCTTTTTTGGGTCACATTACAAATGGGGAAACAGAAGCTCTGAGTCCCTAGTGTCAGCTGAGGACTCTTTCCTTTGAGATCTAGCTAAGATTGCCTTGTACAGTATTCCCAAGCCCACGTGTAGTGACATTCCAAATCTACCCTCAAGGTTTCTACAAGTCCCTAAAGGGTTGAAAAAGCTTGGGATCATCTTGGCATCATGTTTGCCTTATGTCTTGAAATTCCCCCAAACCTACACACCCGAGGCAGATAATGTATGTGGCAGAATTACCTGGAGCTGGGGGTGGGGGAGGAGGGATGAGGGGCAGCAGAGAAGAGGTTGTATCACTGCCCTGTGAAAGCTTCAGACTGAATACTTTACTCCATTTTTTTTTTTTAATTGAAATATAGTTGATTTACAATATTGTGTTAGTTTCTGGTATACAGTAAAGTGATTCAGAATATACATATACATACACACACACACACATATATATACATATGTATTCTTTTTCAGATTCTTTTTCATTATGGTTTATTACAGGATATTGAATATAGTTCCCTGTGCTATACAGTAGGACCTTGCCGTTTATCCGTTTTATATATGGTAGTTTGTATCTGGTAATCCCAAACTCCTGATTTTTCCCTTCCCCCCCTTCCCCTTTGGTAACCATAAATGTGTTTTCTATGTGAGTCTGTTTCTGTTTTGTAAACAAGTTCATTTGCATCAGTTTTTTAGATTCCACATATAAGCGATATCATATGATATTTGTCTTTGTCTGACTTACTTCACTTAGTATGACAATCTCTAGGTCCATCTGTGTTGCTGCAAATGGCATTATTTCACTCTTTTTTATGGCTGTTGACTCCATTTTTCTTTTTTAAAATTTATTTATGGCTGTGTTGGGTGATTCCATTTTTCTTAAAAGCCGTTGCAGCGGGACTTTTCACCTCCTGTAGTGGCCCTGTCTCCTCCCTCCATCTTCACTCTCCTCTATTCCTCTCCTCACCTCCTCCAAACTGGTTGCTTTGCTGTTTGTCAGCTCATACCCTCAGCATCTCACCTCCACCATCAAAGGTTGTGAATGTCTTTTCCTAAACACAGCCAGTTTATTCCCCAAGAGGACTTGTGGAACCAGCAGCTAAGATGCTAAGGTTTTCATTCGGGCTCCAAGCAGAGCCAACCAGTTGTCCCTACAGAGGCGTACGGCGTCGTCGCTCTCTGTTTACTCGGCCGTGCGTCTTCTCATTTACATGTTCCAAGCAGGAGTCTGCCACGCGCGCAGCTTCTGCACTTTCTGCAGAGGGACATCAGCATCGCCGCTGTCTCGGTGGCAGGAATCCTCACGGCCACGGTGTTGCTGCTGCTGGCGTTGGTCACGGACATCAGGAAGAAACAGCCGTTGTGAGTGGCTCTTAGCGCCCGCCTTCCTTCCAAGAACTCACAGGTTTTTGTACCAACGTTGCCCCAGAATTTCCTCTGACCCTGGGTTTAGGAGGACAGCGGGGACCTCTGAGCCTGGTTGTGCGTCAGCATCAGCTGACGTGCTTCCTAGGCGTGCAGATCACCCAGGCCATTGGGTTCTCAGACACTGCCTTGTGGCTCTGATGCACAGCTGGGTTTGGGGTTTCCTGGTTTGGGCCATCCTTGCTTCTGAAGGCCTCCGCAGGTGAGGCCACACCTCTTCCCATACTGAGGGCCACTGAAAGAGGAGATGGTACAGTCTCTGGCTGAGAGATTGGAAAACAGGAATATGGATGTAGAAAAGAAAGGCAAAGCATAGCTCCAAGTGTGTGGGGAGGGAAGAGGCTGTGGAGGGGAAGAGAGGCTGACGTTCAGCCCGTTCACACCGCTGCAGCCGTGCTGATGGTTAGAATATTGAAAGGTGCCTCTGTTGGTTGGTAAACAGCCCCTTCCCAGGACCTCCCCAGACTTCCCAGTCTTCCCCGTGACCCAGCAAGTGAAGGGTTAATGGCTGGTGCAGAGGGGCGGAGGGGTGCGGTGAGAGGGCCTCCAGGGCTCTGCTCCAACAGTGGCCACTTTGAACAGTCAATGTATGTCTGTACCAGTTGTAAGTCCTTCAACTCTCCCCCTGGTGAGAGGGCTCAAACACAGTGGCTCTAACCAGGAGCAGGCACTGGAAAGCAAAGGGTTTACAAGATTACGCATTTGCAGTAATTGCACCTCGAAATTATGTGCCTTGGTCTGCATCCCTTGGGACCCACATTCCTGATCACGGGGAAAAGCAGCTCTCCAAGGCCCCTCACGTCCTGCCCAGCGCTGTGTTGGGTCCTCGGCCTGTCCACAGAGAAAGGAGGAGGCCGTGGTGTGTGACGAGGGGTGAAGTGTCCACCCCCCATCCCATCCCCGCCAAACTCTGCAGCGTTTAAATTTCCCCACGAGAGTTGCATTGCTTTCCCTAAAAGTGTCCTTGAAAATGCCAGGCTCCCGGGACAGGTAACCCATTCCGGCCAGCCACCATCGCCTCCCACCCAGCTGCCTCCTCTGAGAGAGCAGTGGGTCTCCTGAAGCAAAAGGGGAACCCTGAATATGGCAGAAGTTAGAGAAGATTTAAAGACCTCTTGGAAATAAGTTTGACCTGCTTCACAGTTCTGACTGGGGCTTATCCATTGGATTCACCATTTCCCTTCCGTGTCTCTCAGAGGTATCAAAAGAAGTGGTGAAGGGGAGTTCCCTGGCCGTCCAGTGGTTAGGACTCCGCGCTCTCACTGCGGAGGGCCCGGGTTCGATCCCTGGTCAGGGAACTAAGATCCTGCAAGCTGCGTGGTGCAGCAGGGCGGGGTGAGGGGGCGGAAGAAGTGGTGAAGATTGACTCCATCCCACAGAGACGAATCAAAGCTGTGGAGAGCCTGCGTTAGTTATGAGAACGTGGCGGGAAAGGATTTTCCCAGAGACGCTGTGGTGCCCCGAGGCAAAATGAATTGCACACACGACAAGCCTTCCTGACGGGAAGTACATAGAGTCCTCACCCCTCAGAAACATCAGCCTCTATTTCCTCCCAAGGAGTAGCCGGTAGGAATTGCTACGCAGTACAGTTCCTGTGTGTTTTGTTTTAGATCTCCTCCAGCAAACATGACGTACAATATTTTTATAATGAATGGAAAGACTTGGTGGCAAAAGTCTCAAGAAAAGAAGACCAGAAAACATGCAGGAAAACAGGAACAGGTGAAGTTACATTCCAGTGTCTAAGCCAGGTGATGGGGCCAGCCAACCAGCACCCAAAGCCGTGATGCGAGGCGATTCTCCATCCAGACTCGGTGGAGAGGCAGTTGGATTTCTGGCTGTGAGGTGCACCCTGCAAAATATTTACCTTTTCCTCTCAACTTTGAATGGACCAAGAAAATTTTGGCCACGGAACGCGCATAATGGTAATGGCTTTAATGACTAGTACAGGAGTTTTAGCACATTTCCCCAAAGACTGACCCGACACACAATGGATTCGTTTATTAAAGCAGTGCTTCATTTTCTCAGCCATTCATTGAACAGATACGAATTGAACACCCAATATACAGACAATATCAAAATACATGAGGGAACCAAAGGTACTCGCATCAGCAGGCATGGCCCTCGCAGGTTTCTGAGGACATGGCAGACAGCTGGCTGAGGCCCTTTGGTAGTCGGTTTATGCCTCTCTGTCCCCATGGCTAAAGGGGCCAAGGGTCTGAGGGCTGGGGTCCAGAGGAGAAAGGGGAGAAGGGGGTGACTCATGTTGGTGTTGCAGGCCCAAGAGAGCAGCCACTGCAGCTCAGGCAGCTCCTGCCCCTACATTGGAAGGCAGGGTCCAGAGAGAAGGACGCTGCCCCGCCCCCCGCGCCCCGCCCCCCGCCCCCCGGGGGGGAGGGTCCTGAGGCTGGGGGAGGATGTGTACCGCCACACGTGCGGCCACCGAGGCCCCTCAGGTCCACGTGCTCCAGCTCTGATTGATGCCTTCTCGCCTCGACCTGCAGAGGATGCGCACTCCCTTGTGGTGCCAGTCAGGGGACGCAGAAGGGGCAGTGGGGGGGCCCAGCCACGAGCACGCTGGCGGGGGGGGTCTCAGCCGCACTAGGAAGGGCGAGGACGGGAGCGAGATCTGAGGTCAGAGATTCAAAGAAGGGGTGTGGCCTAAGCAAAGGGTCCAAATCAAGGGGTGGGGGGACCTGGCCCAAGACACCCGTGAGGGGCATTGCCTGAGCGCCCAAGCGAGGGCTTGACTTGAAGGGGTTCGGAGTGGGGCCTGTTAGCCGGGGAGGGAACGGGGCTCTAGGGAGGAGGTGGCCTCGCGAGGGCCGAGGGCACACCGTGCTGGACCTGCCAACAAAGGGTAGACTGGAGCGCAGACGGAGAACCCGGGAGGGGTGCGTCAGGGAGGGCATGGTCCAGGGACCAGAGGCGTGGTCGGGATGTTAGGGCCTGGCTGGTGTTCACCCCTCCCTGAGGGAGAACGTCCTCTGGCGCGGGGATGTCGTTGGCTGCTCTTGCTCTTTTTTTTTTTTTTTTAAATTAATTAATTAGTTAATTCATTTTTGGCTGTGTTGGGTCTTCGTTTCTGTGCGAGGGCTTTCTCTAGTTGCGGCAAGCGGGGGGCCACTCTTCATCGCGGTGCACGGGCCTCTCACTATCGCGGCCTCTCTTGTTGCGGAGCACAGGCTTCCAGACGTGCAGGCTCAGTAGTTGTGGCTCACAGGCCTAGTTGCTCCGCGGCATGTGGGATCTTCCCAGACCAGGGCTCGAACCCATGTCCCCTGCATTGGCAGGCAGATTCTCAAACCACTGCGCCACCAGGGAAGCCCGTCTTACTCTTGTTGTAGGAAACATCTACAGTTTCCCCAGGGGTAGACCTCTTGCAGGCCAAGACGCCCGCCCAGCCTCATACTCCCCCTGGCTGGAGAGGACCCAGGCCTCCTGCTAGCTGCCGGCCTCCACACTCCTTTCTTGGGTCTCAACAAGTCTCTTGGGTCACCTTCCCGGCTTCAGCCTGGGACCCATCCTCCACCTTAATAAGCTGCACTTACTGAGACCCTGTTATGTGTGTAAACTCTCGATCCATATTTTTTTATTGAAGTATAGTTAATTTACAATGTTGTGTTAATTTCTGCTGTATAGCAAAGTGATTCAGTTATACATATATATATTCTTTTTTAATATTCTTTTCCATTATGGTTTATCATAGGATATTGAATATAGTTCTCTGTGCTCTACAGTAGAACCTTGTTGTTTATCCGTTCTATATATAAAAGCTTACATCTGCTAACCCCAGCCTCCCATTGCATCCCTCCCCCAACCCGCTCCCCACTGGCAACCACCAGACTGTTCTCTATGTCCGTAATTCTGTTTCTGTTTCATGGATATGTTCATTTGTGTCATATTTTAGATTATATGTAAGTGATATCATATGATATTTGTCTTTCTCTTTCTGACTTACTTCACTTAGTATGATAATCTCTAGGTCCATCCATGTTGCTGCAAATGGCATTATTTTGTTCTTTTTTATGGCTCAGTAGTATTCCATTGTATATATGTACCACATCTTCTTTATCCATTCATCTGTCTATGGACATTTACGTTGTTTCCATGTCTTGGCTATTGTGAATAGTGCTGCTGTGAACATAGGGGTGCATGTATCATTTTGAATTATAGTTTTGTCTGGTTCTATGCCCAGGAGTGGGATTACTAGATCATATGGTAATTCTATTTTTAGTTTTCTGAGGAACCTCCATACTGTTTTCCACAGTGGCTGCACCAACTTACATTCCCACCAACAGTGTAGGAGGGTTCCCTTTACTCCACATCCATTCGAACATTTGTTATTTGTAGACTTTTTCATGATGGCCATTCTGACTGGTGTGAGGTGGTACCTCACTGTAGTTTTGATTTGCATTTCTCTAATAATCAGCAATGTTGAGCATCTTTTCATGTGCCTATTGGCCACCTGTATTTCTTCTTTGGAGAAATGTCTATTTAGGTCTTCTGCCTTTTTTTTGATTGGGTTGTTTGTTTTTTTCGTTGTTGAGTTGTATGAGCTGCTTATATATTTTGGAAATTAAGCCCTTGTCGGTCACATCGTTTGCAAATATTTTCTCCCATTCTGTAGGTTGTCTTTTCATTGTGTTTATGGTTTCCTTTGCTGTGCAGAAACTTGTAAATTTGATTAGGTCCTATTTGTTTATTTTGTTTTTATTTCTATTGCTTTTGGAGACTGACCTAAGAAAACATTGGTATGATTTACGTCAGAGAATGTTTTACCTGTTATCTCATCTAGGAGTTTTATGGTGTCATGTCTTATATTTAAGTCTTTAAGCCATTCTGAGTTTATTTCTGTGTATGGTGAGAGGGTGTGTTCTAACTTCATTGATTTACCTGAGGCTGTCCAACTTTCCCAGCACCACTTCCTGAAGAGACTGTCTTTTTCCCATTGTATATTCTTGCCTCCTTTGTCAAGATTAATTGACCGTAGATGTGTGGGTTTATTTCTGGGTTCTCTATTCTGTTTCATTGATCCATATGTCTGTTTTTGTGCCAATATCATGCTGTTTTGATTATGGTAGCTTTGTAGTATTGTCTGAAGTCTGGGAGGGTTATGTCTTCTGCTTTGTTCTTTTTCTTCATGATTGCTTTGGCAATTCTGGGTCTTTTATGGTTCCATATGAATTTTAGGATTATTTGTTCTAGTTCTGTGAAAAATGTCATGGGTAATTTGGTAGGTATCACATTAAATCTGTAGATTGCTTTGGGTAGTATGACCATTTAAACGATATTAATTATTCCAATCCAAGAGCATGGGATATCTTTCCATTTCTTTGAGTCACCTTTAGTTTCCTTTATTAATGTTTTATAGTTCTCAGCATGTGAGTCTTTCACCTTCTTGGTCAGGTTTATTCCTAAGTATTTTATTTTCGGGATTGTGATTTGAAAAGTTATTTTTTTTTTACATTCCCTTTCTGATATTTCATTGTTGATGTAAAGAAATGCAACTGATTTCTGTATGTTAATCTTGTATCCTGCTACCTTGCTCAATTTGTTTATCAGTTCTAATAGTATTTGTGTGGAGTCTTTAGGGTTTTCTATGTATAGTATCATATTATCTGCATATAATGACAATTTTACCTCTTCCTTTCCAATTTGGATACCTTTTATTTCTTTTTCTTGTCTGATTGCTGCGGCTAGGACTTCCAATACTATGTTGAATAGAAGAGGTGAGAGTGGGCATCCTTGTCTTGATCCAGATTTTAGCAGGAAGGCTTTCAGCTTTTCACCATTTAGTATTATATTGGCTGTGGGTTTGTCATAAATAGCTTTTATCATATTGAGATATGTTCCTTCTATACCCACTTTGGTAAGTGTTTTTATCATGAATGGATGTTGAATTTTGTCAGATGCTTTTTCTGCATCTTTTGAGATGATCATTTGGTTTTTGTCTTTTCTTTTGTTGATGTGGTGTATCACATTGATTGATTTGCGTATGTTGAACCATCCTTGTGAAGCTGGGATGAATCCCACTTGGTCATGGTGTATGCCCTTTTTTATGTGTTTTTGGATTCAGTTTGCTAATATTTTGCTGAGAATTTTTGTATCTATAGTCATCAAAGATACTGGCCTGTAATTTCTTTTTTGGTGGTGTCTTGGTCTGGTTTTGGTATCAGGGTGATGGCCTCATAGAATGTCTATGGGAGTGGTCCCTCCTCTTCAATTTTTAGGAAGAGTTTGAGAAGGATCAGTATAAGTTCTTTGTATGTTTGGTAGAATTCGCCTGTGAAGCCATCTGGTCCTGGACTTTTGTTTGTAGAGAGTTTTAAAATTACAGATTCTATTTCACTTCTAGTGATCGGCCTGTTCAAATTATCTCTTTCTTCTTGATTCAGTTTTGGTGGGCTGTATGTTTCTAGAAACTTGTCCATTTCTTCTAGGTTGTGAAATTTGCTGGCATATTATTGTTCATAGTGTTCTCTCTTACGGTTTTTTTGTATTTCTGCGGTATCAGTTGTTATGTCTCCTTTTTCATATCTTATTTTGTTTATTTGAGGTTTCTCTCTTTTTTTCTTGGTGAGCCTGGCCAGAGGTTTGTCAATCTTGTTTATCTTTTAAGCATGATAATCCTCATCTTATTTAGAGAAAAGGAAGGCCCAGACAGATAAGGTTACTAGCTAGAGATCACATAGCTAAGGGGGCAGCTTGGCCTCTAGTCCAGATCCAGGGTCTGTGCTGTAACCATTGTAGCCCAGCCCCTGTCATCTCCTGAGTCTCCAGAAGGACCCTTGGGACCTGCTGAGGAGGAATGAATAGGAAGGATCTGGTCTCCTTTTTTTGGGAGGGAGAGTGGGTGAAGCAGCCCCAGGGGGACAGAGGTGGTTCTGGAAAAGCAGGCCTGGTGGATGGCTCAGATCAAGAGCACCATCTCTAGTTTTCCCAGCTCTGTGGTTTTCCTTGTTTGCCCTCCAAAACTGGGGAAGCCCCCAAAGCTTTTAGCCATGGGGAATTGGGGGAGGGGTCAAGACCAGGTTGGGTCTGAGTGGGACACTCTCGGCACCTCTCTCTCCCCAATATAAAATCAGCCCACTTTCTTCTTGTCTGAATCCTACTGGGGCTGGCCCAGGTCCTGGCCTGGAGGAGGGACCAGCCCCAGGGAGTCATTGTGACCCTTTAGGTCCAGGTTAATATCTCTGGATAAACTCCACTGGCTTCGGCTATGGGAGAACTCCTTAGACCCTCTAAGCTACATCCCAGTCTAATTCCAAAGGACTTCCCTTTGGGAACTGAGATCCTCTGTCCTCTTAAAAAAAAAAAAAAGATTAAAAAAGAAAAAGCCACCCCACATGTAATCCTCCCTTTGAATCTAATCCTTCCAAGCTTTGAGAACTTGGAGTTTGATCAATGGCTGTAAGAGGGGACCCTTCCATAGACAGCCCCTGAGAGAAACCTGCTTATGGTTGTACGCCTGTCCTCATTCCATCCTCATCCAGACCTCTCGGGACCCCAGACCTGAGAGGCAGCCCACCCTCCCACTGGCCTCCTACCCCTACCTCAGCTTCCATTTGAGAAACAAGTTGGGGTCATGTGCCTCTAGCCTCCACCAGCGGCCTCCCCAGCCCCGCGGGCCCACTGGGAGCCTGCCCTGAGCGGTCTCTCCCTCTTTCTCTATCAAAGAGGTGTCTTCCTTTGTGTTCCCAGTTTGCTCAGGGCTTCCACCTCCAGCTCAGTGGTTGGTCCAGCCAGCCTGGCCCTGGCGTGGTGAAGGGTGGCCACCACACAGCACAGGAGATTTCAGGGCTGAGCCTTGTGGAGGCTCTGGGCTCCCTTTGAGCCAGCAGACCTCAGGCTCTGCCATTTACTAGCTGTGAAATCTCAAGCTTCAGTTTCCTCTTGGCCTCAGTTTCTGTATCTGTAAAACGGGGCTAACCTGCTTCATGCGGCTGTTGTGAGCATTAAATGCACCTTAGCTGGGGTCAACACACAGGAGTGCTCAATATAAATGAATAAATAAATCTTAGCTGTTATGATTGTTCTGTAAAACTGTGGCTTTTTACCTGTCCAGCATCCTTCCAGCCGTAGCCTCCAACTTCCCTTTGGGTTCTTCTCCCCGGTCTCAGTGTGGTGTGGATGGGCTTTGTGACTGGGTCCTAAGCCACTCTCACATCTAATCCACTGGTTTCAGGGACTTGGTAAGGGATGGACATGTGATCCACTCAGCCAGTGAGCTGTGATGGGGCTTTTGCTGGGAATACTGAGAAATAGATGTTTTCTCCTGAGTGGGATTTGAAGCTGAGTTGTTATCTTGGACCCCGGGGAGAAAAGTTATCTGAGAATAAAGTCAGCAGATAGAGGAGGTAACACCCCTGAGACCATCATTTGAGCCTTGAGTAAGTTGTTCCTGAAGCCCATACCTGAGCTTTTCATCCATCATGCTATATTTGTTAAACTCCATTATGTGCCAACTGCCACTCTAGTTGCTGGGGATGCAGCCAGGGACAAGACAGTCCCCACCTCACAGAAGTCCAGTCTTGCCCCAGGGCCTTTGCACCTGCTGGTCCCTCTGCTTGAAATGCTGTTCCCCCAATATCTCCATGGCTCCCTCCTGCACCTCCTTCAAGTCTCGACTCACAGGTTATCCCCTCAGTGAGGCCTGCCCTGACCCCTCTGTTCAAATTCACACACCTATGAACCTCTTCTACCCTTTCCTGATTTATTTTACTCCTTAGCACTTGGAGCCACCTGATATACTCTATAGAATACTTGACTATTTTGTTACTTCTCTGTCTCCCCCACTAGAATGTCAGCTCCACAAGAGAAGGGATTTTCATCTGTGTTGTTGACAGCAGCTCCATAGCGCCTAGAGCAGAGTGTGGCGTAGAGTAGGTACTCAGTGTTGAATAAATAGGGAGCCCCCGAAGGCCTATCTGAAGAGATGACATTGTCATTGCGGTTTGGAGGTTTAAGAAGAGCGGTCCATTTGATGACCCTCAGAGGAGGGCACAGCATATGGCTGCTATAGCAAATTGATTCTCTTCTGACTTAAGCCAGGTTGGATTAATTTTCTTTTTTGTGTGTGGGGGGGTGGCACTTTCAACCCTTAGAATCCTAAACTGCTCTTGGAAGGATGCTGTACTCAAGAGCTACCCCTGGAGGGCGCAAGGAAATCCTGTTCCTGCCCTTGGACATGCAGTCAGTAGCACACTATCAAAACTGGGGAAATGGAGAGATGATGGTGGTGATGATGATGATGATGATGGCGATAATGGAGCATCTGCTTTAATGCTCATGAGGTGGGTACCAGTATCATCCTCATTTCCTGAATGAGGAAACTAAGGCACAGAGAGGTCAAGTAACTTGCTCAAGGTCCCTCAGCTCTAAGTGGAAGAACCAGACAAGAACAGCAAGGAGATAAATGTCACGTTGTCTGACCACCCAGAGGAAAGGCAGGTGCTGCACGGTTGAAGATCCCCAGGTGGGAGGGAATTCAGTAGGGGCCCTGGGGGCATCACTGTGCTGAGATGTGAGTCTTCTCTGGCAGCCTGAAACCTCCACCCGAGGGCCCACCTGCCGGGTGTTACCCCTGCAGTGGCCTGGCGTCTTCTTAGCTGCGGAACCAAATCTGGCCGACTCAGGGGCAGGTGAAACCAGCACAGAGTCCCACCCCACCCAGTCTGAGGAGGGGGAAGGCTTCCTGGAGGAAGCTGCATTTAATCAGAGACCTGGAGGAGGAGGAAGAGTCAAATGGAGGAGAAGAGGTGGGGAAAGAGAGTTCAGGCGGGGACCAGCTGGGCAAGGGCCCGGGGGTGTGAGTGTGAGTGATAGAATTCTTCTGAGGCTCTTTGCGTGTCTAGAGTGAATATTTATCCAGACCCACGCTGGGCAAACGCACCACAACTTTCCCAGCCCACAGTTCCATCCGCTGTCTTTCATCTGCACATTCAAAAGACACATCCACCACCCTCCACTTTGGCAAAACACATGGCGTTATCTGCAGGCCAATCTCAGAACTGTCTGAGCACCCAGCTGGCCTGGGCCCCTCAGGACGTGGTCTCTGGGATGGAAGTGGGTTAGAGGGTTGCTGAGCCAGTGCCTTGCAGAGGCTGGGAGCCCCTTTCTCAGGCCTGAAGACCCCAGAGACAGCAAGCCCCAAATGCTGCTGCCCCTCGGGCACCCCACAGGCAGCCTGCTCAGCTTCCAGCTCTCTGGGAGGCCGGCCCCACAGGGAGCTATTTTGCAATCAAGCTTTCCTCCTCCCATGTCCACCATGGCCTGGGCTATGGGGCCAGACTGCCCTGCTCCCATCACGCCTGGCCACTTGGAGTCGGTTGTTTAGCCTCTCTGGGCTTCACTTACCTTATCTGGAAAATGGATTCAATGGGTTAAATTGTAAACCACTTACAACATTGTGTGGCCCATAGTAAGTGCTCAGTAAGTGCTGCTATTATAATTGGAGATTATGTGGTTCTGATGCTGTGATTTCTCTCCTCTTCAGTTTGCTGGGGCATTATTCTCTCATTACCCCAGGAAAGGAGCATCCAGTATGGAAACAAAGATTTGTTTCTGCATCCTGAATTTCACGATGTCTGTGGGGAAAGGGAAGTCTTCTAACAAAAACAGTTTTGGGAGAAATCTATGTAGGGGGAAAGTACCCAGCCTGGAGCTTAGAAAGAAGATTTCCTGAGTAGGAGGGGAGATTTAGGGAACTGGGGGGTAGTAGAGGCTGGGGGAGAGGGTCCCAGGAAAGGAGCCCTGGGGTAAAGCATGAAGGAAACGCCAGGCCAGTTGGGGAGCTGAACCCACTTCCCCCAGGGCGCAGGTGCAAGAGAAGAAAGATTTTTTGGGTCTCAACAGTGGGCCTAGGACAGCACACGTAGGTCCCCAAGGCCCCACGGGTGACGAGCCACTGAAGAGGTACCCACGTGTCCAAGAGGGCAAGGAAATATGGGTGAGAGAGCCCCCAAAGCCTCGGGGCACCGGGGATAGACGGGGCGGAGTGGATGCCAGGACAGGCCCGGCCTTGCAGCCCGACAGCTCCGTGGGCCGCCGAGGGAGCAGATGTGAGATGTGGTCAAGTGGTCAGAGGGTGGGTGAGTGTGAGGAGGAGAAGAGGCTGAAGAAGAGGCTGTGAGCAGCGCAGGAGGTGGTCAGGTGCAGTGCAGTGTGTACTGCAGCCAGGTGCAGTGCATGGGGCCGGGCTGGGATCGGGTGCCCGCTGGGGGACACACCATCTCCGTGTCTTGATGACACAACCAATCCTTCTTAGAAGCTGTCCCTGACACCCTCAGGCTGCGTCGGGCTCCTCTGTGTATACACAGTGTCCAGGCTTCTGCCTTCCCAGCCCTGGTCTCCCTGGTGACCCGGCTGCCCCCTCGTCTAGACTGTGAGCCATCTGAGGGCAGGGACAGGGCTGTCATTGTTGACCTGATGTCTGGCACACAGGAGGTGCTCTGACCTTTGCAGTGTGGACCTACTCAGGAGGTTTCTCGTCTCTCCGGCTTTAACCTGTCTGTGGAATAAATAAATCACTCATATGAGCAATTCAGCCAGCGACAGGCCCCGGGTCCATGCCCCCTTGGGGAGGGAAAGTGGGGGCATTCCAGTTTCCAATGAGTCCTGGGGATCCCCCTCCCACTGCCACTACCCCACCCCCATTCTGGCACACAGCTCCCCTCCCTTACCCTCTCCAGGTTTGGGGGATGCTGTTGGGATCATCATTCTAGCATAACCCCTGCCTGCAGCTCGCCTCATTCCCCCCACTGCTGGGCAGGCTCTGCTTGGCCCCGGAAGTGCCCTCTGCCCCCCTGGAGCACATGGCCTGCGATTTTCCTTGAACACAGCACTTTGTGACTTTGACGTAAACTTCAAACACAGCCCCCTTTCCTGTCTTCGCATCAAGGAAATAAGCTGAGTTTCAGAGAAAGGCGCTTCCAAGAGCAAGCACATCAGGCCTTCCGGGCCAGTCCCTGCCCAGCTTGGCCGCTGTGCTCCGCTGGCGTGTCCAGGTGAGTGGCTGGTCTCCGGCCTTCTGCCCCTTTCTTGCCAGCACGGCCACCGCAGGGGCTTCCGGGGCAGCCGGCAGAGGGTGACTCAGATTCCCCACCCCCTCCCCCCCGAGTGAGAAACCGTGGTGGGGTATGACCTCCTTACCCCTTGCCAGGGTGTATGAGTGGGTGGTTAGCCGGTGGTGGCTTCAGGCTGGGGGCTCGGGCTGCAGAGAAGCCCAAGTTAGTTTCTCAGACCCCAGTTCTTCATCTAGAACCAGCTGTCTGTCGGCTTTGGGACCAGAGACCTTGCAGGCGGCCTGTGCCTCCACATCCATCAGCACATCCCCAGGTAAGTCATCCCGGATGGAGCAGCGCCCAGCCGCCATCTCCAGGGGTGGCCTGGGTCTGGTGAAGGAGGACAGAGTCAGGAGGACACTGGGGTACCAGAAGGGCTGTAGGACCATGGTGGGTGCCGTGCAGCTGGGAAAGGAAGCAGACACGACCTGTGGCCACCCTGAGGGAAGGAGGTCTCCCTCCAGAGGGCCAGCCGAGTGGTAGTGGACGCCTATATCCAGGGGCCACAGAGGTGCTTGCTCAGTCCCTAGCCTCCTGCAGGGCCCCATCAGTGCAGCAACCTTGACGTCAGGAAGCAGAGAAAACTCCAGAGAAAGCAAACGTGTGCTCTGTCCCCCAGGCCCGTGAATATGAGGGTGGCTCAACAGGGCTGTGAACTTGAACATCAAAATGCTGGATGATTCCCATGAGGGGACCCAGGACAGGCTCCAGCCATTTGTAGGGGAGCTCAGGTTAAAGGGGAAACAGAGATGTGAAGAAGGAAACAGCTCGAATCCTGCTCCACCGCTGTGTGTCCTTGGCAAGTTGCTTGGCCTCTCTGAACTTCACTTTGCCCATCCGTTAAATGCAGATGCAAATATTGGCAACTAGTAGGTGCTTGGCTCCTGACTGTTGGGTGAGAGGTTGGGAAAGGTGTCCCAGGCAGGAAAGGGTCTTGGCAGGAAGGAACAGGGGTTCATGTGGTGAACGGCTCAAGATGAGCTTTGTTACTCTTGTCTTAGCCAGGGCAGCAAGCACACAGTAGGTGCTTAATAAAGCTTTGCTGAGAGATTAGGGTCGAAGACTCCTGTGATGGAAGGTCCTTGGGTGTCACCTGCGAGGGTTCTTCCCCTGCCAGTGCAGAGCTGCTTTTTCCTGTTGTCGCCTGTCCTCCAGCCTCGCCACACAGCCCTGGCAGGGACACTGTGCAGGCAGGCGGCCCAGCTGGATGGTGTTTCGTGTACACTCTGGAGCCAGGAGGCCGGTTTGAGGCCTGGCTCTGCCACCTACTGTGTGTGCCGTGTGACCTTGGGCAATTTCCTCCTTCTCTGTGTCTTCAGGTGCCAAATCCACAAATCCTCTACACACAGCATTCTCTTGAGGATTAGGCGAGTGGATTTCTCTAGAGTGCCTGGCACACAGTAGGTGCTGTATAAGCATATTGCTGAAGTCCTAATTACGATCACCAGCTCTGGGCGGCCTCGTAGCTCCTGGAGACTCTCCTGGGGGCTGCAGCAACCAGACCTCTCCATGCTGGCTGCTCCCCGCCCCACCCCAAAGCATAGCGTTAGGGAAGTGCTTCTTAACTGGAGCCAGTTTTGCCTCCCGCATGCCTGCTGGGGACATTCAGTGCCATCTGGGGACATTTTTGGTTGTGACTCAGGGGGTGTTACTGGCCTCTAGTGAGACAGGGGCCAGGGATGCTGCTGAACACCCTGCAATGCACGGACAGCACCGTGCGGTCCCCACTGTCGGGCTCTGTCCTCCTGACGCATCCCACCTTTTCTGTCCCCTAAGTCTTTCCCCATCTCCTTTGACACAGAGCCTGGCACCCAGAGAGGGATAGCTCCTTGCAGAGGTTACACAACCCTTAGAACCCCAGCAGCAGAGGTTGGAGTCGCTGGGGAGTGGTGGCAGTGGGGACTGATCTCGTGGCATTATTCAGTCATTTGGTCAACAGACAGAGTCTGTTTGAGGCCTGAGGACCTGCTTCCAACCCCCAACAGGCCAGCACTCTTTGCCCTGACAGTTGAAGGCAGCTCAAAGTGCAGCGACACCTGGGCCAGGCAGGCGTGGGAGCCCCTGGGGACCCAGGTCAGAGCCGTGGATTCCATTCTCCCATTGGCCACGCACTAGAGTGGCTAGTGCTGGCTGCTGGTCAGAGAGACCTGAGTTCAAATCCTGACTGCCACTCACAGGCTACGTGATTCTGAACATGACATTAGCCTCTCTGAGCCTCAGTTTCTTTAGCTGAGGAATGGGGATGACAGTTCCCACTTGATGGAGTTGCGGTGAGGATTAGATTAAATGGATAATGCTCAGAAGAGGTGTCGTAAAGTCTTCGGTACAGAGGCTATCGTTATTGTTGCCCGCTTGACAAATATTTGTCGGGAGGAAGCGGGGGCTATCGTGAAAACAAGACAGGCGTAGGCTCTGCCTTGGGGAGCTCATGCTGGTCAGAGACGGTGGAGCAAACAGGCAGTGATCGTACGTGGCCACCAGGGCTGTGATGCGGGAGGACGGGGCCCTGGGAGAACAGAGGAGGTGCCTGACTCAGCTGGGGAGGGAGGGGGAAATCATGGAACACTTCTGGGTGGAAGGGACAGCTGATGGGGGCCTGACGCATGTGGCCTGGAGAAGGCTGTGGGCGCTGTTCCAGGCAGAGGGAACAGCCTGTGCGAAATCTCCTCCGATTGGTCCGACTGGTCCTCTCCTCTCCCACCATTGGTTAGTGGAGGAAGCTGCTAGGTCCTCCATTCACTCTTCTCTCCTAGGGAGGCCCCCACAGCCCCTCATCCCTCATCAGGCTGCCAAATTCCAAGGACCCGCAGAGGGGTCTCCACCCACCACAGCGGGCTGCATACCTTTCCAGGTACCCAGTATCAGTAGCCTCTGCCCACCACGAACATTTATGGGGCACTTACGATGTGCCTGGCTGGTATAGGCAGGGGAACGAGACCATATCCACTCTCACCATGCTTACATTCTAGCAGGGGACAAAGATCCTGTGGCAGCAAGTTGATAGTACATCACATTTTCAGTGGTGAAGAGCAGTAACGCTGGGAAAGGGATAGAGAGAGAAGGGGAGGCTATTTTAGAGAGGGAGGTCAGGGGAGGCCTCTTGGAGGAGGAGGTGACATCTACACAGAGACCCGAATGAAGTGAGGGATGTTGGGGGAAGAGTGTTCAGGCAAAGGGAACAGCCAGTGCAAAGGCCCTGAGGTTGGACCAGGCCTGATTTGTTCCAGTGCTCTGAACAAGTAACATAAGGAGGCCCGTGTGGCTGGTGGGGAGTAAGTGAAGGCAAGGAGGTGATGGGGCAGATTGGGCAAGGCCGCTGTAAGAACCTGGGCTTTAAAAACCTTGAGTGATGTGGGAGTCCTGGAAGGCTGCGAGCAGAGAAGGACGGGCTAGGACAAGGGCGGGCCAGACCCCATGCTCAGTGCTTGGTGAGCCTTATCTTACGGAATCCCCACAGCCCCGCAGCGCTGGGCACCTTCACGGCTGGGCGCCGTGTTCCAGGTGGGTCTGGCGAGCATGACTCCCTGCCCAGGACCACACTGCTACTACCCAGTAGATCCGTGATACCATGATCAGATCTGATGCCCTGGTGTCAGGAAAAAGATAAGGAGCCTGTTGCCATCCATGGCACAGTGCTAACTGCTGTCTTTGTGACTTGGAACATAACCAAGATGGCATTTTGTTAGCTGACAAATGTCTGTGCTGCCTCTGTTGGTGGCCTGCGGACTGGGGAGCAGGAAGGGTGGCTTTAGGGGGGACTTGGGGTCTCGAGAGGAGACATGGGCAGTGCGGGGCTGCACCCCATTCCTTGGGTGGGGACACTTGATGTCTGGCTGTGGGTGGCACAAGGGGCCTCCAGACCTGCCAAGTCCAGTTGGATCGTCTCATTCTGTCGGCAGCCTGACTGCGTCAGTCTTCCCTCTGGTGTCTCTTGGTAGACATTTAACCAGGGCTTTGGATGCTCAGAGTCTATTCTGTGGAACAGCAGCGCTTCCAGGCCCTGCTACTTAGGTGTGGGGATTAAACAAAGCTAAAAAGGGTCCTTTCCTGGCAGGTCTTCTCAGAGCCTTTAATATGCAAATATGCTTTCCACAGCTTTTGTAAACGTAGTTGATCTCTTGACCCGTTTTTCCTTCAAAGTATGTTTGGGGCGTCCTGTGTGTCTGGAACAGGTATAATTTAACCCTGCCTGTCCCCAGAAAGGATGCTTGAAAGGTGGAATTTCAGGCAGATCCCTCTAGCCAAGGATCAAACTTTCCTCCCCTTTCCCCGGGGCCTGGGCTGTGAGAACGAGGCTGGGGTCCCGTGGTCTCTCTGTGGAGCTGCAAACCATGGGAAGGCCAAATGGGCATCTCTGAACTCACGAGGACCTCGCAAGCTCAAGGGGAGGATGGAGAGGGTCAGCCCAGGCAGGAGTGGGGTGGGGAAGTCTCATGGTGGGCACGTCTCTGGGGAAAGCCGTGCAGTCTGCAGGGACGTGTCTCAGGACAGAAACAGCTGATCCTCCAGGAGGCTGCAGACCGGCCAGGCTCCTCTGAAAGCTGTTGTTATTACTGTTGTCGTTGTTATTGGCAAAGGGACAGGGAAGTGGGGATAAAGCTGAGAATGCACGGGGAAGGCTTCTGCCTCTGGGACACCTTGGACTCAGGTCCGAGATGGCCAATCATGGCTTCTGGCCCTGGACTGGGTCTCAAGGGCCAGCCTCTCCCCACTCCCGCTTCTGCACTAACCTGCCTCCGGCTACCCAGGCTGCACCTGTGGCCACCACAGGGCGGAGCTTCTCAAACTGTGTTGTCGACAGTTTCCTGCCACAGCTTCCTGCCCCAGAGACCAGCTTCACTACCCCCACCCCTCCCCGTGGTCCCTGGACAAACCCTCACTTCGCTGCCTTGTCTTAGGTCCTGATACCCTGTGGGGATCAGGGCCCTGAGTCTGCCAGGCAGGGCTGGCTGCACTGGGGGAGCGGAGAGAAGTGGGGAGGGTATACCCAGTGGAGCACACTGCATGGATTAAAGCGTGGACGTGAATTTGAAGGAAGGCAGATAGTGCAGCCTGGCTGGAGCAGAGGGAGGGCTGAGGAATTTAGTTTGATTCAGTGATGTAGGCAGGAGGGAGCCACAGTAGGTTCTTGAGCAAGGGAGGCCTTGGGGAAGAATTGCCTAAAAGCAACTTGCAGATCCTGGAGCTTCAGCTCATGTGGGAAACAGACTGTGGGGTTCATCTGACCACAGTCACCGTGTGAGTTAGATCTGGATCTCAGGTTTTATTAATAGACACAGCAGGTGGAGATCAAAGGAGGTGATGGCAGCACAAACCGACCTCAGGGGAGAGATCTGGATGAGACAAGTGGGAGTGGCACCATGGGTAGCCACAGACAGGATGGCCCAAGTAGGGGACAGGGGTTGGAGAAGGAGAGACAGCAGGAACCGTCAGAGAGGAAGGTGGCAAGCCAGGGGCTTGGCGAAGGACCCAAGAGTGGGGGCGGGGGTCACAGTGTCCATCATGCAGGGGACCCAGCCTGGAAAAAGGCACGAAGTGCTTGCCTGGTGCCCATCAGGTGGTGATATCGTGCTCCCTGCAGCTGGAGAGCAGCCTGGTGGAGGTGAGGGGAGCAGACTGTGAGGCTGGATGAGACAGAGGGAATCAAGGAAGTGAGGCAGGAGTGTAGACAGCTCTCTCTTTCCTATTTCAGTTAATATTTGTAGTGCCTGGTGTGTCTATACCTTCCAGCTCCCTTTCTCCTCTTTTAATTAAAAAAAAAATTAAGGTATCATTTACGTACAGTAAAATTCACCCCTTTTAGTGAAAAATTCTGTGAGATTTGACACATGCATACAGCTGAGAAACTGCAATCTCAGTCAAGGTATAGGCTATTGCCCTGAATTCCCTCATACCCCTTTGCAGTCCATCCACATCCCGTCACCCCTGCTCCCCACTGGGCCTGCCGCCTCCGGCAGCCACTGCATGGCCTGCAGTTTTTTGTTTTGTTTTATTTTGTTTTTATTCCTTTAATTTTATTTATTTATTTATGTATACAGCAGGTTCTTATTAGTTATCCATTTTATACATATTAGTGTATACACGTCAATCCCAATCTCCCAGTTCATCCCACCACCACTGCCCCCTCCCCCTCTTTCCCCCCTTGGTGTCCATACGTTTGTTCTCTACATCTGTGTCTGTATTTCTGCCCTGCAAACCGGTTCATCTGTACCATTTTTCTAGATTCCACATATATGTATTAACATACAATATTTGTTTTTCTCTTTCTGACTTACTTCACTCTGTATGACAGTCTCTAGGTCCATCCACGTCTCTACAAATGACCCAATTTCGTTCCTTTTTGTGGCTGAGTAATATTCCATTGCATATACGTACCACATCTTCTTTATCCATTCGTCTGTCGATGGGCATTTAGGTTGCTTCCATGACCTGGCTATTGTAAATAGTGCTGCAATGAACATTGGGGTGCATGTGTCTTTTTGAATTATGTTTTTCTCTGGGTATATGCCCAGGAGTGGGATTGCTGGGTCATATGGTAGTTCTGTTTTTTGTTTTTTTAAGGAACCTCCATACTGTTCTCCATAGTGGCTGTATCAATTTACATCCCCACCAATAGTGCAAGAGGGTTCCCTTTTCTCCACACCCTGTTCTACAGTTTTGAATGGAATCATATGGTTTGTAGCCTTCTGAGTCTGGCCCCTTTCACTTAACCTGATGCCTTTGAGATTCATTCATGTGTGTATCAGCATTTCCTTCCATTTCAGGCTGAGTAGTGTCTCACTGCAGGGATATACCACACTTTATCTATTCATCTGTTGGGAAACATTTGAGTTGTTCCTACATTTTGGCAGTCGTGAATAGAGCTGCTATAAACATTCCTGTGCAGGTGTTTGTGTGAACGTAAGTTTCCATTTCTCTAGGATGGATACCTAGGAGCCCTTCTGACTCTTTTAAAACACTCTTCTGGGATGGTGACCTGCATCTCCAGGTCCCCGATTAATCACCTGCCTGTAACTATCGGGACATCCAAGACCCCCACAGCCCTGGCTCTCCCAACCCCAGCGTCAGACGCTATCTGGTTAGAACGCAGATTCCGGCCCCTCCTCCAGCTGCGCTGATTCAGACCTCACCTGATTCCTGCTCTAGTATCTTCCTCTTGGCCCCAGTGTCCATCCTTGCGTGTTCCTGAACGCCCAGGGAAAGGCAGCCTTTCTCAATCCACAAAAACTTGCTTTGCACCCCCTGCTTACAATTGCTTAAGTAAGAAGGGTACCCAAGGACCCTTCCTTGAATGCAAAACTATGCCTGGGTGGCCTTAAGTGGGCCCATCTCAGTAGAGAAACGACCAGAAACTGTTAAGGGGAAATAATTTTTTTCAACAGTATCTAAAAACTTACAGATATACAGAAAACGGAACAACTAGTTGTACAAATTATCCACCCCCTAGATCCTACAATGGACATTTTGCTATATTTGCTTTTTCACATACAGTTAATCCTCATTGTTATTGGTTTCCATATCTGCCAGTTCGCCTACTTGCTAAAATTTATGTGTAACCCCCAAAACCAATGCTCGCTGTGCTTACACGGTCATTGGAGGGCGTGCGCAGAGTGGTGTGAAATTTGAGTCAACCGACGTGCTGGTTCTGCGAGGTTGAGCAAGGCGATGCTTTTCCTTCTCGGTTCAGCTCATACTGTAAATAAGTCTCTTTCTCACAGTCTATTTAGTGCCACATTTTTGTGCTTTTCGTCGGTGATTTCACTGTTTAAATGGCCCCCAAGGACAGTGCTGAGGTGCTGTCTAGTGTTCCTAAGTGCAAGAAGGCTGGGCTGTGCCTCACAGAAAAAGTATGTGTTGGGTAAGCTTATAGTTATAGGGCTGCTGGCCAAGAGCTCAATGTTAATGAATCAACAATATAATTATGTAAGTTGTCTTTAAACAGAAGTACATAAAACAAGGTTATGTACTGATCGGTTGATGAAAATATTGTGACCAGAGGCTTCAAGGAACCTAACACTGGATTTCTTCTAGAAACAATGGCTCAGTGCTTCCTAATTCAATACTTTATAGAAATACTGTGAATAGCAGGACTCAACTATATCAATCTGCTTATCCATCCATCCATCAACATTATTATTATTATTATTTTTTAATTTAATTTAATTTAGTTTTATTTATTTATTTATGGCTGTGTTGGGTCTTCGTTCCTGTGCGAGGGCTTTCTCTAACTGCGGCAAGTGGGGGCCACTCTTCATCGCGGTGCGCGGGCCTCTTACTATCGCGGCCTCTCTTGTTGCGGAGCACAAGCTCCAGACGCGCAGGCTCAGTAATTGTGGCTCACGGGCCTAGTTGCTCCGCGGCATGTGGGATCTTCCCAGACCAGGGCTCGAACCCGTGTCCCCTGCATTGGCAGGCAGATTCTCAACCACTGCGCCACCAGGGAAGCCCAACATTATTTTTTGGATGCCTTTCAAAGTAAATTACAGTCATCACTACCCATCACACCTAGATATTTCTGCACGCAGATCATTGACCAGGGTTCCATATTTTATGGTTCTTTTTTTACTGAGGGGCCCAAATACAATAAAATGAACAATTCAAGTTGGTACTTTCTCTGAATTTATTTTTTCATTTTCACATTAATTTAATTTTACATTCTCTGAATTTTGAGCAATTCAGACGCCTGTGTAACACAACGCTTCTCCAGATATTGGATATTACCATCACCCTAGAAAGTTGAAGGTGGATAATTTCAGGTTAGATATCTGCCTCACCAGATATCTATTTATCTAAATGTCCTTAATTCCTCCTCCCCATATAGGGTCATACTTTCCAATCACACACCTCATTTTGTTTAATGACTGTATCGCAGTTCACATTGGAGTTAAATCCTAATGCATTTAACCAATCCCCTATTAATGGATATTCAGATCAGTTTATGCTTTCTAGACGCTCGTTCATGAAGGCAGAGGGGGCAGGGCTAAGGGGAATATCTAAGGTTGCTGGGAAAGGGTCAGAGGAAAGAGTCGGGAAGGCTAATGGAGTCAAGGTCCTTTGATGAGCAAAGTTGTTCCAGCTTCCGGGCCCTGGCACTTGCTGTTCCTTCTGCCAGATGTGCTCTCCTCCATGCTTTTGGAGAAGTGGGCTCCTCCTTATCCTTCGGATCTCAGCTCAAATGCTACCTCCCCAAAGAATGTGACCATCCCAGCTACAGTGGCTTCTTCCCTCTTGATCTCACTCTATTTATTTCCTTTAGAACACTGACTTCAATCTGTAATTATTTTTGTCTCTCCTTGTTTATTGCATCCCCTCTCCCTCAGACTGTTATCTTCAGGAGGGGCAGGGACCATGTCTCTTATTCACCCATATCTCCAGCCTGAAACACAGTAAGAATTCAACACGTGTTTGGGAGGTGGATGAATGGTTCCAGGTGCTGTTGTGTGGTGGCGAGTGGGGCGCTCCGTACTAGGTTTGAAAAGTCAAAGGCTGGTTTGAGACTCCCCAGTCTTGAGTCCCGCAGGCTTGGCCTCCTTTCCAAGTTGACTCCGGCACAAATCAGGCTCTGCACGATCGGCACGTTCAGCTGTGCCGCACGGATGCCCTTTAATGCGGGCTCTCTCCTACTATCTCTGGGTACGATGGACGGGTTCAGGAAGGGAAACCGAGGCTCTGACGTGCCCCCAATCCCGCTCTGAACCCACAGAGTCTGAAGAGGCGCAGGGGCCCGCACCCTGCTCAGGGCAGCGGCGGCGATGCCGGACCCCGCGGCGCACCTGCCCTTCTTCTACGGCAGCATCTCGCGCGCCGAGGCCGAGGAGCACCTGAAGCTGGCGGGCATGGCCGACGGGCTCTTCCTGCTGCGCCAGTGCCTGCGCTCTCTGGGCGGCTATGTGCTCTCGCTCGTGCACGACGTGCGCTTCCACCACTTCCCCATCGAGCGCCAGCTCAACGGCACCTACGCTATTGCGGGCGGAAAAGCGCACTGCGGCCCCGCTGAGCTCTGCGAGTTCTATTCGCGCGACCCAGACGGGCTGCCTTGCAACCTGCGCAAGCCGTGCAACCGGCCGTCGGGGTTTGAGCCACAGCCCGGGGTCTTCGACAGCCTACGCGATGCCATGGTGCGCGACTACGTGCGCCAGACTTGGAAACTAGAGGTGAGAGCGCGGGGCCGAAGGGGCGGGCCCTGGGAGGGCGGGGCCGGAGGGGACCAGGTTTTGGGAGGGGGCGGGTCTTGGGTGGGCGGGTCTGGAGGGAGGGCCTTGGGGACTGGGCCGGAGGGGCGGGCCTTGGGAAGGCGGGGCCTGGAAGGGCGGGCCCTTGGGGCCGAAGGAGCAATGGAACTGGGGGAGAGTGGTGGTCTTCGCGGTCTTCGCCAGCCTGTATTATGCTGTGCTGCGCTCGTTTTAGATGCTGGAGGGTTGGGGCCTGACTGGGGGCGGGCCTAGGAGGAGGCCTCGGAAACAGGGGCCTGAGCGATGCTATAGTGCTTGTCCGAGGCAGATGGCAAAGTGGAGGTCGGGGTAGGTGGAGGTCACGCTGAGTCCAGAGGAGGCGAGGCTTGGGCTGGGAGAGGGGCCTGAGAGGATGGTGGGGGCGGTGCTCTGGGGTAGGTTGGCTGGCAGGGGCGGTGGGTTGTGGTCTTCGACAGCATGCAGTGCACCACAGGGCGCGATTACCAGTGTCAGATCTTCAAGCTGGAGATGCGCTTGGGGCCGGCTAGAAGTGGGGGCCTGGGCCGTGGCCCTGGATGGGCGGGGCCTGGATGGCTTGGGGCGGGACCATGGAGATGAGGGGGCGTGGCTGTCCTTAACAGCCTAAAAGACTCACCCCCTAGGTGCGCCTGGGTGGGTGGGGTGTCTCATGTGGAAGAGGCAATTGGGAGGGTCCAGGAGATGAAAGAGGTGTCCTGTGGCCGCCTACTTGGAGACACAAGTCTTCTCCACCCTCCCTTTCTTCCCTAGGGCGAGGCCCTGGAGCAGGCCATCATCAGCCAGGCCCCTCAGGTGGAGAAGCTCATTGCCACGACGGCTCACGAGCGGATGCCCTGGTACCACAGCAGCCTGACGCGCGAGGAGGCGGAGCGCAAACTCTACTCAGGCTCACAGACGGACGGCAAGTTCCTGTATGTGGAGCTTGGAGCCTGGGGCTTTGGGGCGGTGAGGCTGGGGCAGACCTCAGTTTGAAGGTGGGCGATGAGGGGTGTGCCTGCGCTCACAAGTGCGAGTGGGTAGTGCTTTTCTGAGTGTGCGCAGGGACGTGATATGCGAAAGGGACAGCAGTGGTGAGGACTTCAGAGTTGGGCGGCTTGGGTTGGAATCCAGCGTCTGCTACTTACCAGCTGGGAACGCTGGGCAGGTATCAGAGCTGCCTACTTGGATTTCCTCTCCTGCATTCACCAAATATTTGTTGAACAGCTACCACATGCACTGTTCCGGGCATTGAGGACGTGGCAGTGCACAGGACAGAAACAAATCCCCGTCCTTGTGGAGCAGGTAGACAAAGAAGGATGAATCGCTAAAACATAGAGTATGTCAGACGGTGGCAAGTGCTGTATGTGGAGCTGGGGAGGGGGGCTCCAAGTTGAGCTTAGGTGGCCAGAAAAGCCCTCTCCGATCGGGTGGCTTCTGCGTAAAGAACCGAAGGCGGTGAGAAGTGGGCTGTGAGCTCTCTGGGAGAAGGTGTTCCTGGCAAGAACACAGACCAGGAGGAGGTTCTTGGCATGTTCCAGAAGCAGCAAGGAGGCCAGTGTGCTCGGAGCTTAGTAAGTGAGGACTGGAGTGGGAGGGGGAGAAGGCAGGGAGGTGACTTTGGCTTTGACCCTGAGTGAGGTAGGAGCCCTGGGAGAGCATTGAAGCAACTCCCTCTAACTGCACTGTGGATGAAGGTAGTACCTACCCAAGGGTCTCTTATGAGATCGCAGGAATTAATAAGTGTAAAGCAATAGTATAGTATCTGGCATATACTAAACATGCACTAAGTGTTATCTTAAGTGGGTGAATGTGCGTATCTCTGTCTGAGCATGAGCCACAGCTGAACCATGTGGCTGTTCGTGAGTTTGTTATTATGAAAGAGTCTGTCTAAAGCCCCCTGCTGGGGCTGCTGCTTTCTGGTCTGGACATGGGTTCGTTGTATAGCAGATGTTATCCAGATGTCAGCTGAGGCCACTCAGGCCTTGAGATTTGGAGAAACTTGGTGCCTGTCTCTTTCCTGTGACCTCAGGAAGTCTAGCATCCTCCCCTTGAGATGTTAATTCTCAAGGGTCTCCCTTCTCATGGTTGCTTCTTGGCCTGAGATCCTGCCTGGCTGAATCCTTGCTCTCACCCACCTCCCCGCCAGGCTGTTCCCTCTCCTGGGGCCATCCCACTTGGAGGAACTGACCCCTTTCCCTTGATTTCCCCCACCTATGTGAGGTTTGAGCATGCGTACCAGATTACCTGCAGGTCTCCCACAAGATGCAGGTCCCTCTACAAGACTCTACTGTCAGCTGATAAAATAATTTTTTTTTCACCCTGCCTAACAGATTTAGGCTGTAAATTTAGGCTGTAATTGCATGTTACAGATAATACTCAGCTGCAAGGACGGCTTGTGAACAACTTAAGATAGGTCTGTTTTCTCTAAGAGGGAAACTCAACTTTGCATTTGTATCAGTTAGCTTTTGCTGTGTAACAAGCTGTCCCAAGACTTACTGACTCAAAACAATAGTTTATTACTTCTCATGATTCTGTGAGTCAGCTGAGTAGTCCTTCTGGTTTAGGTCAGCTGGGCCGGGACTGAATAGGTTGGGATGACCATGGCTCTGGCTATTGGCTCAGTGTCACCTGGGCGATAGGGATGAGTAGGCTACAGTGCTGTCATCATCGAGCAGGCTAGCCTGGACGTGTTCACATGGTGGTGGTTGCAGGGTTCCCAAGAACAGTCAGAGAAGGCAAGTTACAATACACAAGCACTTTTCAAGCCTCTGCTTGTGTAATGTTACTGATGTCCTCTTGGCCAAAGCAAGCCACTTGGCCCAGACCAGAGTCACTGTGGGGAAGGGACTACCCAAGGGAGAGGAATTGAGGCAGCCAGTTTTGCAAACAGTCTATCAGAGGAGTAGAACAAGGAGGCCATAATGAGGGTGATGGACATCTCAAACGTGGGCATTTGGGGCATCTTTCCTTTTGGACTATGAACTTGAAGGCAGAGCCTGCATCTGGTCCTTCTAGAGGGCTCCACCTTCTAGTGATGGCTGGTACTTGTCCAGATGTTTGTTACCTGCTTCATCAGAATGCTGCATGCTCCCCCTCTCAAGCGTGATGCTTACTGAAACCTTCTTGACCATTGGTCACACATCTCCCCACGTTCACATCTCACTTGCTCTTGCACATGTAACCTCAGGTACCTGAGTGTCCAGGGGCTCTCTCTAAGCCGGACACAACGAAGGGGGGTTCTCCAACTTTCCTGTTGGTGCAGCCAATTCTTTCTCCTTGTAGCTGCTTTCTCCTTTGTAACATGTAATTTCATTTTTCTTTCTTTTTACAATCTAGGTTCCGTTCTCTGGTTTCATCTCATGTCCCCAGTTCAGCCTTTCATCACCTCACAGTCTTTGCCTCTCTTTTGACTTGGTTTTTCTTTCTTTTTCTTTCCTCCCCACCCCTCCCTTCCCCCATCTCGCCTTCCTACCTCACACAAACACACGTACTCATAGAGATAATGATTCCACCATTCCAATGGTTTAAAACTTTCTCCCAGATTCCCTAAGGCCCCCGACAGTATCAAAAGATTCTCGGGGGAGGGGGTGGAAGAAGTGAGTAGAGGGTGGAGCAGGGGGGGATTCTGAGCCCCATCCCAGCTCAGCTTTTTTTTTTTTTAATTAATTAATTAATTAATTAATTTTTGGCTGTGTTGGGTCTTCATTGCTGTGTGCGGGCTTTCTCTAGTTGTGGCGAGCAGGGGCTACTCTTCCTTGTGGTGCACGGGCTTCTCATTGTGGGGGCTTCTCTGGTTGTGGAGCACGGGCTCTAGGTGCATGGGCTTCGGTAGTTGTGGCACGCGGGCTCCAGTAGTTGTGGCTTGCGGGCTCTATAGCGCAGGCTCAGTAGTTGTGGAGCATGGGCTTAGTTGCTCTGCGGCATGTGGGATCTTTCTGGACCAGGGCTCGAACCCATGTCCCCTGCATTGGCAGGAGGATTCTTTTTTTTTTTTTTTTTTTTTTAATTAATTAATTTATTTATTTATGGCTGTGTTGGGTCTTCTTTCTGTGCGCGGGCTTTCTCCAGTTCGGGCGAGCGGGGGCCACTCTTCATCGCGGTGCGTGGGCCTCTCACTGTCGCGGCCTCTCCCATTGCGGAGCACAGGGTCCAGACGCGCAGGCTCCGTAGTGAGGCTCACGGGCCTAGTTGCTCCGCAGCATGTGGGATCTTCCCGGACCGGGGCTCGAATCCGTGTCCCCTGCATTGGCAGGCAGACTCTCAACCACTGCGCCAGCAGGGAAGCCCCGGCAGGAGGATTCTTAATCACTGCGCCGCCAGGGAAGTCCCCCAGCTCAGCTTTGACGTGTTTCATATCTTAAGTGTCTATGGAAGATGTTGCTTGACAAAGAATTCCACTGCCAAAAGGAAAAGTTTGCAGACTTTCTCCATTAACACAGCAGAGTTTATAACAGGCTTGGAGTTAACCAGTCTGTTGGGATAAGAGGAATCTCTGGAGAACCAGCCAGCGGCTGTAGGTTCTTTGGATATCGAGGTGGCTTGAAGTCTCAGAGGTGCGTAGGACCAGCATTGGCCACAGGAGGCTGAGGCTGAGGGAGCTAGGATCTGGATACAGTATAGAGACTGGGGCTGATGCTGGGGTTCAGAAGCAGTTGGAGCAGTGACATTATGAGGGACAGTGGATCATGCAGGGAAATTTCAAGAGACCAGAAGCCACCACCATGAACCAGACTCCTGGAAAATTAGGCAGGGCATGCTTCTGACAGAAGCACAGTAGATTTTTCTTGTGGTTCCTGTTGTCAATAACTGCTTTCTCAGTATGTGTGTAGTTAGGGGCTGAAGGTCAAAGCTGTAGGCACAGAACCTCTCATGGGGCAGGGGTGAAGGAACATCCCTGATGCATCATGATGCCTGGGACAAGCCCAGGACTGGTCTAGTTCTGTGGTAAGGGTGCGGGTATGATAGAAAGACACACCACTGTGGCCTGGCATGCTTACCAGTGACCACTGTTCAGAGCTGCTGATGAATGGATGGAATTATACCTAATGATGTTTGCCGTCAAAGGTCGCTTCCTTTCTGCATAATTGCAGCATCTGTGGGACTGGTTGATTCAACTTGGAAAGACACTTGAACCCTGGAAAGGGCCTTCAAGAACATATTGTTAATTGTTTCTTAATGGATCACGGACCCCTTTGGGAATTTTAGTGAAGCTGAACCCTTCTCACAATCCCCGAAACATATTTACCCCAAAGATTATGCCTACAGTTATATGAGATCATGGTTGATCCTGAACCTCATCTTTGGAGCCCTGAAGTCTGGGTTAGTTCTGTTTTTTCATTTTACATGTGAGGAAACTGGGGCACACGGAGAAGAAGCAACTTGCTGTGGCTGGGCTGGGTGTCAGTCCCATGTAGCAATTAATTGGAGAGTCAGAAATGGATTTGCATCCTGGCTCTACCCCTAATCAACTGTGCAGTTTAGGCAAAAGATGTAGTGTTCTTGAGCCTCAGCTTCCTCCTCTGTAAAATGTGGATGATAATAGGACAAGGTAGGTATCTTGTGGAGAATGCTGTGAAGATTAAATGACAAATATGTGAAGAATTTAGAACCAGTATCTTAATAAATGGTAGCTCTTATTTTTTTCACTGTTATCAGGTTCTATATATTATTTTTAAACTGGAGGGAATTCCCTGGCAGTCCAGTGGTTAGGACTCCATGCTTCCATTGCAGGGGGCACAGGTTTGGTCCCTGGTTGGGGAATTAAGATCCCGCAAGTCTCATGGCATAGCCAAAAAAAAAAAAAAAAGGGGAGATACAAGTTGATTTCTTAGCCTGTACCTCTAGTTTAAGTTCAGGCTTGAACTGCAAGGATGAAGAACTGCCACCACCTGGTGGTTTTTTTGGTAAATAAAGTAGAATTTGTGACATTGAAATATATATGGTGACCACACCAGTATAGTAGTCTTTGCCTACGTGGGATTGGTGGCTGCTCTTTTGTGAACTCACATGTCTCTTTCCAAAGACAGTGTATCAGTTAGCCTTTGCTGTGTAACAAACCACACTAAACTGTTGTAGCTTAAAATAACATTCATTTATTCACCCTTGATTCAATGGGGTGGCAATTTGGGCTTAGTTCAGCTGGGTGGTTATTCAGCTGGTTTCTTTTGAGCTCACTTGTGTGGCCACCGTCAGCTGAAGGATTGACTGGGCCTTGATGGTCTGGGATGGCCTCACTCACATGTCTGGCAGATGGCAGCCTGGGATGCTTTGGTTCTCCTTCATATGGCTTCTCCAACAGGCTAGTGTGGACTCATTTCCATGGTCATTGCAGGGCTGCCAGGAGAAGCAAGAAAGGGCAGGCAAGCCCCAGTGTCAACCACTTTTCCAGCCTCTCCTTGTGTCCTGTTTGCTAATGTCTTATTGACCAAAGCAAGTCACATGGTCAGTCCCTGATTCAGGAGATACAGAACTAGATTCCACTTATTGATAGGAAGAAAGGTCTAATATTGTGCTGTTTTTTTTCAATATTCCACACACGTTTGCTGGTGAGTGGCTGAGCATTGAGATTTTTTATTTTTTGTTTTTTTGAATTTTTGAATTTTATTTATTTTTTATACAGCAGGTTCTTATTAGTTATCTATTTTATACATATTAGTGTATACATGTCAATCCCAATCTCCCAATTCATCTCACCCCCCCCCCCACCACCACTTTCCCCCCTTGGTGTCCATATGTTTGTTCTCTACATCTGTGTCTCTATTTCTGCCCTGCAAACCGGTTCATCTGTACCATTTTTCTAGGTTCCACATATATCTGTTAATATACGATATTTGTTTTTCTCTTTCTGACTTACTTCACTCTGTATGACAGTCTCTAGGTCCATCCACGTCTCTATAAATGACCCAAGTTCGTTCTTTTTTATGGCTGAGTAATATTCCACTGTATATATGTACCACATCTTCTTTATGCATTCATCTGTCGATGGGCATTTAGGTTGCTTCCATGACCTGGCTATTGTAAATAGTGCTGCAATGAACATTGGGGTGCATGTGTCTTTTTGAATTATGGTTTTCTCTGGATATATGCCCAGTAGTGGGATTGCTGGATCATATGGTAATTCTGTTTTTAGTTTTTTAAGGAACCTCCATACTGTTCTCCATAGTGGCTGTATCAATTTATATTCCCACCAACAGTGCAAGAGGGTTCCCTTTTCTCCACACCCTCTCCAGCATTTGTTGTTTGTAGCTTTTCTGATGATGCCCATTCTAACTGGTGTAAGGTGTTACCTCATTGTAGTTTTGATTTGCATTTCTCTAATAATTAGTGATGTTGAGCAGCTTTTCATGTGCTCCTTTGCCATCTGTATGTCTTCTTTGGAGAAATGTCTATTTAGGTCTTCTGACCATCTTTTGATTGGGTTGTTTGTTTTTTTAATATTGAGCTGCATGAGCTGTTTATATATTTTGGAGATTAATCCTTTGCTACTGATTCGTTTGCAAATATTTTCTCCCATTCTGAGGGTTGTCTTTTCGTCTTGTTTGTAGTTTCCTTTGCTTTGCAAAAGCTTTTAAGTTTCATTAGGTCCCATTTGTTTATTTTTGTTTTTATTTCTATTACTCGAGGAGGTGGATCAAAAAAAATCTTGCTGTGATTTATGTCAAAGAGTGTTCTTCCTATGATTTCCTCTAAGAGTTTTATAGTGTCTGGTCTTACATTTAGGTCTCTAATCCATTTTGAGTTTATTTTTGTGTATGGTGTTAGGGAGTGTTCTAATTTCATTCTTTTACATGTAGCTGTCCAGTTTTCCCAGCACCACTTATTGAAGAGACTGTCTTTTTGCCATTGTATATCCTTGCCTCCTTTGTCATAGATTAGTTGACCATAGGTGCATGGGTTTATCTTTGGGCTTTCTATCCTGTTCCATTGATCTGTATTTCTGTTTTTGTGCCAGTACCATATTGTCTTGATTACTGTAGCTTTGTAGTATAGTCGGAAGTCAGGGAGTCTGATTCCTCCAGCTCCATTTTTTCCCCTCAAGGCTGCTTTGGCTATTCGGGGTCTTTTGTGTCTCCATACAAATTTTAAGATTTTTTTGTTCTAGTTCTGTAAAAAATGCCACTGGTAATTTGATAGGGATTGCATTGAATCTGTAGATTGCTTTGGGTAGTATAGTCATTTTCAGAATATTGATTCTTCCAATCCAAGAACATGGTATATCTCTCCATCTGTTTGTGTCATCTTTGATTTCTTTCATCAGTGTCTTACAGTTTTCTGAGTACAGGTCTTTTACCTCCTTAGGTAGGTTTATTCCTAGGTATTTTATTCTTTTTGTTGCAATGGTGAATGGGATTGTTTCCTTAATTTCTCTTTCTGATCTTTCATTGTTAGTGTATAGGAATGCAAGAGATTCCTGTGCATTAATTTTGCATCCTGCAACCTTACCAAATTCATTGTTTAGCTCTAGTAGTTTCCTGGTGGCATCTTTAGGATTATCTATGTATAGTACCATGTCATCTGCAAACAGTGACAGTTTTACTTCTTCTTTTCCAATTTGTATTCCTTTTATTTCTTTTTCTTCTCTGATTACTGTGGCTAGAACTTCCAAAACTATGTTGAATAATAGCGATGAGAGTGGACATCCTTGCCTTGTTCCTGATCTTAGAGGAAATGCTTTCAGTTTTTCACCATTGAGAATGATGTTTGCTGTGGGTTTGTCGTATATGGCCTTCATTATGTTGAGGTAGGTACCCTCTGTGCCCACTTTCTGGAGAGTTTTTGTCATAAATGGGTGTTGAATTTTGTCAAAAGCTTTTTCTGCATCTATTGAGATGATCATATAGTTTTTATTCTTCAATTTGTTAATATGGTGTATCACATTTGATTGATTTGTGTGTATTGAAGAATCCTTACATCCCTGGGATAAATCCCACTTGATCATGGTATATGATCCTTTTAATGTGTTGTTGCATTCTGTTTGCTAGTATTTTGTTCAGGATTTTTGCTTCTGTATTCATCAGTGATATTGGTCTGTAATTTTCTTTTTTTGTAGTGTCTTTTTCTGGTTTTGGTATCAGGGTGATGGTGGCCTCAGAATGAGTCTGGGAGTGTTCCTTCCTCTGCAGTTTTTTGGAAGAGTTTGAGAAGGATAGGGGTTAGCTCTTCTCTAAATGTTTGATAGAATTCACCTGTGAAGCCATCTGGTCCTGGACTTTTGTTTGTTGGAAGATTTTTAATCACAGTTTCAATTTCAGTGCTTGTGATTGGTCTGTTCATATTTTCTATTTCTTCCTGCTTCAGTCTTGGAAGGTTATACCTTTCTAAGAATTTGTCCATTTTTTCTAGCTTGTCCATTTTATTGGCATAGAGTTGCTTGTAGTAGTCTCTTAGGATGCTTTGTATTTCTGCGGTGTCTGTTGTAACTTCTCCTTTTTTGTTTCTAATTTTATTGATTTGAGTCCTCTCCCTCTTTTTCTTGATGAGTCTGGCTAAAGGTTTATCAATTTTGTTTATCTTCTCAAAGAACCATCTTTTAGTTTTATTGATCTTTGCTATTGTTTTCTTTGTTTCTATTTCACTTATTTCTGCTCTGATCTTTATGATTTCTTTCCTTCTGCTAACTTTGGGTTTTGTTTGTTCTTCTTTCTCTAGTTCCTTTAGGTGTAAGGTTAGATTGTTTATTTGAGATTGTTCTTGTTTCTTGAGGTAGGCTTGTATTGCTATAAACTTCCCTCTTAGAATTGCTTTTGCTGCATCCCATAGGTTTTGGATCATCGTGTTTTCATTGTAATTTGTGTCTAGGTATTTTTTGATTTCCTCTTTGATTTCTTCAGTGATCTCTTCGTTACTTAGTAACGTATTGTTTAGCCTCTATGTGTCTGTGTTTTTTACATTTTTCCCCCCTGTAATTGATTTCTAATCTCATAGCGTTGTGGTCAGAAAAGATGCTTGATGTGATTTCAATTTTCTTAAATTTACCGAGGCTTGATTTGTGACCCAAGATGTGATCTATCCTGGAGAATGTTCCGTGTGCACTTGAGAAGAAAGTGTAATCTGCTGTTTTTGGATGGAATGTGCTATAAATATCAATTAAATCTATCTGGTCTATTGTGTCATTTTAGCTTGTGTTTCCTTATTTATTTTCATTTTGGATCATCTGTCCATTGGTGTAAGTGAGATGTTAAAGTACCCCACTATTATTGTGTTACTGTCGATTTCCTCTTTTATAGCTGTTAGCAGTTGCCTTATGTATTGAGGTGCTTCTATGTTGGGTGCATATGTATTTATAATTGTTATGTCTTCTTCCTGGATTGATCCCTTGATCATTATGTAGTGTCCTTCCTTGTCTCTTGTAACATTCTTTATTATTATTTTTTTTATTATTATTATTTTTTTATTTTATGTGGGATCTTCCCAGACCAGGGCTCGAACCCATGTCCCCTGCACTAGCAGGTGGACTCCCAACCACTGCGCCACCAGGGAAGCCCAACATTCTTTATTTTAAAGTCTATTTTATCTGATATGAGTATAGCTACTCCAGCTTTCTTTTGACTTCCATTTGCATGGAATATCTTTTTCCATCCCCTCACTTTCAGTCTGTGTGTGTTCCTGGGTCTGAAGTGGGTCACTTGTAGACAGCATATATATGGGTCTTGTTTTTTGTATCCATTCAGCGAGCCTGTGTGTTTTGGTTGGAGCATTTAATCCATTCACGTTTCAGGTAATTATTGATATGTATGTTCCTGTTACCATTTTCTTAATTGTTATGGGTTTGTTTTTGTAGGTCCTTTTCTTCTCTTGTGTTTCCCACTTAGAGAAGTTCCTTTAGCATTTGTTGTGGAGCTGGTTTAGCGGTGCTGAATTCTCTTAGCTTTTGCTTGTCTGTAAAGCTTTTGATTTCTCCGTCGAATCTGAACGAGATCCTTGCCGGGTAGAGTAATCTTGGTTGTAGGTTCTTGCCTTTCATCACTTTAAATATATTGTGCCACTCCCTTCTGGCTTGTAGAGTTTCTGCTGAGAAATCAGCTGTTAACCTTATGGGAGTTCCCTTGTATGTTATTTGTCATTTTTCCCTTGTTGCTTTCAATAATTTTTCTTTGTCTTTAATTTTTGTCAGTTTGATTGCTATGTGTCTCGGCATGTTTCTCCTTGGGTTTATCCTGCCTGGGACTCTCTGTGCTTCCTGGACTTGGGTGGCTATTTCGTTTCCCATGTTAGGGAAGTTTTCGACTATAATCTCTTCAACTATTTTCTTGGGTCCTTTCTCTCTCTCTTCTCCTTGTGGGATCCCTATAATGCAAATGTTGTTGCATTTAATGTTGTCCCAGAGGTCTCTTAGGCTATCTTTATTTCTTTTCATTCTTTTTTCTTTATTCTGTTTCTTGGTAGTGAATTCCACCATTCTGTCTTCCAGGTCACTTATCCGTTCTTCTGCCTCAGTTATTCTGCTATTGATTCCTTCTAGTGTATTTTTCATTTCAGTTATTGTATTGTTCATCTCTGTTTGTTTGTTCTTTAATTCTTCTAGGTCTTTGTTAAACACTTCTTGCATCTTCTCGATCTTTGCCTCCATTCTTTTTCTGAGGTTCTGGATCATCTTCACTATCATTATTCTGAATTTTTTTTCTGGAAGGTTGCCTATCTCCACTTCATTTAGTTGTTTTTTGGGGTTTTATCTTGTTCCTTCATCTGGTACAAAGTCCTCTGCCTTTTCATTTTCCTTATCTTTCTGTCAATGTGGTTTTCTTTCCACAGGCTGCAGAATTGTAGTTCTTCTTGCTTCTGCTGTCTGCCCTCTGGGCATTGAGCTTTTGTTGCCAGTTCAAAACTTAAGGTTTTGACCTTACAAAGTATTTTCACTTCTCAAAAGAAGAGAACTAGTAGTTAGAGACAATCACCTCCAGGCCAGCCCACCAGTCTAGTTATGGAAGCTCCTTCCTTTCTGTGGGACATTTGCATTTCTTAGTTTGTTGTGGGATTCTCTTCCTTGTCTTTGGTGCTCCCCCATTGCTCCCCACCCTGTTTCCTATCGCCACGTTTCCAGGTAGGCTGCCCTGGTCACTATGTCAGCCTTCACTGCATTGTTCTTTGGGGAACTTGCTGTCCGGGAAAGGATGGGATATTCACAGCCACCCCTCCATCCCTCACTCATGTTTTGCCATGGAGATTTAAGGGACATTTCTCCATCTCTTTGGCCTAAGGAAGGGTTGCAAGGTGGGCTCATGTCTATCTTGTTCACCACTGTACTCCTGCCCTTAGAATAGTGCCTGGCATGTAGTCAACACTTAGTAAACATTTGTCCAGTGAATTAATATCCATGGGCAGGGCCTAAGCCCTGAGAGTTTACACTCTGATGGTGCCCAACTGTGGGTCATCCCATGGCTATTTCCTGCTGTGCGCTCCCAGCCAGCTCTTGTGTAACTTAGCTCAATCCCCTAGATTATTGGTCTGTTGTCTACAGTGTCCACAGAGCCTGAGACCACCTCCAGAAACAGCTGCCCCTTCCTCCTCCATTAGAAATCTACACTTAACCCTGGAATAGAAACTTGTGCCAGGAACTCAAGACAAAACTATTTTGTGGGAGATGCCGACTAGTTTTACAATGGGATGGGAGGGTGCAGGTGGCCCTAAATTGGTCCCTGTGTGTGTTTGTGTGTGTGTATGTTTGTGTGTGCATGTGTGTATGTGGTTGGACAGGTTCTTACTGCATGAAGGCACCATCTTTTAGGGGCCTAATTCTGATTGATAGACATGGAAGATTTATTTGTTTTGGCAAATTTCCAGAAGAGGACAATCAAGGGTTTCATTCTTTTAAAGGTCATCTGTTATGATAACTGGTGGGTCTCTTGTGATGGCAGGGTGACTTGTTCTGATGTGTACAAAGGTGCCCTGTGATCTAGCCATGGACTTGCACTTACCTTTATTGCTCTATGTATAGAAACAGCTTTGTCTCCCCAAGAGAATGGTCTTAAGTCTGTGTGTCCCCTGTGAGTGGCTCTGTGTCCACCATAGATGAAAAAATATCCCTCCATGAATCGCCGAGTATCTCCCCACCCCACACCTGTGGCCAAGTGTCCAGCCATGGGTGGCCTGGTATTCAGCCATGGAGGACCAGGTGTCCCCCAGTGTATGGCCAAGTGTTCCCCCCGAATGGCCAAGTGTGCAGCTGTGGGTGGCTGAGTATCAGGCCATGCAGGGCTGAATGTCCACCGTGGGTGGCCCAGTATTCCCCTGTGGATGGCCACATGCCTGCCCTTGGAAGACTGTGAACATGGCCATTCTCCTCTCTGCTCACCCCGGTGCCCCCTCCACCAGCCCCATTCACAGCATGTTACCAGTAGGTCTGGAGGTTGAGTGGGGCCTGACCTCAGCTCCCGCAGCCCCTGCCACTTCTCCATGAGGCTCTGGGGTGCGAGCCCATAGGGTGTGTGTGTGGGAACTGGGGCCTAGTAGGAGGGCACCACGGGGGAGGGGGCCCAGGTGGTTGTAGGGGTGACACCCCCTCCCTCCCCCGCCAGGCTGAGACCCCGGAAGGAGCAGGGCACTTATGCACTGTCTCTGATCTATGGGAAGACTGTGTACCACTACCTCATCAGCCAGGACAAGGCGGGCAAATACTGCATTCCCGAGGGGACCAAGTTTGACACGCTCTGGCAGGTAGGCCGCCCACACACCCTGTTGTGGGCAGAGGCTGCGGCGGGGTGCTCAGGCTCCTGGGGGGGAGGGGAGCCCCGGCCCTGACGCTCCTCCCTGCAGCTGGTGGAGTACCTGAAGCTGAAGGCCGACGGGCTCATCTACTGCCTGAAGGAGGCCTGTCCCAACAGCAGCGCCAGCTCAGGTGAGCGGGGCAGGGGGGGGCAGGGGTGAGCGGGAGACCCCAGCTCCCACCCCCTCACTGTCCCTTCTGCTCCCCCAGAGGCCGCTGCTCCCACACTCCCCGCCCACCCGTCCACATTCACCCAGGTGAGTCAGCAGCACCGTAGACTTGGGGCCTTGGGGATGGAGCTGGGTGGGCAATGGGTCCTGTTCCCAGGGTGGGGCTCCGGGTGGGAGATGGGGGGAGAGTGGGGCTGCCGTGAAACAGAAGAGGGTACCCCCAGCACCATCTCTGGGAGTCCACAGAGGATGTGGGTCTCATGAGAGGGGCTGGGTGCCCCCAGCTCTGGCTCTGCTGACCCTTGCTGACCCTTGCTGACCCCATGACCTTTAGCCTCAGAGACGGATCGACACGCTCAACTCAGATGGATACACCCCCGAACCAGGTGAGTCAGCAGAGATGGAGGTGTGTAGGGGTTCGTGTCAGACCAAGAGCAGGGTCCTGGCTGGGCCCTGGGGTGTGTCAGGGGAGGGACGTGTGCCAGGCCTGACCTGCGGCGGTGGGCCTGGTTGCCCTGTGCATGCGCTGTGCCTGCAGGTGTCCACGTGGGCACATGCATCATGCCCGCCTGTGAGCACGTGCCCGGGGGCATGCTGACGTGCAGGGGAGTAGACCTGGCCGAGCCTGGGCCACCCCGGGTACAGACACATCTGTTAAGCACCTACTACCTGCCAGTCGTGCTCCAAGCTCACTGAGTGTATGAGCTTTGCTGAATCCTCCCGACAAGCCACATGAGGCGGTCATGGTAATCATTCTCATTTTACAGAAGAGAAAGGAGGGCCAGGAACTGTCACGTCCCGCAGCTAGGCAGTGGTGGAGCTGGGGTTTGAACCTAAGGAGACTGGCTCCAGAGCCCAGGTCCCTAAAACACCCTGCCGCAGATGCTCGTGTGTTTCATGTGTGGATGTAAGCCTGTGCATGTGTGTGCAGAGAACATACACGGTTGCCTGTGCACAGAGAGGCTCATCTGGAGCCCTTGTACACATGGCTGCGTGGTGCATACGTAGACATGGGCAGGCGTGACATGGGTGCATACGTGTCAGTGCACGCACACCCATAGGTGTGCACACTCCAGCTGGTACTACATTGGTTACTTGTGCAGACACGCCTTTGGACCCCCATCACACACCGAGACATGGGTGAGAGTGTACATGGGTGTTATGCGTGAACACGCAGGGGCACACGTGTGTGCACACTCTAGCCATTGCACACATGGTTACATGTGCACATTAGAGTCCTCTTGGACGTGGCTTCCCAGCTCACCCACAGATGGGACCAGGAGCGCACACAAATGCACACACGCACATGAACACACACGTGTGCCCGTGCATGCTCTAGATGGTGCACCCTGTGCCTTGCGGCGCACGTGCCTGGTGGGCACCGAGGCTGCCCTGCCCTGCTCAGCCCCCCTCCCTCTCCCCGCTCCTGACTTGGGAGCACACGCCTGTGTGTGTGCCCAGCATGCCTAGTGTCCTCAGAGAAGCCGCGATCGATGCCCATGGACACCAGCGTGTACGAGAGCCCCTACAGCGACCCCGAGGAGCTCAAAAACAAGAAGCTCTTCCTGAAGCGCGAGAACCTCCTCATGGCTGACATAGAACTTGGCTGCGGCAACTTTGGCTCCGTTCGCCAGGGCGTCTACCGCATGCGCAAGTAGGCTGCCCAGCCCTGGTTGGGGAACCACTGTGGGAGGGGCAGAGGGGACGTTGCCTCCTAAGGCCTTGGGGGTTGGAACCAGGATGTGACTTCAGGTTGCCTGGGAAACAGACTCCGGGACAGGAAATTGCCTGCTAGGCGGGGTTACCTGGGGGAGCCCAGGGCAGCGCCCGAGAGAGAGTGAGAGGAGCAGGTCTGGGGCGGAGAGAAGTTGGGCTGAGCTGCAGATGCAGCAGAGTCCCCCTTGTCCGCTCCATCGGCTGGTCATTGGATACAGGCTGGTCACTTGGTACAGGCTGCCCCTGGGGAGGGTGACACTTTGAGCCGGTTCTTTTCAGCGAGGGCCAGTTCCTGGGCGGGGCTTGGCTGTGAGCTGTGAGCTGCAGGGAGGACTGGACGGCAAACCACAGCATCTACTACACAAGTCCAGGGAGAGGAGAGGCAGGTCGGGTGGGGATGAGGGGGCCGGGTCAGGCCCGTGCCAGCTCACGCGTGTCCCTCCGTGCGTCACGGCAGGAAGCAGATCGACGTGGCCATCAAGGTGTTGAAACAGAACACGGAGAAGGCGGACAAGGACGAGATGATGCGGGAGGCGCAGATCATGCACCAGCTGGACAACCCCTACATCGTGCGGCTCATCGGCGTCTGCCAGGCCGAGGACCTCATGCTGGTGATGGAGATGGCGGGCGGCGGGCCGCTGCACAAGTTCCTGCTTGGGAAGAAGTGAGCCTCTGGGCCGGCCAGGTGTTTGGGGCTGGGGGCAGGGGGGAATGATCCTGTCCACTCACGGGTGTGTTCCACACTCATTTCCTGCGTTTATAGACACACAGCTGCTGCCCACACTCACGCCCATGACAGATCTGACCCCAGGTTTGACTTTCGGCTCTGCCACTAACTGGTGTGACCCCAGCTGGGTTTCTTAATTCACCTGTGCCTCAAGTTTCCTCATCTGTACCACGGTGATGCACAGTATTTACGTCCAGGGGCTCTTGTGAGGGCCAAATAAGTTGCTGTCTATCAATAGAAAGTGCTCAGAACGGTGCCTGGCATTGCTTATAGGAGCTTTGTAAGTATTAGCTCTGCCACAACTGCCACCTCTGTTCTCTCGGCCAATTCGTGACGCACGGGAAGTTGCCGATGGTTGATGGTCTTTGACCTAAAGCAAGGTTGGAAAACTGCAGCCAGGCTTGTTTTGTACAGCCTGGTTTCGCATTTTTAAAGGTCTATGAAAAAAACAAAGAGGACTATGTGGCAGAGACCATATGTGTCCTGCAAAGGCTGAAATAGTTACTCTCAGGCCCTACAGAGAAAAAATTGGCCCATCTCTATTCCAAAGAAATTGCAGTTTCATTTGTGTTCCCTCGTGCCTGAAACTCTTACCCTCACGACACGATATTTTACACTCGCAGAGGCACATGACCTTGAACCCGAGCTCTTGCTGGAGTGCGTGCCTTCACCGGTCCCAGCTCATGTACTCAGTTATCCCACGGGTGTTTATTGGGCAATTTCTCTGTGACAGGGACCATTACCAGCACTTGGGATTATCAGCGAACAAAGAGACAAAGTTCTCTGCCCTGTATTTTGGTTGGGAAAGAGAGGCTTTAAATAATCATTATAATACCGTAAAGTATAGAGTATGTTGGAAGGTAAGTACTATGGAAAGGGGGTTGGGAATGTCAGGGTAGGAGGTGAGAAGTGAGAAGGTGAGGCAGCCACGTGCAGCTCTGGGGGAAGAGTGGTCCAGACAGGGCACAGCCGGTGCAAAGGTCCTGAGGTGCCTGGTGTGGTAGAGGAACTGTGAGTAGGGCCCCGAGGCTGAAGCAGAGTGAGTGCAGGGGAGGGGGGAGCTGACGTGGGCAGGGAGGTGATGGGGCAGATGGTGCAGGGCCTTGTGGGCCGTGGGGAGGACTTGGACATTTACCCTGAGTGAGGTGGGAGCCCTGGATGCTGTGAGCCGAGGAGGGGCAGGACCTGACTCCAGTGTGGGAAGGACAGACCGTGCCGGGTGAGGGCAGAGATGGCTGTTCTGGTCCAGGCTGGCAATGATGACGGCTGGGTCAGGGTGGCAGAAGCAGACGTGGAGAGAAGTAGGGGGATTCTGGAGGGATTTTGAAGTCAGGGCTGCCAGGGTTTGCTGACGGATTGGATATTGGGTGTGAGAAAGAGGAGCTGAGGGCAAGGCCAGTGCTTCTGAGTAAATGAAAAGATGGAGAAAGAGGAGTGTGTGTGTGTGTGTGTGTGCGCGCGCACGCATGCGTGTGTTTGTACAATCAGGAACTTGGCTTTGTCTTTATTATCTTTGAGATGCCCGTGAGACTCCCTGAGGGCACACAGAGGATGCAGGTAAATGTGTTAAGTCTGGGAATCCCAGTATATGGATGAAATTTAAGGCCTCGAACCTGGATGAGGGCAGAGGTTTGTGCCTGTTTTGCTCACGCCATGTCCCCCCGCCCCATGCCTGGCACACAGCAGGTGCCCAATAAGCATCTGTTGAACAGAGGCTCAGCTGGGTCAGAGAAGTGGGCTTTGCCCCCTTGGGGACTTGGGCTGTCCCCTCCCAGCTGCCCCTGCCTTCCCCTGCACCCCAGGGAGGAGATCCCCGTCAGCAACGTGGCGGAACTGATGCACCAGGTGTCCATGGGGATGAAGTACCTGGAGGAGAAGAACTTTGTGCACCGTGACCTGGCGGCCCGCAATGTCCTTCTGGTCAACCGGCACTACGCCAAGATCAGCGACTTTGGTCTCTCCAAGGCACTGGGTGCTGACGACAGCTACTACACTGTGAGCCCCTGGCCCTGGGGTGCCCAGGTGGAGGAGGCGGTGGTGTGGAGGGTCCCCGAGCCCTGTCCCGGCAGCATCTCCCACCCTCCAGGCTCGCTCGGCGGGGAAGTGGCCGCTCAAGTGGTACGCGCCTGAGTGCATCAACTTCCGCAAGTTCTCCAGCCGCAGTGACGTCTGGGGCTACGGGGTCACCATGTGGGAAGCCTTCTCCTATGGCCAGAAGCCCTACAAGGCAAGTGTGGGCAGAGGCGGGGGGACAGCTGGGTGGGAAGAGGGGCCGGGGGGAAGGGGCCCTGGTTACTCACATGTGTACTTGGCTCTGGCTTGAGCAGAAGATGAAGGGCCCCGAGGTCATGGCCTTCATCAAGCAGGGCAAGCGGATGGAGTGCCCACCAGAGTGTCCACCTGAAATGTACAAACTCATGAGTGACTGCTGGACCTACAAGTGAGTGCCAGCGGGCAGGAGGGTACCTGGCTGAACTGACACCCAGGCCTGGGGCAGGAAGTCGTGGTGCCCAGTAGTCCAACTAACTCATCCCACCCAAAGACTCACCCAATTCATGGCCTTTCCAACCCTCGGTACCTTTATTCCCCCTGCATCTATGCTCAACTCTCCCAACAGACTGACCCTACAATGCTCCAGTGGTCCAGCACCCCAGCACCCTACCTGCGGACACCCACTGCTCCAGCATCTAAAACCTCAGTCTCCCACCAGCCAATACTCAAATGATCCTGCAACACTCAGACAAGTCAGTACTGTGACCCAAACTATGATACCAATACTCAGGGCATGGGATAATACCCCATTATATAATTCCTGTTTCCGATCAGCCAACATTCAACACCTAATTACCCATTCAGGCCAACACCAAAGCACCCAGATACTCAATGCCCTCCCACCTCTGTCTGCTTGAAGCCTGGTGCTTGAACACGCCAACTCCTAACACCATCAATACCTCCCCTTCCCATCACACAACAGGCAACATGCACCCAAACAAGCTATTACCCTACACTAATATTGCAATGCACGGGCATTCCAATATTTGATACCTTTCCTGCCCTAGCATCCATTATTCCACTGGCCAACACCTTTCACACTGACACCCAAACACCCAAGCGCTCCAATAAATACACACCCTACTTATGATAAATGAATAAGAAATGATCAGCCCATCCCTTCTCCACCATGTATTAACTCAACCTCTATCAAGAAACAATACACCAACACCCCAACACCCAAAGAGGCTAGCACCTAACGCCCCAACGCAATACATGGATATTCCACACACATACCGGTAATACCCTGACTCTCCACTAGCTGAACCCATCCTCCATACGCCAATGTTCCTCTCCTTCGCGGGCAGCATACTTGCATCCGTGTGAGCCCGCGCCCAGCACCCAAATACCCTGGCCAAATACTCATGCTCAGTACATCAGCATTCAACATCCCAGCTCCCCGTGGTCAACAGTTGTCACCCCTACACTCAGGGAGCTCCCTTCCCTAAGTCTTCGCCAGTCAACACTCAGTATATGGTTCCCCTCCATCCTGGATGTCAGCCCTTCAACTAGGCGATACGGCAACCCCGGAATTGCAGTCCTCTCACACCCAGGAGACCCCTCCATTACCCGATACCCACCCCCCACCCCAGCCCCACTGCTTTCTGAGCCCCATGCATGTCCACCCACCAGCTGAAGTTGGGTTCTGGGGGTGTGGTCAGCAGTCTGGATCTCCCCAACCCCTCACAGGTGGGAGGACCGCCCAGACTTCCTGACCGTGGAGCAGCGCATGCGCACCTACTACTACAGCTTGGCAAGCAAGGCCGAGGACCCTGCCGCGTGCGGAAAGGGGGCCGAGGCTGCGTGTGTCTGAGCTCCAGCCTGCCAGCCCCTATGCCCCAGCTTTTCCTCCTGTGGCCTCAGCTCCCTCCCAGGACCTCCAGTCTGGCTGAGCCCAGCTCAGTTTCTCTCCCCTCCACCAGCTGGGCTGTGATAAGGCGGACAGCTCAGGCCTCCGGCCCACACTGGTCTAGTATTCCCTGCCCGGTCACCTGGCCCCTCTGGCTGGGGTAGGAGGCCGAGACCCAGGCAAGGTGGTCCTGGGCTGGAATCTACTGGGAGGCCCTGAGCTGAGGGGGCGTTGCTTACAGCAAGGACCCTCCTTCCTCTGGGCCCAGAAGGGCGGACTTCCGGAGTCCTCAGGTGGCAAGACCCCAATCATTGGAATAAACGCAGCTTCTCTCTCGTCTGAGATCCCTCATCTTTCTGGGGTGAGGGCGGGGGGACCAGGAAAGGGGCTGGGTCATCGGAAGGGGTCCATGAGAAGTGCCTGATGGTGCAACGCACGGGCATTCCAATATTTGATACAGCTTTTCTCGTGTGGGCCTGGGGGCTGGCTTTCCCGCCCTTGTGCCCTGGGGACATCTTTACCAGCGTGAGGGGCTGCAGCAGGTGAGCGTGGGGACTTAGGGTCCGCGTGACTGCTGGCCACTCAGCTCCCCGAGCCTCACGGACGGCGTGAGACAGGTGCTGCCCGTGTCCGCGGCGTGTTAACATCACCTGGAGAGAGTTTAGCACACGCTGATCCCGCCCCAGTCCGTGCATTTTAAGGTCTCTTCAGGTGATTCTATCATTCTGCCCCTTCTCAGCTGCCTCCCCTTCCTCCCTGGGCCCAGACAGTCACAGCTGGGAATCCTTATCACGTGAAGCCCCGAGGGCCGGCTCAGTCCCGCTCAGGAGAAGACCCGGCTCCAAGCGCGCGCTGCCTCAGTGTCCCCACATGAAGAGCCGGGGTGTTGGAGCACAGAACCGACAGGTCGGGTGAAGTGGAGCCAGGTCCCTGCATTTCTTTTTCGGACTTGCTCCCCCTTGCTCGGCTGCAGTTGGCCCCTGTGCCCTGCAACGCCTCCTCCTCTTGGCCTGGCCCCGAAGAGCCACGGGCTCCAGGGCGGCCATGCAACCCACTCGGCGCCAGGCAGAGGCAAGGAGATTTTCTGCAGCTTCTGAGAAGGTAGATTTTCTTTCTTTTTGTTTGTGGAGCTCTAGAAAGCCTGGGGCTGTTTTGTGGCACTGTGGGGTGGGGTGTGGGGACTGGGGCTTGAGGCCCAGGCTGGTGACGCCCAAGAGGAGACCCCAGAACCTTGGTGATGTGAGTGTGTTGTCGAAACCAGGAAATTGACATTGGGGTTATTAACTTAGGTATGGACCTTGCTCTGATTTTACCGCTTACGGAGTTTTAATATTTCATGTGTAAGCTTCATGTTAGCGTATTCTTTAATGAACTTTGTATTCTACCTGGAAAGTAGTTCGGAGAGCCCCCAGTTACAGAGTCAACTCCAGACGCCCGAAGACTCTCAGCTATGTGTTGTTTGGAGACTAAATCTGTAATGGTTTGGAATTGTTTGAGGGTCTCCAAGCCCTGCCAGACGATATCTTCCTGCATTTAGATTCGAAACAGACGAGCAGAGCACAGCGATTGTAAAGATTAAGACACAAACTCAGTTCCTTCCATTTTGTCATTCTCTGCGGCCACTTGAAGATTTTGTGTTTAAAATGTAAAACAGTGAAGTTTGCAAGCCATGCGATATATTTTTAGTTGGTAAATGCACATGTTAGTTCATAAGCTAACTGTGTTACTGACTTTGAATAGCACCATTAAAATGCAAAAATTGTTTTTTAACTAATTGTTTTAAAACTAATGAACAAATCAAGAAAAATTACATCAATGGTACAATTTCGTGGCTTCTGAAGTTGTACTGTTTGCAGATATTTCAGTTTTATTAAATCCACGTGTTAGTTACTGGATAATTATTTACGTTGTTACATAAAGTATTATGTCAGAAGGGAAATACATTTTCGCTGTCTGCATTTCTTTTGTGGTCATCATTATTATTTGGTTCATGTTATGATTATTGCTGAAGATGACATTATTTTATGGGGAGGAGGTGTTAAAAGTGATCCGTTCTGGGGGTCAAATACATTGAGAACGCTATGTGCTCGCAATAAATGACTGTTGAATAAACCAATGAAAGAGGGTGCAGTTCCACATAGTTACCACCAGGTGGCGGTGTTCCCCAAGCCAAGATCGCTCAGCTGCTCAAACCCGGTTCTCGCCTCCTGCCCCACTTTGGCCATCTTCCGCCTGGAACAGGACCCCAGGCTCTTCCCTGGTCTCACAGGCCCCTAGTCCCGTCCCCTGCAATCCGTTCACTCCAGAACCGCTTGAAGGGTCTTTTCTACTAGCAGCTCTGACCAATTGCCTCCATCCTCTTCCAGGGTTCCCCAAACATATTCATGCTGACGCTCACCTCTGGGCTTTTGCATCTACTGTTCCCTCTGCCTGGAATTATTTTCATCCCCATTTTACTCATGTCCACAAGGAAAACTTATCCTTAAAGTATGAGTAAGTTACTGGGGGAAGTTTCTTAATCTCTCTGTGCCTCAGTTTCTTTGGGTGGTTTGGCCAGAAAGAGAAGGTAAATCCAGGTCAAGGAGTTAGAAAACCTGCAGGGGAGTGTCCTGGGATGTAAAGAGAGAAAGGCCTCCCCTTCCTCCTGCCCTCCAGGGGTAGGGGGCTCTGGCTTTGGCCAACCCAAGCCTCCTTGATGGGTCCCCAGTGGCTGGACCAGAGGGTCTTCTGCTCTCCACGCCCTCCCTGGTGGGGCTGTTTGCACTCTGCTGACCCCCTGAGCCAGCCTCTGGTCTCTGGGAAGACACCAGGTGTGTGTGTCGGGGGGTCAGTCCCGGCCGGGAAGCTATGAGCTGCAGGTGGGTCCTGGTGTCACCTTTATGGAAGTGCTGGTGACTCCCTCCCACACTGAGGAGCTTGGAGGCCGCATGAGGCTCACGGGACTCACTGCGGCACAGCCGGGAGGGAAGCCTTGTGTGCAGGTAGGGACCTGGCTGAGCCCACTAGCCTTCAGGGGGCTGCGGGGGTCCTTGGGGTGGTGTCCAGCATTACTTCCCCCCGCCCGTTTCAGCCTCTCTTCCCGGCTCTGTCCTCCCCACTCTGTCTCCCTCTCTGCTCCATCTCTATTTCTCTGTGATAGTCTTAAGTCCCTTAAGAAGAAAGAGCCTTCTCCCCTCTGCCTCTTTCTGTGTCTCTCTCTGTCTCCTTGTCTCTGCCCCATCTCTCTATCCACTGTTGTCTCTGTTGCCCCTTTTGACCCCGTCCTTGGGCTTCTCAACCCTGAGGGTCCCTCCCCTCTCCTCCTCCCTGGGTTCTGCTGCTTCTGACACCAGTGCCCCGAGAGGGAGAAGGAGGCTGCTGCTCAGGGAAGGGGCAGGGGACAGGCCAGGGCCCGGTGCCCAGCGCTGAGCTCCATTTTGGAAGGGTCTTTCTCACAACCGTCTGGTCCTCGTGGCCACCTACTCCCCGTGGGCCACCTCTTCCCTTCTTGCCCTTTCTCATCACCGGGCTCTGACCTCCTTCCTGTTTCCTTGTTTCTTCTGTGGGTGTCACCGCCCTCCCCCCCCCACCCCTCGCCAGTCCTCTGGCCCATGGCCCGGCTGCCTACATGCTGCAGCTGCTGGTGTTGGCTATTGTTCACCAGCCACGGCCTTCTTGATGCTAATGGAGTGCCAATCCTAGGCCACGTGCACCTCCGCAAAGGCTCTGTTATCTTTGGTCCTTATATTACCGTTGGCTGGGCAGGGGGTGCGCGCGGGGACTCGGAAGACAGCGCTTCGGGGGCCAGGGAGTGTCCAGCCACTATGTGGCTCTAGGGGTAGGTGTTCTTGGGCTTGGCGGTAGCGGTGGGCGAGGCTTGTTGCCTGGGAGTCCGGCTTTGCCGTGGGGGTCTGACTGTCGTGGGTAAGCAGTTGTTGTAAAGATCTGGGGTAGCTGCGCTAGTACAAGGCTCTGGCTGCTGGCCCTGTGTGGGGTGTTCCATGCCCTGGTGCCATGTGTTGTTCCTGAGCTGGGCTGTTGGGAGGTCAGTGGTTGTCCTTGGCTTGGGGAGTCTGGCTGCTGGGGTGCCTTGTTCCCCGCAGTTGACAGCTGAGGTCTGGGACGGCTGCTGGGGAGTTCCAGCTGCTGACTTAGTGGTGAGTATGTGTTGCAGGTGGTCAGTGCTGACAGACCTCGGGCAGTTGTCTGCTGGAGTCTGGGTGTCGTGTGGGACGTGTCTTGGGGGTGTAGTTAGTGGAGATCGGCTCCCCGCATCTTTCCTTCTTCCTGTGTTTTTTGTTCTCTGTCCACATCTCTCTGTTTCCATCTTGCTCTCTCCATCTGCACTTCTCACTTCCACTCACACGTGTTGAGCACTTACTGTATGTGTGTATCAGTTGTAGCAGGTTTCTGGGGGCTCTGGGCCCTGCTCACAGGGGAAGAGGTGGGACCCCCTCCCCTGAAGACTGGCCCTGGGGCTGGAATCGTTGGTTCAAGTGGGGCAAAAGGGCTGGATGCTGTGTCAGAAGCCCCTTGATCAGGCTCCTTCCCTTGAGCTGTAAGGCCGAGTCTGAGGGGGCTTGGACAGGCCTCGGATATGTGGGGTCAGGGGGGTCTCAGCCACAGACTTTGGGCAGGCGCAGGGACTTTCCCCTAGGGACAGAAGAGTTGTGGGCATCAGGAGAGAAAACAACCATGCTGATACCTGGTGGGGAGAGTGTTCCAGGTGGCGGGAAGAGCCCGTGCAAAGGCCCTGAGGCACAACGAGGAGGCCAGTGCAGCTGGGCAGGGTGAGCAAGGGTCAGGCGGGAGGGGTGGGGGCAGAGTGTGCAGGGTTTTGGCTTCAGTCCAAGTGAGGTGTGAACCTCTGGGGCTGGGCACACAAAAGGCTCTGAGCACAGACTAGCCCAGGCTCCACACATGGCCCCTGCGTGATGCCTACTGTCATGGTGGATGTAGTGTTGGTTGAGCCCAGGTGGGACTCATTCTAAGGCTTTCATGTACCAGGATCCTCTTCAGAGTGAGAGTCACGGCCCCTGAGGGCTTCTGAGGAATGGACTGGGCTACCCAAAGCTGTGGGAACAGCCCCTGTGGCCCCCCCACCCCAATCTCCCCTGGGCAGCCTTCCGAGCAAGAGGAGGGAACACAAGGCACAAGGAGTAGCTTGGGGCAGAGGGCACTGGACAAAGGCCTGGAAGGAGGACTGGCCTTGGCCTAGGCTCCCTGGGTGTGAAAGACAGGGGCTGAGGGAAGCAGTTTCTGACATCTCCTTGCATAACTTCATGTGATGAGCAGCTCATTACCTACCAAGGCAGCCCAGGCTGGTTCGTGAACTAGAATTCTTAGAATGTTCTTTCAAATGCTGACCACAACCTGGACCTCCACCCCTCTCTCCATGGTCCCGAGGCCACCCAGAACTCACCTCTGTCTCCATATATTTCACTCCTCCAATATTTATCTTGTGCCTATTCTGGAGATGTGTGTCATGGGTACACAGACCCCGAGTAATTGCTGCGGTGATGGTGGAAGGCCATGGGGCCCTGGTGGTCCAGAAGTGGCTCCTGACCTAAACGAGAGAGGGTCAATCTGGTGGTCTTCCCGTCGGAAGTAACGTCTAAGCTGAGTCCCCTGTAGGATGAGTGAGATTTGGCCATGGAAGAGGTGAGGAAAGAGTGTTCCAGGCACAAGCAACAGCATATGGAGGGGAGAGAACATCCTTTTGGAAACCAAAAGAGGTTTTGAGTGGCTGGAACACTGTGTTTGTGGGGTGCTGCTGAGGCCAGCAAAGGGATAACAGGAACCCTGGAGCAGTGACCCTGTGGGAGACAAGTGGCCTTTTCTTTTGTATTTCCTGGTTGCTCTACAAGGAAGCAACTTATTCCCCCACCCTCCCATGGCTGCAGCCTTCCTAGCATGGCTTTTATAACTTTTTCCTCTTCTTTAAAATTGAAATGTAGTTGATGTACAATATTATATAAGTTACAGGTGTACAATATAGTGATTCACAATTTTTAAAGGTTATACTCCATTTATAAAGTATTGGCTATATTCCCTCTGTTGTACAATATATCCTTGTAGCTTTTTTTTTTGAATTTTATTTATTTTTTTATACAGCACGTTCTTATTAGTCATCAATTTTATACACATCAGTGTATACATGTCAATCCCAATCTCCCAATTTATCACACCCCCCCCACCCCCCTGCCGCTTTCCCCCCTTGGTGTCCATACGTTTGTTCTCTACATCTGTGTCTCAACTTCTGCCCTGCAAACCGGTTCATCTGTACCATTTTTCTAGGTTCCACATATATGCGTTAATATACGATATTTGTTTTTCTCTTTCTGACTTACTTCACTCTGTATGACAGTCTCTAGATCCATCCACGTCTCAACAAATGACCCAATTTCTTTCCTTTTTATGGCTGAGTAATATTCCATTGTATATATGTACCACATCTTCTTTATCCATTCGTCTGTCAATGGGCATTTAGGTTGCTTCCATGACCTGGCTATTGTAAATAGTGCTGCAATGAACATTGGAGTGCATGTGTCTTTTTTGAATTATGTTTTTCTCTGGGTATATGCCCAGCAGTGGGATTGCTGGGTCATATGGTAATTCTATTTTTAATTTTTTAAGGAACCTCCATACTGTTCTCCATAGTGGCTGTATCAATTTACATTCCCACCAACAGTGCAAGAGGGTTCCCTTTTCTCCACACCCTCTCTACCATTTGTTGTTTGTAGATTTTCTGATGATGCCCATTCTAACTGGTGTGAGGTGATACCTCATTGTAGTTTTCATTTGCATTTCTCTAATAATTAGTGATGTTGAGCAGCTTTTCATGTGCTTCTTGGCCATCTGTGTATCTTCTTTAGAGAAATGTCTATTTAGGTCTTCTGCCCATTTTTGGATTGGGTTGTTTGTTTTTTTAATATTGAGCTGCATGAGCTGTTTGCATATTTTAGAGATTAATCCTTTGTCCATTGATTGATTAGCAAATATTTTCTCCCATTTTGAGGGTTATCTTTTCGTCTTATTTATGGTTTCCTTTGCTGTGCAAAAGCTTTGAAGTTTCATTAGGTCCCATTTGTTTATTTTTGTTTTTATTTCTATTACTCGAGGAGGTGGATCAAAAAAAATCTTGCTGTGATTTATGTCAAAGAGTGTTCTTCCTATGTTTTCCTCTAAGAGTTTTATAGTGTCCAGTCTTATATTTAGGTCTCTAATCCATTTTGAGTTTATTTTTGTGTATGGTGTTAGAGAGTGTTCTAATTTCATTCTTTTACATGTAGCTGTCCAGTTTTCCCAGCACCACTTATTGAAGAGACTGTCTTTTCTCCATTGTATATCCTTGCCTCCTTTGTCATAGATTAGTTGACCATAGGTGCGTGGGTTTATCTCTGGGCTTTCTATCCTGTTCCATTGATCTATATTTCTGTTTTTGTGCCAGTACCATATTGTCTTGATTACTGTAGCTTTGTAGTATAGTCTGAAGTCAGGGAGTCTGATTCCTCCAGCTCTGTTTTCCTGCCTATTTGGGGTCTTTTGTGTCTCCATACAAATATTAAGATTTTTTTGTTCTAGTTCCATAAAAAATGCCATTGGTAATTTGATAGGGATTGCATTGAATCTGTAGATTGCTTTGGGTAGTATAGTCATTTTCACAATATTGAGACTTCCAATCCAAGAACATAGTATATCTCTCCATCTGTTGGTATCATCTTTAATTTCTTTCATCAGTGTCTTATACTTTTCTGCATACAGGTCTTTTGTCTCCCTAGGTAGATTTATTCCTAGGTATTTTATTCTTTTTGTTGCCATGGTAGATGGGAGTGTTTCCTTCATTTCTCTTTCAGATTTTTCATCATTAGTGTGTAGGAATGCAAGAGTTTTCTGTGCATTAATTTTGTGTCCTGCAACTTTACCAAATTCATTGATTAGCTCTAGTAGTTTTCTGGTGGCATCTTTAGGATTTTCTACGTATAGTATCATGTCATCTACAAATAGTGACAGTTTACGTCTTCTTTTCCAATTTGTATTCCTTTTATTTCTTTTTCTTTTCTGATTGCCGTGGCTAGGCCTTCCAAAACTAGGTTGAATGAGAGTGGCGAGAGTGGACATCCTTGTCTTGTTCCTGATCTTAGTGGAAATGCTTTCAGTTTTTCACCATTGAGAATGATGTTTGCTGTGGGTTTGTTGTATACGGCCTTTATTATGTTGAGGTAGGTTCCCTCTATGCCCACTTTCTGGAGAGTTTTTATCATAAATGGTGTTGAATTTTGTCAAAAGCTTTTTCTGCATCTATTGAGATGATCATATGGTTTTTATTCTTCAATTTGTTAATATGGTGTATCACATTGATTGATTTGCGTATATTGAAGAATCCTTGCATTCCTGGGATAAATCCCACTTGATCGTGGTATATGATCCTTTTAATGTGTTGTTGCATTCTGTTTGCTAGTATTTTGTTCAGGATTTTTGCATCTATATTCATCAGTGATATGGGTCTTTAATTTTCTTTTTTTGTAGTGTCTTTGTCTGGTTTTGGTATCAGGGTGATGGTGGCCTCATACAATGAATTTGGGAGTGTTCCTCCCTCTGCAATTTTTTGGAAGAGTTTGAGAAGGATGGGTGTTAGCTGTTCTCTAAATGTTTGATAGAATTCACCTGTGAAGCCATCTGGTCCTGGACTTTTGTTTGTTGGAAGATTTTTAATCACAGTTTCAATTTCATTACTTGTGATTGGTCTGTTCATATTTTCTATTTCTTCCTGCTTCAGTCTTGGAAGGTTATACCTTTCTAAGAATTTGTCCATTTTTTCTAGCTTGTCCATTTTATTGGCATAGAGTTGCTTGTAGTAGTCTCTTAGGATGCTTTGTATTTCTGCGGTGTCTGTTGTAACTTCTCCTTTTTCATTTCTAATTTTATTGATTTGAGTCCTCTCCCTCTTTTTCTTGATGAATCTGGCTAATGGTTTATCAATTTTATCTTCTCGAAGAACCATCTTTTAGTTTTATTGATCTTTGCTATTGTTTTCTTTGTTTCTATTTCATTTATTTCTGCTCTGGTCTTTATGATGTCTTTCCTTCTGCTAACTTTGGGTTTTGTTTGTTTTTCTTTCTCTAGTTCCTTTAGGTGTAAGGTTAGATTGTTTACTTGAGATTGTTCTTGTTTCTTGAGGTAGGCTTGTATAGCTATAAACTTCCCTCTTAGAACTGCTTCTGCTGCATCCCATAGGTTTTGGATCGTCGTGTTTTCACTGTCATTTGTCTCTAGGTATTTTTTTATTTCCTCTTTGATTTCTTCAGTGATCTCTTGGTTATTTAGTAATGTATTGTTTAGCCTCCATGTGTTTGTGTTATTTACGTATTTTTCCCTGTAATTCATTTATAATCTCATAGCGTTGTGGTCAGAAAAGATGCTTCATATGATTTCAATTTTCTTAAATTTACTGGGGCTTGACTTGTGACCCAAGATGTGATCTATCCTGGAGAATGTTCCGTGTGCACTTGAGAAGAAAGTGTAATCTGCTGTTTTTGGATGGAATGTCCTATAAATATCAATTAAATCTGTCTGGTCTGTTGTGTCATTTAAAGCTTCTGTTTCCTTATTTATTTTCATTTTGGATCATCTGTCCATTGGTGTAAGTGAGGTGTTAAAGTCCCCCACTATTATTGTGTTACTGTCGATTTCCTCTTTTATAGCTGTTAGCAGTTGCCTTATGTATTGAGGTGCTCCTATGTTGGGTGCATGTATATTTATAATTGTTATATCTTCTTCTTGGATTGATCCCTTGATCATTATGTAGTGTCCTTCCTTGTCTCTTGTAACATTCTTTATTTTAAAGTCTATTTTATCTGATATGAGTACTGCTACTCCAGCTTTCTTTTGCTTTCCATTTGCATGGAATATCTTTTTCCATCCCCTCACTTTCAGTCTGTATGTGTCCCTAGGTCTGAAGTGGGTCTCTTGTAGACAGCATATATATGGGTCTTGTTTCTGTATCCATTCAGCAAGCCTGTGTCTTTTGTTTGGAGCATTTAATCCATTCATGTTTAAGGTAATTATCGATATGTATGTTCCTATGACCATTTTCTTAATTGTGTTGGGTTTGTTTTTGTAGGTCCTTTTCTTCTCTTGTGTTTCCCACTTAGAGAAGTTCCTTTAGCCTTTGTTGTAGAGCTGGTTTGGTGGTGCTGAATTCTCTTAGCTTTTGCTTGTCTGTAAAGCTTTTGATTTCTCCATCGAATCTGAATGAGATCCTTGCTGGGTAGAGTAATCTTGGTTGTAGGTTCTTCCCTTTCATCACTTTAAGTATATCATGCCACTCCCTTCTGGCTTGTAGAGTTTCTGCTGAGAAATCAGCTGTTAACCTTATGGGAGTTCCCTTGTATGTTATTTGTCGTTTTTCCCTTGTTGCTTTCAATAATTTTTCTTTGTCTTTAATTTTTGCCAATTTGAGTACTATGTGTCTCGCCCTGTTTCTCCTTAGGTTTATCCTGCATGGGACTCTCTGCGCTTCCTGGACTTGGGTGGCTATTTCCTTTCCCATGTTAGGGAAGTTTTCAACTATAATCTCTTCACATATTTTCTCTGGTCCTTTCTCTCTCTCTTCTCCTTCTGGGACCCCTATAATGCGAATGTTGTTGCATTTAATGTTGTGCCAGAGGTCTCTTAGGCTGTCTTCATTTCTTTTCATTCTTTTTTCTTTATTCTGTTCTGCAGCAGTGAATTCCACCATTCTGTCTTCCAGGTCATTTATCCGTTCTTCTGCCTCAGTTATTCTGCTATTGATTCCTTCTAGTGTATTTTTCATTTCAGTTATTGTATTGTTCATCTCTGTTTGCTTGTTCTTTAATTCTTCTAGGTCTTTGTTAAACATTTCTTGCATCTTCTCGATCTCTGCCTCCATTCTTTTTCCGAAGTCCTGGATCATCTTCACTATCATTATTCTGAATTCTTTTTCTGGAAAGTTGCCTATCTCCACTTCATTTAGTCGTTTCTCTGGGGTTTTATCTTGTTCCTTCATCTGGTATATAGCCCTCTGCCTTTTCATCTTGTCTATCTTTCTGTGAATGTGGTTTTTGTTCCACAGCCTGCAGGATTGTAGTTCTTCTTGCTTCTGCTGTCTGCCCTCTGGTGGATGAGGCTATCTAAGAGGCTTGTGCAAGCTTCCTGATGGGAGGGACTGGTGGTGGGTAGAGCTGGCTGTTGCTCTGGTGGGCAGAGCTCAGTAAAACTTTAATCCGCTTGACTGCTGATGGGTGGGGCTGGGTTCCCTCCCTGTTGGCTGTTTGGCCTGAGGAATCCCAACACTGGAGCCTACCCGGGCTGTTTGGTGGGGCTAATGGCAGACTCTGGGAGGGCTCACGCCAAGGAGTACTTCCCAGAACTTCTGCTACCAGTGTCCTTGTCCTCACGGTGAGCCACAGCCACCCCCCGCCTCTGCAGGAGACCCTTCAAGACTAGGAGGTAGGTCTGGTTCAGTCTCCTGTGGGGTCACTGCTTCTTCCCCTGGGTCCTGATGCACACACTATTTTGTGTTTGCCCTCCAAGAGCGGAGTCTCTGTTTCCCACAGTCCTGTCAGAGTCCTGCAACCAAATCCCGCTATCCTTCAAAGTCTGATTCTCTAGGAATTCCTCCTCCTGTTGCCAGTCCCCCAGGTTGGGAAGCCTGACGTGGGGCTCAGAACCTTCACTCCAGTGGGTAGACTTCTGTGGTATAAGTGTTCTCCAGTTTGTGAGTCACCCACCCAGCAGTTATGGGATTTGATTTTATTGCGATTGCACCCCTCCTACCGTCTCATTGTGGCTTCTCCTTTGTCTTTGGATGTGGGGTATGTTTTTTGGTGAGTTCCAGTGTCTTCCTGCCGATGATTGTTCAGCAGTTAGTTGTGATTCCAGTGCTCTCTCAAGAGGGAATCTGTAGCTTATTTTATACATAGTATTTGTACCTCTTACTCCCCTCCCCCATCCTGCCCCTCCCCCCTCCCCTCTCCCCACTGGTAACCACTAGCTTGTTCTCTATATCTGTGAGTCTGCTTCTTTTTTGTTATATTCGCTAGTTTGTTGTATTTTTTAGATTCCACATATAAGTGATATTGTACAGTACTTGTCTTTCTCTGTCTGACAGTTCACCTAGCATAATGCCCGCCAAGTCCATCCATGTTGCTGCAAATGGCAAGATTTCATTCTTTTTTTCTATGACTTAATGGTATTCCATTGTGTGTGTATATATATATCACATCTTCTTTATCCATTCATCTGTTGATGGATACTTAGGTTGATTCCATTCCATATCTTGGTAATTATAAATAATGCTGCTATGAACATTGGGGTACATTACCTTTTTGACATGGTGTTTTTGTTTTTGTTTTTCAGATATATACCCACGAGTGGAATTGCTGGGTCATATGGTAGTTCTATTTTTAGTTTTCTGAGAAACCTCCGTACTGTTCTCCATAGTGATTGCACCAATTTACATTTCATCAACCGTGTACGTGTACGAGAGTTTCCTTTCTCCACATCTTCACCAATGTTTGTTATTTGTGTTCTTTTGATGATAGCCATTCTGACATGTGCGAGGTGATATCTCATTGTGGTTTCGATTTGCATTTCCCTGATGATTAGCGATGTTGAGCATCTTTTCATGTGCCCGTTGGCCATCTGCATTTCCTCTTTAGAAAAATATCTATTCAGCTCTTCTGCCCATTTTAAAATCAGGTTTTTTTTGATGTTGAGTTGTTTGAGCTATTTATATATGTTGGATATTGATCCCTTATTGGTCATAGGGTTTGCAAATATTGTCTTCCATTCAGTAGTTTGCCTTTTCTTTTTGTCAGTGGTTTCCTTTGCTGTGCAAAAGCTTTTAAGCAAAGCGATAGTGAGAACCTTGGAGCAGTGACCCTCGTGGGACACAAGTGGCCTTCTGTATTTCTAATTGCTCTTCCAGGAAGCAGCTTATCCCCTTCCCCCCCACCCCCTGCCCCCCGCCCACTTCCCCACCCCTTGTTCTTCCCATGGCTGCATCCTTCCCAGCATGGGTTTTATAATTTAAAAAATCTTTTCAAACTTCAGGTGGGGAAGATTATGTCTTATTCTGTAAATGAAGACAAATTAACATTTCTCTTGTAAGTGGCATGGTCAGACAGTGTTTTCAGATATACCTGTGAGTATTATGAGGCCTCATACCCACCAGAAAATGTGCATCATCTCAGGAGCGAAAGAAAAGCTCCGTGCTCTGGCCATGTGGGTGGGGAAGTGATGTGGCAGTCTCCCTGCTCTCTTTTGATTCATATTTTTTTCTTCTCCTTTTATGTCCCTTTGCAGTTTTAAATTTCTCTCTTCTGTGTTGGAGGCTGGGGTCTCTGTTGGTGCCTGTAGCTTTGTCCTTAGTATCTGGGTTGTCTTTGAGCTCAAAGGACAGGGCTGTGAAGCCCCAGGAGGTGTTCCATGTGAGAAAACTCTGATGTGCTGAATGTCTTATACATCCCCATTTAATTTTCAAAACATCTGTCTATGGTGGGGACCTTTATACCCACTTAACAGATGAGGAAACTGAGGCTCAGGGAGGTTAAGACACAAACCCAGCATCCAATGACCAATATGGAAGAGGCAATTCTTTTATGTTTTAATTTTTTTATTATTTTTTATTGTAGTATAGTTGATTTACAATGTTGTATTAATTTCTGCTGTACAGCAAAGTGACTCAGATACATACATATATATATATATTCTTTTTTATATTCTTTTCCATTATAGCTTATCATAGGATATTGAATACAGTTCCCCGTGCTATACAGTAGGACCTTGTTGTCCATCCATTCTATATGTAATAGTTTGCATTTACTAACCCCAAACTCTCAGTCCATCCCCCTGCACCCCGCCTCCCCTTTGGCGACCACAAGTGTATTCTCTACGTCTGTGAGTCTGTTTCTTCTTCGTAGATGGGTTCATTTGTGTCATATTTTAGATTCCGCATATAAATGATATCATGTGGTATTTGTCTTTTGAAGAGGCAATTCTAGTGGTTGCTTTCCTAGGCTTTACTTAACCAACTCCTCTTCAGAAATTAAGATTCTGTTTAATTTAATTCAAGTTCCAGAGGAGAGGGCTGCCAACTCTCCACCTCGAAGAGAAACCTATTGTCTCACCCCGCCCAGTCAAGGAATAGAAGCCCTGTCTCTCAACTAGAAAGGGGCTATGGAGTTCAGTCCTTACACCAGCCTTCCACTTCAGGGAGAGGTAAGAGAAACAAGAAAGAGAGAGGAAAACAGAACATCCATTCTCCTCAGAGAACCTAACTCCTGAGTCCAGCCTTGGTTCTAGTTCCGTATCTACCACCAAAATCTGATGTGACCTCATTAAATTCCTTCCCAGCTCTGGGTCCGTTTCCCCATCTATTGAGTTTTTATTCTATCAATTATACTCTTTATATCTAACTCCAAGCTCTTTTATATCTGCCTGTTTCTGTTTCACAGTCTCCTGTTCTTGTTTTATGTCAGTTTTTCCTTCCTTTATCTCTTTGAGTGATTTAAATATATTTGATGTTAAGCCCTTTTTAGATTGTTCTTTTTTTCTGTTTCCTCAGATGGAAACTCTTCTAGTTGGGGAGTTTGTGGGAACTCCATGAAGTGGTTGTGAATCCATCATTACTTCTGGGTATTTCTCCCATGTGCACCTGGGCAGGACTATATAAGAGCATGTGTTCTTGACCTCATATATTAGGTGCTCCTGCACTGGTCCCAGCCTCCCATGGGTGGGTGAGGGCCTCAACCCTTGTCATTGGGCACCTCTGCTATGGTTTCTTGTTCGTGTTAGTGTTTTCCTGTCATTTCTAAGTGTGGAGTGGAATGGGTAGTTTTCGGTGTGTACCTGGTTGGCTATTTTGAATGAAAGTCCAATTGTATCATCTGTAAACATTTCACAGATGAGGAAGTGGAAGCTCAGAGAGGTAGCCTGACTTGCTCAAGTACACACAGCTAGAAAGGAGAATTATAATCTGGTTAAACCCTCTCCACTCCCTGCGTCTGGCAGCCTGGGTACTAATCTCAGCTCTGATTCATTGCTGGCTGTGTTCTTTAGACACTTTTTTTCCTCTGTGAGCTGGAGAGACTGACCTCTACCCTTCAGCATGCAGAACAAACTCAAAACTGTGTCCTTGGCAGAAGTGAAAAAAACTGACAGGGTTTAACCTGGTATATTAGAAAAGGTGTGAGTTCTGGAGTCTGGTTTTATGACCTCAGGTAGGTCACTTAGCCTCGTGGAGTGTCAGTTTTCTCATCTATAAAATGGGGATAATAATCACACTTACCTCTCTGGGTGGTGATGAGTGTGAAGTGAGAAAATGCATGAGTTTGGCACATAGTAGGTGTTTAATAAATATTCCTTTCTTCCTTCCATGGAGGAAAGCAGACTGGAGGTAGGGGAGTGGAGGACTGGGACAGCTAATCCATCAAATCCCTCAGGGTTTTGGGAGCCAGAGGGCAGAGAGGTTCTCCAAAGACAGAACAGAAAATATCAGGGAAGGTCCAGGGAAGGCAGATTTTAGCTCCATTTTAGGAAAATGATGAGAGCTTACCCAATCTGGAAGGAGTTGATTTTAGAGGAAATGAGTTTCCCATCACTCAAGGTGGCCAGAGAGTCCAGAAATAAACCCATACATCTATGGCCAATTGATTTTTTTAAATTGAAGTATGGTTGATTTACAATATTGTGTTAGTTTCAGATGTATAGCAAAGTGATTTGTTTATATATATGTGTGTGTGTATGTATATATATATGTGTGTGTGTGTATATATATTTCTCTTCTTTTTATTCTTTCCCATTATAGGTTATTACAAGATATTGAATAGAGTTCCTTGTGCTATATAGCAAATCCTTGTTGTTTGTCTATTTTATATATGGTAGTGTGTATCTGTTAATTCCATACTCCTAATTTATCCCTCCCTCCTTCCACTTTGGTAACCATAAGTTTGTTTTCTATGTCTGTGAGTCTGTTTCTGTTTTGTAAATAAGTTCATTTGTACTATTTTTTAGATTCCACATAGAAGTGATATCATATAATATTTGTCTTTGTATGATTTACTTCACTTAGTATGATAATCTCTAGGTCCATCCATGTTGCTGCAAATGGCATTATTTCACTCTTTTTCTTGGCCGAGTAGTATTCCAGTGTGTGTGTGTGTGTGTGTGTGTGTGTGTGTGTATACACACCACATCTTCTTTATCCATTCATCTGTTGATGGACACTTAGGTTGCTTCCATGTCTTGGCTATTGTAAATCGTGCTGCTATGAACGTTGGGGTGCATGTATCTTTTCGAATTTGAGTTTTTTTCTTTTCTGGATATATGCCCAGGAGTGGGATTGCTGGATCATATGGTAACTCCAGTTTTAGTTCTCTAAGGAACTCCATACTGTTTTCCATAGTGGCTGCACCAATTTACATTCCCACCAACAGTGTAGGGGGGTTCTCTTTTCTTCACACCCTCTCCAGCATTTATTATTTGTAGATTTTTTGATGATGGCCATTCTGATTGGTGTGAGGTGATACCTCATTGTAGTTTCGATTTGCATTTCTCTAATAATTAGTGATGTTGAGCATCTTTTCATGTGCCTGTTGGCCATCTGTATGTCTTATTTGGAGAAATGTCTGTCTTCTGCCCATTTTTTGACTGGGTTGTTTGTTTTTTTGATATTGAGTTGTATGGGATGTTTGTGTATTTTGGAAATTAAGCCCTTGTCGATTACATCGTTGGCAAATATTTTCTTCCAGTCTCTAGGTTGTCTTTTCATTTTGTTTATGGTTTTCTTTGCTGTGCAAAAGCTTATGAGTTTGATTCAGGTGTCATTTATTTTTGGCTTTATTTCTTTTGCCTTGGTAGACTAACCTAAGAAAATATTGCTATGATCTATGTTAGAGAATATTTTGGCTATAATCTCTTCTAGGAGTATTATGGTGTCCCACCTTATATTTAAGTCTTTAAGCCATTTTGAGTTTATTTTTGTGTATGGTGTGAGGGAGTGTTCTAATTTCATTGATTTTTATGTCCAACTTTCCCAATACCACTTGCTGAAGAGACTGTCTTTTTTATATTGTATGTTCTTGCCTCCTTTGTTGAAGATTAATTGACTATAGGTGTGTGGGTTTATTTCTAGGCTCTCTATTCTGTCCCATTGATCTATATGTCTGGTTTTTGTGCCAATACCACAGTGTTTTGATTACTGTAGCTTAGTGGTATTGTCTGTATGGACAATTGATTTTTGAAAAGGGTGCTAAGTGCATTTATTGGGAGAAAGAATAGTCTCTTCAACAAATGGTGCTGGGACAACTGGATAAACACATGCAAAAGAATGAAGTCAGATCTCTACTTCACACCATATACAAAAATTAACTGAAAATGGGCCAAACACCTAAATATAAGAGTTAAATCATAAAATTCTTAAGAGAAAACATAGAGGTAAATCTCCATGACCTTGGATTTGGTAGTGGATTCTTAGATATGATGCTAAAATTATAAGAACAAAAGAAAAATAGATAAACTGGTCTTCATCAAAATCAAGAACTTTTGTGCATCAAAGGACATTACCATGAAAGTGAAAAAGCAACCCACAGAATGGAAAAAAATATTTACAAATCATATATCTGATAAGGATTTAAAATCCAGAATATATAAAGAACATCTACAATTTGACAACAAAAAGACAATTAACCCACTTAAAAACTGGACAAAGGACTTGAATAGACTTTTCTCCAAAGAAGATATAAAAATAGCCACTCCAAAGAAGATATAAAAGTAGCCAGTAAATACATGAAAAGATGCTCAACATCATTAGTCATTAGGGAGATGTAAATCAGAACCACAATGAGATACCATTTTATATCTACTAAAATGGCTAGAATAAAAACATTTAAAAATGAAAAACCAGAAAATAACAAGTGTTGATGAGAATGTAGAAAAATTGGAACCCTCATATATTACTGGCAGGAATGTAAAATGGTGCAGTACTATGAAAAATTATTTGGTGGTTCCTCACAAAGCTAAAGATAGAATTACCAAATGATCCATAAATTCCACTTCTGGGTATATACCGTAAAGAATTGAAAGCAGGGACTCAAGCAGATACTTGTACAGTAATGTTCATAGCAGTATTATTCACAATAGCCAAAAGGTAGAAACAACCCAAATGTCTATCAACAGATGAATGGATAAACAATATGTAGTGTATACATATCATGGACTATTTCTTAGCCATAAAAAGGAATGAAGTCTTGATACATGCTACTACATGGATAAAGCATTATTCTAAGTGAAATAAGCCAGACACAAAAGAACAAATATTGTTTGATTCCACTTATGTGAAATATCTAGAATGGGCAAATTGAGAGAGATAGAAAGTAGATTAGATATCACCAGGGGTTGAGGGGAGTGGGGAACAGAAACTCTATGTAAGTCCAATGAGGATCAAGATAAAGCAGAATGTTTCCTGCTTGGAGTACTTCTAATGACGTCTATCCTTGCCACAGTTGTGTTTATGAGACCTGTGTTGTTAGGTTTCAGTTTGAGCAAAGAAGTGAACAGAACATTCAGAGGAGGTTAAGGGCATGAGGGTATTGTTGATGATGGACCAAAATGGAAGTGCCCTGGTAGGTGGAGCGAGGCAAAGTATGGGGTCAGATTAAGTCAGTGGCTTCCACATTTATTTTTACAATGACTTATACTATGAAATACAATTTTCAGCATGACCCAGTAAACACATATTTTATAAAAAGGTTTCAGTAGTAAAGTAGGGGGACTGAAAAGGGTATTGAAGAATCAGAAGTTAGTGGCTTCTAGGAGATTCCTAAAAATCCTCAGTTTAAGATTTCCATAAGGAATGGATGTCCAATAGCCAGGAAAATGTGATGTATATTATTGATCTGGGAAATATGAATCTAAGGATCAATACTTTCAAATCGAAGTGTTGTGGTAGTTGTTAACAGTACCAGAGATCATGTGGAGGTGGGTGATTTTTAAATGTAGTTTATATCTGTTGAGATAAAGCTGGGGGTAGTATCTGAGTTCCTTGTAGTAACTAATCATATCTGTTTATAATAAGGCAGGATCTAAGACTGTGGGTGAAATTTCCAAACCCTATTACTAATTAATAAGGAAATGGGGAGAAAGCAATACTAAGGAAATAATTCTTTATTATGTTGATGATGGAACTTAAACTCAATACTGTCATGTCACAGAGGTAATTTGCTGTGTTGGTAACAGTATTTGTAATTAACAACTAAAAACTCAGCCCACTTGGAAAGTTTAAAGCAGGTTTTATGTGATCAAAAAGAGGCTCATTTTGTTGTTGCTGTTTTTTAATATGTCATAGCTATTTCTTCTTCCTTTCCCTAACTTATTTACATTTGCTTTTCTTATTGTTTGGAATTCCCTGTGGTAAGGAGGTAAGTGGGATGCACTCAGAATACAAGCTGTGAATAATCTGATCTTTCTTCACCCCGGCCAAGGGCTGGTCTGCTGAACGGCAGGTGTATTATTGTCTATGAAGCAGAAATAGCAGGATCTTTTAAAATTAATGATTATACTGGATTGACCCCTTTGTGTCCATAGCACTCTGGGTTGTATGTATCACACAGAAGGTGTTCTGGGGTCTTATGGGTCTTAGTTTTGATTTCTCCCCAAAATAATAAGTGGACTTCATTAAAATTAGAAAACTTCTGCTCTGTGAAAGACAATGTCAAGAGAATGAGAAGACAAGCCACAGGCTGGGAGAGATTATGTGTAAAAGACACATCTAATAAAGGCCTGTTATCTTAATTATACAAAGAGTTTTAAAAACTCAACAATAAGGAAACAAACAACTGGATTAAAAAATGAGGCAAAGACCTTAACATACTTTATCAAAGAAGATACACAAATGGTATATATAGCATATGAAAATATGCTCCACATCATATATCATCGGGAAAAAATGCAAATTAAAACAACAATGAGGGGCTTCCTTGGTGGTCCAGTGGTCCGTGCTTCCACTGCAGGGGGTGTGGGTTTGATCCCTGGTTGTGGAACCGAGATCCTGCATGCCACACAGCATGGTCAAAAAGTAAATAAAAGTTTGAAAAAACAAAAAATTAAAATAAAATAAAAACAACAATGCGATACCACTACACACCTATCAGAATGAGCAAAACCTGGAACACTGACAACACTAAATGCTGGTGAAGATGTGGAGCAATAGGAATGCTCATTCACTGCTGGTGGGAATGCAAAATGGTACAATCACTTGGGAAGACAGTTTGGTCGTTTTGTACAAGACTAAACATACTCTTATCATACCATCCAGCAGTCACACTCCTTGGTATTTACCCATAAGAGTTGAAAACTTATGTCCATACAAAAACCTGCACATGGATGTTGATAGCAGCTTTATTCATAATTGCCAAAACTTGGAAGCAACCAATATGTCCTTCAGTAGGTGAATGGATAAACCGTGGTACATCCAGACATTGGAATATTATTCAGTGCTAAAAAGTGAACTATCAAGACATGAAAAGACATGCAGGAGCCTTGGGAATTCCCTGGCAGTCCAGTGGTTAGGACTCTGTGCTTTCACTGCTGAGGGTTCGGGTTCAATCCCTGATCTGGGAACTAAGATCCTGCAAGCCGTGCAGCATGGCCAAAAAAAAAAAAAAAAAGCCATAGAGGAGCCTTAAATGCATATTATTAAGTGAAAGAAACCAATCTAAAATGGCTACATACTGTATGATTCCAACATCTGGAAAAGGCAATACTATGGAGAGAGTAAGAATTTTACCCAGGGGGTAGGGGATGGGGAGGGATGAATAGGTGGAGCACAGAAGATTTTTAGGGCAGTGAAAATACTCTTTGGTATTATAATGATGAATACATATCATTATACATTTGTCCAAACTCATAGAATGTACAACACCAAGAGTAAACCCTAATGTAAACTATGGACTTTGAGAGATTATGACGTCTCGATGCAAGTTTTAATTAATTAATTAATTAAGGTTATTTATTTATTTATTTAGGCTGTATTAGGTCTTTGCTCCTGCGCGCGGGCTTTCTCTAGTTGTGGCGGGCAGGGGCTACTCTTTGTTGTGATGCATGGGCTTCTCATTGTCGTGGCTTCTCTTGTTGCAGAGCACGGGCTCTAGGCGCACAGGCTTCAGTAGTTGTGGCACGTGGGCTCAGTAGTTGTGGCACACGGGCTTAGTTGCTCCACGGCATGTGGGATCTTCCTGGACCAGGGCTCGAACCCCTGTCGCCTGCATTGGCAGGCGGAATCTTAACCACTGCACCACCAGGGAAGCCCTCAATGCAAGTTTATAAGTTGTAACAAATGTACTACTCTGGTGGGGGATGTTGATAATGGGGGAGACTATGCATGTGTGGGCAGGGGTTATACAGAAAATCGCTATACCTTCCCCTTAATTTTTTTGTAAATCTAAAATTGCCCTAAAAATAAAATCTTAATAAACAAACAAACAAACCCTAGAGGCAACATCAAACTTAATGTTGAGAAACTGGATGCTTTCCCCCTAAGATGGGGAACAAGGCAAGGAAGTCTTCTCTCATCTTTCATATTCCTCTTATACTGGAAGTCCTAGTTAGTGTAACAAGACAAAGAAAGGAAATTTTAAAATATACAGATTTTGTTTCTTCACAGACGACATGATTCCCTATGCAGAAAATCCCAAAGAATCAACCAAAAAAACCACCCCCCATCCCCAACTCCTGGAACTGATAAGAAGGTATAGCAAAGTTGCAGGATACAAGATTAATATACAAAAGTAAATTGATTTCCTATATACCAGCAATAAACACTTGGAATTTGAAATTAAAAAACAATATCACTTATAATAGCACACAAAATTTTAAATGTAATAAAATATGTATAATATCTATATGAGGAAAACTACAAAACTCTGATAGAATAAATCAAAGAAGATCTAAATAAATAGATATTCCTTGTTCATTGGAAGATGCAATACTGTTAAGATGCCATATGTCTGTCAATTTATCTATATATTCAACACAATCCCAATCAAAACCCCAATAAGCTCTTTTGTAGCTATGATTCTAAAGTCTATGTGGAGGGCTTCCCTGGTGGTGCAGTGGTTATGAATCTGCCTGCCAATGCAGGGGACACAGGTTCAAGCCCTGGTCTGGGAAGGTCCCACATGCCACCGAGCAACTAAGCCATGAGCCACAACTACTGAGCCCACGCGCTGCATCTACTGAAGCCCACGTGCTTTAGAGCCCGTGCTCTGCAACAAGAGAAGCTACCACAATGAGAAGCCCACACACTGCAACGAGGACCCAACACAGCCAAAAATAATAAATAAAAATAAATAAATTAAAAAGAATAAAATAAAGTCTATATGGAAAGGCAAAAAACCTAGAGTAATCAAAATAATACTGAATAAAAAGAACAAAGTTGGAGGACTCACAATACCCAGTTTTTTTTTTGTTTTTTGTTTTTTTTTAATACAGTTATTTATTTATATTTATTTTTGGGTGTGTTGGGTCTCTGTTTCTGTGCGAGGGCTTTTTCCAGTTGCTGTGAGCAGGGGCCACTCTTCATCACGGTGCGCGGGCCTCTCACCGTCGTGGCCTCTCCCGTTGCTGAGCACAGGCTCCAGACACGCAGGCTCAATAGTTGTGGCTCACGGGCTTAGTCGCTCCACGGCATGTGGGATCTTCCCAGACCAGGGCTCAAACCCGTGTCCCCTGCATTGGCAGGCAGATTCCCAACCACTGCGCCACCAGGGAAGCCCACAATACCCAGTTTTAAGACTAACTAGAAAGCTATAATAATTAAGACGGCATGGTGTTAAAAGAACAGGTGCATAAATTAATGGAACAGAATTGAGAGCTGAGAAGTAGATACACACAAATACAGGCAAATGATCTTTCACAAAGAAGCAAAGACTGACAATTCCATGGTGGGTAATGATGGTCTTTTTTTTTTCCTTCCAGTATTATTGAGAAATATTTGACATATAGCACTATATAAGTTTAAGAGGTACACCATAATGAGTTGACCTACATACATCATGATATGATTATCACAATTAGTTTGTTGAACATCCATCATCTCATAGATATAAAATTAAAGAAATAGAAAAATAATTTTTTTCCTGTGACGAGAACTCTTAGGATTTACTCTTTTAATAACTTTCATAGATAACATACAGCAGTGTTAATTATATTTATTATGTTTTACATTACATCTGTAGTACTTATTATCTTGCAACCAGAAGTTTGTACCTTTTGACTGCTTTCAACCAATTTCCCTCCCCACCCCAACCTCTGGTAACTGTACATCTGATCTCTTTTGCTATGAGTTTGTTTTTGAAGTATAATTAACCTATGTTATTACAACATAGTGATTCAATATTTCTGTACATTTCAAAATGATCACCATGATAAGTCTAGTTACCATTTGATACCATACTAAGATATTACATAGTTATTGCCTATTTCTTCTTTTGTTCTCTTCACCTGTGATTTGATGAGTCTTTAGTGTTATGTTTGGATTGCTTTCTCTTTTCTGTGTGTGTATCTATTATAGATTTTTGGTTTGAGGTTTATATATAGCAATCTACATATATATGGGATTATTTTAAGTTGATGATCTCTAAGTTCAAAAGCATTTTAACAACACTGCATTTTTACTCCCCCCCTCCTGTTTACTAATTTTGACATCACATTTTACATCTTATTGTTTTGTTTATCCCTTAACTACTTGTTGTGGATATAGATGATTTTACTACTTTTGTCTTTTAACCTTCCTACTAGCATTCTGTGTGGTTGATTTACTACCTTTATTGTATATTTGCCTTTGCCAATGAGATTTTTTTCTTTCATAATTTTCATATTTCTTGTTGTGGCCTTTCCTTTTTCATTTAGAGAAGTTCCTTAACATTTCTTTTAAAGCTGGATTGGTGGTGCTGAACTCTTTTAGCTTTAGCTTGTCTGTAAAACTTTTGATCTCTCCATCAAATCAGAATGAAAACCTTGCCAGGCAGAGTATTCTTGGTTGTAGGTTTTTCTCTTTCATCACTTTAAACCCTGCCACTCTCTTCTGGCCTGCAGGGTTTCTGCTGAAAAGTCAGCTGGTAGCCTTATGGGAGTTCCCTTCTATGGAACTTGTTGCTTTTCCCTTGCTGATGTTAATATTCACCCTTTATTTTAAATTTTTACCATTTCAATTACTCTGTTTCTTGGTCCTCTTTGGGTTCATCCTGTTTGGGACTCTCTGTGCTTCCTGGACCTGGATGTCTGTTTACTTCCCCAGGTTAGGGATGTTTTCAGCTATGATATCTTCAAATATATTCCCTGCCTTTCTCTCTTTCTTCTCCTTCTGGGACCCCTGTAATGCAAATGTTAGCATGCTTGATGTTGTCACAGAGGTCTCTTAAACTGTCCTCATTTCTTTTTTTTTTAAATTAAATTAAAATTTTTTTTATACAGCAGGTTCTTATTATCTATTTTATACACTTTGGCATATATATCTCAATCCTAGTCTCCCAGTTCATTTCTTTTTATTCTTATTTCTTTTTTCGGTTCAGCAGCAATGATTGCCACTACTCTTATCTTCCAGCTCACTGATCTGTTCCTTTGTATCATCTCATCCACTGTTGATTCCTTCTAGAGAATCTTTCATTTCCGTTACTTATTCTTTTTTTAAAATAATTAATTAATTAATTAATTTATGGCTGTGTTGGGTCTTCGTCTCTGTGTGAGGGCTTTCTCTAGTTGTGGCAAGCGGGGGCCACTCTTCATCGCGGTGCGCGGGCCTCTCACTATCGCGGCCTCTCTTGTTGCAGAGCACAGGCTCCAGACGCGCAGGCTCAGTAATTGTGGCTCACAGGCCCAGCTGCTCCGCGGCATGTGGGATCTTCCCAGACCAGGGCTCGAACCCGTGTCCCCTGCATTGGCAGGCAGATTCTCAACCACTGTGCCACCAGGGAAGCCCCCCATTATTTATTCTTTATCTCTGTTTGGCTCTTCTTTATATTTTCTAACTCTTTATTAAAAACTTCTGACTTCTCACTCTGTTCATCCAAACTTCTCTCAAGTTCTTGAACATTTTTATGATTATTACCTTGAACTCTGTATTGGATAGATTGCCTATTTCCACTTCACTTAGTTCTTCTGGGGTTTTATCTTGTTCCTTTATTTGGAACATGTTTCTCTGTCACCTCATTTTGCCTAGGTTGCTGTTTTTATTTTTATGTATCTGGTAGGTTGGTTACATTTTCCAGCCTTGGAGAAGTGGGCTTTTATGGGAGACATCCTATACCTCCCAGTGGTGCTTGCACCTCTCTTCAGTAGAGCTATATGCTCTAGGGGTGCCCCCTATGGGGGCTGCATTAGTCCTTCTCTTGTGGCCGGCCGACAACTGTGGGTGGTCTGGTAGGCATGGGCAGCCCCCAGTCTGATTGGCTGCCAGGCCCTGCCTTGTGTGGAGGCCTCTGGTGGGCAGGGCCAGGTCACATGGTGGCTGGTTGTGAAGCTTGAGGTGTCCAGGGGCTAGTGCCGGCCCAGTGGTGGGCAGAGCCAGGTTCTGGGGTGGGTGGTTGCAGGGCCAGGTGTCCCGGATCTAGTGTCCACCTGCTGGTGAGTGGGCCAGTTCCTGACATGGCTGGCTGTGGCGTCAGATGTGTCCCAAAGCTGGTGTTGGCCCACTGGTGAGTGGGACTGAATCCTGGGGTGGCTAGTTGAGGGGGTCCATGGTGTCTCAGAGCTGGTGTCAGCTTGCTGGTAGACAGAACTTGGTCCTGGGGTCTCTGGCTGTAGAGACCCAATTTCGTTCCTTTTTATGGCTGAGTAATATTCCATTGTATATATGTACCACATCTTCTTTATCCATTCATCTATTATTGGACATTTAGGTTGTTTCCATGTCCTGGCTATTGTAAATAGCGCTGCAGTGAACATTGGGGTACATGTGTCCTTCTGAATTATGGTTTTCTCTGGGTGTATGCCCAGTAGTGGGATTGCTGGGTCATATGGTAGTTCTATTTTTAGTTTTTTGAGGAACCTCCATACTGTGCTCTGTAGTGGCTGCATCAATTTACATTCCCACCAACAGTTCAAGAGGGTTCCCTTTTCTCCACACCCTCTCCAGCATTTATTGTTTGTACATTTTTTGATGCTGGCCATTCTGACTGGTGTGAGGTGATACCTCATTATAGTTTTGATTTGCATTTCTCTAATGATTAGTGATGTTGAGCATCTTTTCATGTGCCTCTTGCCCATCTGTATGTCTTCTTTGGTGAAATGTTTATTTAGGTCTTCTGCCCATTTTTTAATTGGGTTGTTTGTTTTTTTTGATATTGAGCTCCATGAGCTGTTGGTATATTTTGGAGATTAATCCTTTGTCAGTTGCTTCATTTGCAAATATTTTCTCCCATTCCAAGTGTTGTCTTTTCATCTTGTTTATGGTTTCCTTTGCTGTGCAAAAGCTTTTAAGTTTCATTAGGTCCCATTTGTTTATTTTTGTTTTTATTTTCATTACTCTAGGAGGTGGGTCCAAAAAGATCTTGCTGTGATTTATGTCAAAGAGTATTTTTCATGTTTTCCTGTAAGAGTTTTATAGTGTCCGGTCTTACATTTAGGTCTTTGATCCATTTTGAGTTTATTTTTGTGTATGGTGTTAGGTAGTGTTCTAATTTCATTCTTTTACATGTAGCTGTTCAGTTTTCCCAGCACCACTTATTGAAGAGGCTGTCTTTTCTCCATTGTATGTTCTTGCCTCATTTGTCATAAATTAGGTGCCCATATGTGCGTGGGTTTATCTCTGGGCATTCTATCCTGTACCATTGATCTATATTTCTGTTTTTGTGCTAGTGCCATACTGTCTTGATTACTGTAGCTTTGTAGTATAGTTTCAAGTCAGGGAGCCTGATTCCTCCAGCTCCGTTTTTCTTTCTCAAGGTTTGTTTGGCTATTCGGGGTCTTTTGTGTTTCCATACGCATTGTGAAATTTTTTGTTCTAGTTCTGTGAAAAATGCCATTGGTAGTTTGATAGGGATTGCATTGAATCTGTAGATTGCTTTGGGTAGTATAGTCATTTTCACAATGTTGATTCTTCCAATCCAAGAACATGGTATATTTCTCCATCTGTTTATGTCATCTTTGATTTCTTTCATCAGTGTTTTGTAGTCTTCTGGGTACAGGTCTTTTGCCTCCTTAGGTAGGTTTATTCCTAGGTATTTTATTCCTTTTGCAATGGCAAATGGGATTGTTTCCTTAACTTCTCTTTCTGATTTTTTGTTGTTAGTGTATAGGAATGCCAGAGATTTCTGTGCATTAATTTCATATCGTGCAACTTTACCAAATTCATTGGTTCTAGTAGTTTTCTAGTGGCAGCTTTAGTATTTTCTATCTATAGTATTATGTCATCTGCAAACAGTGACAGTTTTACTTCTTCTTTTCCAATTTGTATTCCTTTTATTTCTTTTTCTTTTCTGATTGCTGTGGCTAGGACTTCCAAAACTATGTTGAATCATAGTGGCACGAATGAACGTCCTTGTCTTGTTCCTGATCTTAGTGGAAATGCTTTCAGTTTTTCACCATTGAGAATGATGTTTGCTATGGGTTTGTCATATATGGCCTTTATTATGTTGAGGTAGGTTCCCTCTATATCCACTTTCTGGAGAGTTTTTATCATAAATGGGTGCTCAATTTTGTCAAAAGCTTTTTCTGCATCTATTGAGATGATCATATGGTTTTTATTCTTCAATTTGTTAATATGGTGTATCACATTGATTGATTTGTGTATATTGAAGAATCCTTGCATTCCTGGGATAAATCCCACTTGATCATGGTGTATGATCCTTTTAATGTGCTGTTGCATTCTGTTTGCTAGTATTTTATTCAGGATTTTTGCATCTATGTTCATCAGTGATATTGGTCTATAAATTTCTTTTTTTGTGAAAAAGATGTCTGGTTTTGGTATCAGGGTGATCATGGCTTCATAGAATTAATTTGGGAGTGTTTCTCCCTCCACAATTTTTTGGAAGAGTTTGAGAAGGATCAGTGTTAGCTCTTCTCTAAGTGTTTGATAGAATTCGCCTGTGAAGCCATCTGGTCCTGGACTTTTGTTTGTTGGAAGATTTTTAATTACAGTTTCAATTTCATTACTTGTGGTGGGTCTGTTTATACTTCCTAATTCTTCCTGGTTCAGTCTTGGAAAATTGTACCTCATTTCTTTTTAGAATTCTTTTATTTTTGTTTTATTTTACATTTTGGCAGTTTCAATGTGCATTTTATAAAACATTGGCTATTTTATAAAACATTCCACATGTTGTTTAATATATCCTTGTAGCTTATTTTATACATTATAGTTTGTACCTCTTAATCCCCTACGCCTATATTGCCCATCCTCCCTTCCCTTTCCCCAGTGGTAACCACTCGGTTCTTCTCTGTATCTGTGAATCTGCTTCTTTTTTTGTTATATTCACTGGTTTGTTGTATTTTTTAGATTCCACATATAAGTGATCATACATTATTTGTCTTTCTTTTTCTGACATATTTCACTTAGCGTAATACCCTCCATGGCTATCTCTGTTGCTGCAAATGGCAAAATTTCATTCTGTTTATGGCTTAGTGGTATTCCATTATATATATATATCTCACATCTTTAAAAAAGAACCTAGACACATCTTACACCTTTCACAAAAATTAAGTCAAAATAGATCATAGACTTAAATGTAAGACACAAAACTATAAAACTTCTAGAGGGAAACATAGGAGAAAATCTAGATAACTTTGCATTTGATAAGGAGTTAAATTTTTTTATCATGGTAAAATGTAAATAACATAAGAATTATCATTTAAGCCATTTTTAAGTGTTCAGTTCTGTGCCATTCAGCACATTCATATTGTTCTGTAACTATCACTACCACCCATCTCCAGAACTTTTTCATCTTCCCAAACTGAAACTCTGTACCCAAATAAACACTAACTCTCCATTACTCCCTACCCTCAGCCCCGTCATCGTTATTCTACTTTGTCTCTATGAATTTGTCTGTTACGGATATTTCATATAATTGGAATAATATAATATCTTTCCTTCTGGCTTATTTCACTTAGCATTCTATCTTCAGGCTTTATCCATGTTGTAGCATATGTCAGAAGTTCCTTCCTTTTTAAGGCTGAATAATATTCCTTTGCATGTACAAACCACATTTTGCTTATCCATTCATCTGTTGATGGGCACTTAGATTGCTTCTACCTTCTGGTTGTTGTGATTAATGCTGCAGTGAACATGGGTGCAAAGGTATCTGTCTGAGTCTCTGCTTTCAGTTCTTTTGGGTGTATACCCAGAGTGGAGTGGTTGGATCATATGCTGATTTTATGTTTAGTTTTTGAGGAACCACCAAATTGTTTTCCACGGCAGCCATACCACTTTACATCCCACTAGCAATGCACAAGGTCCCAATTTCTCCACATCCTTACTAACACTTGCTATTTACCTTTTCTTTTCTTTTCCTTTATTTTTGTTTATCACAGCCATCCTAGTGGATGCGAAGTTGTATCTCCTTGTGGTTTTGATTTGCGTTTCCCTAATGACTAAGATGTTAAGTATCTTCTTATGTGCTTATTGGTCATTTGCATATCTTCTTCAGAGAAATGTTTATTGAAATATCTTGCCTATTTTAAAATCAGTTTTTTTTGTGTGTGTGTCTGTGTTGTTGTTCCTGAGTTGTGGTAGTTTTTTGTATAATCTAGATATTAATCCCTTGTCAGATATATGATTTGGAAATATATTCTCCTCCTCCATGGATTGCCTTTCATTCTGTTATTAGTGTCCTTTGATGTACAAAGGGTCTTAATTTTTTTAAAAAGATTTATTATTTATTTATTTAATTTATTTTTGGCTGTGTTGGGTCTTAGTTGCGGCATGCGGGCTCTTCGTTGTGGTGCACGGGCTTCTCTCTAGTTGTGGTGTGTGGGTTTTCTCTTCTCTAGTTGTGGCATGCAGGCTCCAGGGTGTGTGGGCTCTGTAGTTTGTGGCACGCAGGCTCTCTAGTTGAGGCGCGTGAGCTCAGTAGTTGTGGCCCGTGGGCTTGGTTGCTCTGCGGCATGTGGGATCTTAGTTCCCTGACCAGGGATTTAACCAGTGTCCCCTGCATTGTAAGGTGGATTCTTTACCACTGGACCACTAGGGAAGTCCCCAAAGGGTTTTAATTTTGATGAAGTCCGTTTATCTTTTCTTTTATTGCCTTTACTTTTAGTATCATATTCCAAATATTATTACAAAATCCAGTGTCCTGAAGCTTTTCCTCTTGGTTTTCTTCTAAGAGTTTTATAGTTTAATCTCTTATGTTTAGGTTTTTGATCCATTTTGAATAATTTTTGTATAGGTGTAAGATAAGGGCCCAACTTTATCTTTTTTTCTTTTACTTTTTTAAAAAAATAGATCTTTATTGGAGTATAATTGCTTCACAATACTGTGTTAGTTTCTGTTGCACAACAAAGCAAATCAGCCATATGCATGCACATGTCACCATATCCCCTCTTGAGCCTCCCTCCCATCTTCCCTATCCCCCCTATCCCACCCCTGTAGGTCATCGCAAAGCACCGAGCCGATCTCCCTGTGCTACACTGCTGCTTCCCACCATTCAACTATTTTACATTCAGTAGTGTATATATGTCGATGCTACTCTCACTTCACCCCAGCTTCGCCCTCCCACCCCACGTTCTCAAGTCCATTCTCTATGTCTACCTCTGTATTCCTGCCCTGCAACTAGGTACATCAGTACCTTTTTTTTTTTTTTTAGATTCCATATATATGCGTTAGCATATGGTATTTGTTTTTCTCTTTCTGTATGACAGACTCTAGGTCCATCCATCTCACTACAAATAACTCAATTTCGTTTCTTTTTATGGCTGAGTAATATTCCATTGTATATATGTGCCAATCTTCTTTATCCATTCATCTGTCGTTGGACATTTAGGTTGGTTCCATGTCCTGGCTACTGTAAATAGTGCTGCGATGAACACTGGGGTACATGTCTCTTTTTGAATTATGGTTTTCTCAGGGTATATGCCCAGTAGTGGGATTGCTGGGTCATATGGTAGTTCTATTTTTAGTTTTTTAAGGAACCTCCATACTGTTCTCTATAGTGGCTGTATCAATTTACATTCCCACCAGCAGTGCAAGAGGGTTCCCTTTTCACCACACCCTTTCTAGCATTTATTGTTTCTAGATTTTTTGGTAATGGCCATTCTGACTGGTGTGAGGTGATACCTCATTGTAGTTTTGATTTGCATTTCTCTAACAATTAGTGATGTTGAGCATCTTTCCACGTGCCTCTTGGCCATCTGTATGTCTTCCTTGGTAAAGTGTCTATTTAGGTCTTCTGCCCATTTTTTAACTGGATTGTTTTTTTTGATATTGAGCTCCATGAGCAGTTTGTATATTTTGGAGATTAATCCTTTGTCTGTTGTTCCATTTGCAAATATTTTCTCCCATTCTGAGGGTTGTCTTGTTTATGGTTTCCTTTGCTGTGCAAAAGCTTTTAAGTTTAATTATGTCCCGTTTGTCTATTTCTGTTTTTATTTCTGTTACTCTAGGAGGTGGCTCAAAAAAGATCTTGCTGTGGTTTATGTCAAAGTTAGGTGTTAGGTCTTCTCTAAATGTTTGATAGAATTTGCCTGTGAAGTCTTCTGGTCCTGGACTTTTGTTTGTTGGAAGATTTTTAATCACAGTTTCAATTTCAGTGCTTGTGACTGGTCTCTTTATATTTTCTATTTCTTCCTGGTTTAGTCTCAGAAGGTTGTGCTTTTCTAAGAATTTGTCCGTTTCTTCCAGGTTGTCCATTCTATTGGCATAGAGTTGCTTGTAGTAATCTCTCATGATCCTTTGTATTTCTGCAGTGTCAATTGTTACTTCTTTTTCATTTCTAGTTCTGTTGATTTGAGTCTTCTTTTTTTCTTGATAAGTCTGGCCAATGGTTTATCAATTTTGTTTATCTTCTCAAAGAACCAGCTTTTAGTTTTATTGATCTTTGCTATTATTTTCTTCATTTCTATTTCATTTATTTCTGCTCCGAACTTTATGATTTCTTTCCTTCTACTGACTTTGGGTTTTGTTTGTTCTCCTTTGTCAAGCTGTTTTAAGTGTAGAGTTCGATTCTTTATTTGAGATTTTTCTTTTTTCTTGAGGTGAGATTGAATTGCTAAAAAATTCCCTCTTAGAACTGCTTTTGCTGCATCCCATAGGTTCTGGAACATTGTGTTTTTGTTGTCATTTGTCTCTAGGTATTTTTTAATTTCTTCTTTGATTTCTACAGTGTTCTCTTGGTTATCTAGTAGTGCACTGTTTAGCCTCCATATATTTGTGTTTTTTACAGTTTTTTTCCTGTAATTGATTTCTAATCTCATAGCGTTGTGAACAGAAAAGATGCTTGATACGACTTTAATCTTCTTTAATTTTTTGAGGCTTGATTTGTGACCCAAGATGTGATCTATCCTGGAGCATGTTCCATACGCACTCAAGAAGAAAGTGTATTCTGCCACTTTTGGGTGGAATATTCTATAAATATCAGTTACATCTATCTGGTCTATTGTGTCATTTAAATCTTGTGTTTCCTTATTTATTTTCTGTTTGGATGATCTGTCCACTGGTGTATGTGGGGTGTTAAAATCCCCTGCTATTAATGTGTTACTGTTGATTTCTCTTTTCATGGTTGTTAGCATTTGCCTCGTGTATTGAGGTGCTCCTATGTTGGGTGCAAAAACATTTATAATTGTTATATCTTCTTCTTGGATTGATCCCTTGATCATTATGTAGTGTCCCTCCTTATCTTTTGTAACAGTCTTTATTTTAAAGTCTATTTTATCTGATATGAGTATTGCTACTCCAGCTTTCTTTTGATTTCCATTTGCACAGAATATCTTTTTCTGTCCATTCACTTTCAGTCTGTATGTGTCCCTAGGTCTGAAGTGGGTCTCTTGTAGGCAGCATATATATGGGTCTTGTTTTTGTATCCATTCAGCCATTCTGTCTCTTTTGGTTGGGGCATTTAATCCATTTACATTCAAAGTTATTATCAATATGTATGTTCCTATTACCATTTTCTTAATTGTTTTGGGTCTGTTTTTGTGGGTCTTTTTCTTCTCTTGTGTTTCCTGCTTAGAGAAGTTTCTGTAGCCTTTGTTGTAAAGCTGGTTTGGTGGTGCTGAATTCTCTTAGCTTTTCCTTGTCTGAAAAGCTTTTGACTTCCATCGAATCTGAATGAGATCCTTGCTGGGTAGAGTAATCTTCGTTGTAGGTTTTTCTCTTTCATCACTTTAAATATATCCTTCCACTCCCTTCTGGCCTGCCGAGTTTCCACTGAAAAATCAGCTGATAACCTTATGGGGATTCCTTTGTATGTTATTTTTTGTTTTTCCCTTGCTGCCTTAATATTTTTTCTTGGAATTTAATTTTTGTTAGTTTGATGAATATGTGTCTTGGTGTGTTTTTCCTAGGGTTTATCCTGTATGGGACTCTCTGTGCTTCCTGGACTTGGGTGCCTATTTCCTTTCGCATGTTAGGGAAGTTTTCCACTATAATCTTTTCAAATATTTTCTCAGACCCTTTCTTTTTCTCTTCTTCTTCTGGGACCCCTATAATTCAAATGTTCGTGCATTTAATGTTGTCCCAGAGGTCTCTGAGACTGTCCTCAATTCATTCTTTTTTCTGTATTCTGTTCCTCAGCAGTTATTTCCACCCTTTTAGCTTCCAGCTCACTTATTCATTCTTCTGCCTCCGTTATTCTGTTATTTATTCCTTCTAGTGTATTTTTCATTTCAGTTATTGTGTTGTTCATCTCTGTTTGTTCTTTAGTTCTTCTAGATCTTTGTTAAACATTTCTTGTATTTTCTCAATTCGTGCCTCCATTCTATTTCCGAGATTCTGGATCATCTTCACTATCATTACTCTGAATTCTTTTTCAGGTAGATTGCATATTTCCTCTTCATTTATTTCGTCTTGTAGGTGTTTGCCTTGCTCCTTCATCTGTGACATACTGTTTTGCTGTCTCTCTCTCTCTTTTTTTTTATGAGTGGGATTGTGTTCCTGTCTTACTGGTTGTTTGGCCTGAGGCTTCCAACACTGCAGTTTGTAGGCTATTGATTAGAGCTGGGTCTTGGTACTGAGATGCGGAACTCCGTGTGACCTCACTCTGATGAATATTCCCTGGGGTCTGAGGTTCTCTGTTAGTCCAGTGGTTTGGACTTGGAGCTCCCACTGCAGGAGCTTTGGCCCGACCCTGGGCTCAAGAGCCAAGATCCCACAAGCTGTGTGGGGGGGCAAAAATAAAAAACAAAAAACAATAAAGTAAAAAATAAAATTAGACTAGAAAAATAACAGATATGTTAGAAAGAATATAAAAATAAAAATATAGATGAATCAACAACTGGAAACTACATCAGTACCACGATAATAAAAGAAGACGAGGAGGGAAGAGAAAAAATAAAAAGGGAGAAAAGACCTTGGCTGTGGAGGGTGGAGCCTAAGCAGGGCGAGGTTTGGGCAGTGGGCGGGGCCAATACTCAGGACCCACAGCACTGTAAAAGGTGGGTGGGGCTTAGGCTCAAGGAACAGAAGGGCCCCAGGCGTGCCCCCCACCCCTGGTCTCAGAGGGCGGGGGACCTCACCTGGGAGCCCAGCAGGCTTCCTTGGCTTGAGTGGGCGGGGCTAACGCCCTCCTCTCCTCTCCTGCTCCTCCTGGAGGGCCCCTCCCGCCTGCCTCTCCTTATATCCTGGGCCTCCCTCCTATGTCCCCAAGAACCCACGCAGCCTGGAGGGGGGTTTGGAGGGCAGGGGATTGGCCTGGGAGCTCAGCAGGCTCCCCAGGTCCAAGTGGGCAGGGCAAATGCCCTCCGCTCCTGTCCTGCTCCTCCTGGAGGGCCCCTTCCACCTGCCTCTCCTGATCTCCCCGGCCTCAGGGGCACCGATCCTGTCTGGCCTCCACTTCTCCTTCCCCCTCAGTCCCCCTATGTCCTACCGGTTCACTTTGGGGTTCCTCCCATCTCCTTGGGCGTCAGAGTCCCCCACCAGTGGCCAGTAGGTGCCCTAGTTGTGGGGAGACGCTAACTCTGTGTCTTCCCACACCGTCATCTTCCCAACTTTATTCTTTTATATGTGGACATCCAGTTTTCCCAACACCACTTCTTGAAAAGACTGTCATTTCCCCGTTGAATGGTCTTGGCACCTCTGTCAAAAATTATTTAACAATATGCATGAGGGTGTATTTCTGGGCTCTCTATTCCTTTCCATTTGTCTATATGTCTGTCTTTATGCCAGTACCACACTGTTTTGATTATGGTAACTTTGTAATATGTTTGGAAATCAGGCCTCCAACTTTGTTATTTTTTTCAAGATTATTTTGGCTATTCAAGGTCCTGTGAGATTCCATATGAATTTTAGGATGGCATTTCTAATTCTGTAAAAAATGTCCTTGGGATTTAGACAGTGATTGTATTGAATCTGTAGGTTGCTTTGGGTGCTGCTGACATCTTAACAATATTGTCTTCCAACCCATGAACATGGGATGTGTTTTATTTATATACATCTTTAATTCCTTTCAGTAATGTTTCATCATTTTCATTGTACAAGTCTTCACCTCTTTGGTTAATTCCTAAGTATTTTATTCTTTTTGATGCTATTGTAAATGGAATTGTGTTTGTTATTTCCTCTTTGGATCATTCATTGTTAGTGTTTAGAAATGCAACTGATTTTTGTGTATTGACTTTGTATCCTGCTACTTTGCTGAATTCATTATTCAGTTCTAACAGGTTTTTGGTAGAATCTTTAGGATTTTATGCATATAAGATCATATTATTTGCAAACAGAGATAATTTTCTTTCTTTCTTTCCAGTTTAGATGCCTTTTATTTTTCTCTTTGCCTAATTTCTCTGGCTAGAGCTTCTTGTACTTGGTTGAATAGAAGTGGTGAAAGTGGGCATACTTGTCTTGCTCCTCATCTTAAAGGAAATGCTTTCAGTTTTCACCATTGAGTATGACATTTGCTGTGGGTTTTCCAGATATGGCTTGTACTATGTTAAGGTAGTTTCTTTTGAAAGTCTTTGTCTAGTAACTGATGCATGTGTTTCTTCAGAAATGGCTTCTGGAGATTTATTTTCTTTCTTTAAATGAGTATTTCCTCGTTTCTTTGTATGCCTTGTGATCATTGAAAATTTGGCATTTGAAAAAATAGTTGCGTCTCCAATATTTGTAGACCAATATGGAAGACCTTTGCTAATTTATGGGCCCTTGAGTTTTTTTTTTTTTTTTTTGAGTTTAGGGAAACATTGTGTTTAATGGTAAAGCTTAGCACACTCCAGCACCAGGCATGACCTGGAGTCCAAGCAGCAGGGGTGGGTAGGTGACCTCCATGGAGCCTCACATGGCAAAATTGATGAGGAAGGCGACCATCAGATAGAAGAGCCACGTAGCCTCAGATGGGGCAAAGCCCAGAATGGCATAGGAGAAGAACTGCTGCTTCAGAGACGGGTTCTTGGCATAGCCAATGATCAAGCTGCCAAACGCTGTTCCAATACCGGCCCCTGAACCAACCACACCAACTGTGGTGGCCCCAGCACCAATAAACTTGGCTGCTGTGTCGTGTCCTGGGAGACCACACTGGTCTGGAACTCCCGCCTGGCCACCTGAAGTGGGACACTGCTGTAGGAAAGCTGTTCAGATGGATCTCTGGCCTCCTCAGGAAGGAGGCAGACCCAGGCCCGATCAGGCCCCTGGTACAAGAGTGGATCAGACCAGGAGGAATGAGTAGTGCCCCGGTGGTCTGCAGTTTTTTAGTCTCCCGGCTTTAGCTCTAGGACTCTGGGCCCTTGAGTTTTGTGGTCATCCCTGGGTAGAGGCTGAAGATATTATCAGATGTTTTCTATGCATGTATTCTGCCTGGGCTTGTGTGTGTGCTTTTTAAAAATTTCTTCTATATACACAGCTGATTTCAAATGTCTTAATTTCCCAAAGAGCCTCACTCCAACTTATTCTCAGAGCCTTAGATGCTCTATTTATTTCTCTATTATCATTGAGAAATATTATTACTTGTAATGTCTTTCCCCCAAGCATCTGTATGTATGCAGTTCCTCTGCAGTTTTCACATATCATGGCACCCACTACTGTCTTCTGTGGCCTCTGCCAGTCTGAAATCCAAATTATGCCACCATTCCCTTTTTGAGCTCCAAGTCAGGTGAGATAGAAGCCAGTCTCTGTGTCAGTCTACAGATCAAAATGTTGCAAACAGGTTGTCCTCTGCGCCTTCTGTCCTGAGGAATGGAACTGGGAATCAGGCCACTTCATTCTGATGACACTGTGCTATATTGGGTGGGATAAGGGTGAGTAAAAATGCTGTGAAATTTCCTACCATTCTGAATGTGATTTTTTTCTTGATGGGGCATTTGCTTGGTTGCTGTAGATCTTTGACCGGTTTCCAGAGCTCCTGTAAAGTTATTTGAGTCCGTCTGTAGTGTTTTGTTTAATGTTCCCCCTCAGGAAAAATGGCCGGAGTTTCACAGTCCACCATCACTCCTGGTGAAGAGTTTTTAGATACAACCCAAAAAGCAGTCCATGGAAGAAAAAATTGATAAGTCAGACCTTCTTAAAATTAAAAGCTTCTCCTCTGAGAAAGACACTGTTAAGAAAATTGAGAGACAAGCCACAGCTCAGGAGAAGATACTTATAAAACACATATCTGATAAAGGACAGGTATCCAAATTATACAAAGAATTCTTAACAATAAGAAAACAAACAACCCAGTTTAAAAGTGGGCAAAATATCTGCTCCGACACCTCACCAAAGAATATGTCAAATAATCACAAGAAAAGATGTTCAGTATCATTTCTCATTAGGGAATTGCAAATTAAAACAGCATTGAGATACTGCTAACAACTATTAGAATAGATAAAAGCCATAAAACTGACAATATCAATTGCTGGCAAGGGTGCAGAATAGAAGGAACTCTTGTTCACTGCTGTGGGAATACAAAATGGTACAGACAATTTGGAAGGCAATTTGGCCATTTCTCACCATGCAACCCAGCACGTTGTGCTCCTAGGTATTTACCCAAGTGACTTGAAAATCTATGTCCACAAAAATCTGTATATGAAGGTTTATAGCAGCTTTATTCATAATCAACCCAAACTGGAAGCAATCAAGGTGTCCTTCAATAGGTGAAAGTATAAACAAACTTTGGTCTATCCATACAATGGAATATCACTCAGAAATAAAAAGAAATGAACTATCAGGCCATGAAAAGACATAGTTTAATCCTAAGTGCATGTTCCTAACCAAAAGAAACCAGTGTGAAAAGGCTACATACTGTATTATTTGCATCATAGGACATCCTGGAAAAGGCAAAACTATAGTTAAAAGATCAGTGGTTTGCAGGTGTTTGGGGGGAAGGTGGGAGGGTTGAATAAATGAAGCACAGAAGGTTTTTTTAGGGTGGTGAAATATTCTCTATGATACTGTAATTGTGGATATGTGACACTATGCATTTGTCAGAACCTATAGAACTTTCCAGCACAAAGAATGAAGCTTACTGAAATAGATAGCTAGTGGGAAGCAGCTGCATAGCACAGGGAGATCAGCTTGGTGCTTTGTGACCACCTAGAGGGGTGGATAGGGAGGGTGGGAGGGAGACACAAGAGGGATACGTATAGCTGATTCACTTTGTTATACAGCAGCAACTAACACAACAGTGTAAAGCAATTATACTCCAATAAAGATGTTAAAAAAAAATTAGGAGAAAAAAAAAAAAGAACCTTACTGTACAAAAATTTTAAAAAAATCATTTAGGAAGATCCCAGGATGGAATGAAGAATATGACAAAACAATCTAGCTTTATTACAAATGTATGAAACAACCTCATTGAAGGGGATAGGGGAAAAGTTGCTGACCTAAATAACTTTGGAAATGAGTGTAGTCTGTAAGACTAAAAGCAAAAGAAACTGCACACCAGCACTCTACTCTAGTTGATAAAGTTGTTTCCCATATGAGTTCAGGTTAACAATTCTGATACTGTATACTGGAATTGAATAATTTCGTAAATGGATAGCAGATGGTGGGGTCCAGTTTTCTCATTGTTGGAGTGGGAGTTTACACATACACAAAGGGAGGAAGCTAGGACGTTCCATATCATAATTAGAGACATTAGTATGACTCATGTTTAGCTTAGCATAGATAGAAAGTTAAATATAGAAATAATTATAGATATGTATATATACATAAGTTAGTACGCACATGTATATTTCCTTGCCTTGTCAGCTGAGAGGGCCTAGAAGCAATGATTCTCTGGTAGCAACAAGCATACCTCGCACTCAGATCTTGGTTTCCAATACCATCCTCCAATAAAAGGACCTGGGGTCCCTGGAGAAATCACTGATTAGGGCAGAAAATATCTAAGATCAGACTGGAGACTATCGTAGTGCCAGAAAATAAGGAAGTGCTCAGACGACCCCTGCCAAAAAAACCCACGCTGATGGTAGTGTGCAACAGGGCACAGAACCAATGGAAAGGGTTCCCAGTGGCCAAAGCTGAAACATTTTTGCACAATAAAATAAAGTAATACTGGATTATAACCCAAAGCATAAAATAAAGTTCCATGAGTATATACTGATACAAATAAATAATTGACTAAATAAATAAATAAATGAATGAATAAATAAATAAATGGAAGCGAAGAGACAGAATTCCCAGGCAGAAGAATTCCAAATAATTTATGTAGATATTCCATCATCAAGGAGGTAGGGCACAACTCCCACTTCTTAAGTCTGAGCTGTAGATAGTGACTTCATTCCAAAGACGACAGCATGAAAACGAGGAATAAAAGAGTACAGATGGTTCCTGACATACAACAGCTTGACTTAACGATTTGTCTACTTTATGATGGTGCAAAAGTGATACATATTCAGTAGAAACTGTACTTTGAATTTTGATTTTTTCCTGGCTAGCAATATTTGGTACAATACTCCTTCATGATGCTGGGCAGTGGCAGCGAGCCTCAGCTCCCAGTCAGCTGTGTGATCACAGGGGTAAACAACAGACACATTTAGAATCATTCTGTATCCAGACAACTACCCTGGTTTTCATTTTCAGTACAGTATTCAATAAATTACATATCTCATTCAACACTTTATTGTAAAATAGGCTTCGTGTTAGGTGATTTTGCCCAACTGTATGCTAATGTAAGTTTTCTGAGTGTGTTTAGCATAGGTTAGGCTAAGCTATGATGTTCGGTAGGTGAGGTGTATCAAATGTATTTTTGACACGATATTTTCAACTTATGATCTGTTTATCAGGATGTTAGCCCATCATAAGTCGAGGAAGATCTGTAACTTTTATAGTGGAGAACCTGACAGACACTGCCTCAACCAGGATGAGGGTCAAGATCAACAGTGATAAGTGATGTTAATAGTATATACTCTTCATATAATGTAATGAAAATGGCAGTATACCTCTGTAGTGTTCCTCCCAAGAACACATAACCCCAGTCTAATCATGAGAAAAACATCAGAAGAATCCAAATTGAGGGGCATTCTATAAAATGCCTGACCAGTATTCACAAAATCGTCAAGGTCATAAAAAACAAGGAAAGTCAGGGTACGTGTCACAGCCAAGAGAAACCTAAGGACACATGATGACTACATGTAGTATGGAATCCTGGATGGCATCCTGGAACAGAAAAAGGACACTGGGTAAAATCTAAGGAGATAAGAATGAAATATGGACTTTAGTTAATAATAATGTCTCAATATTGGTTCCTTAATTATAACAGTAGTTATAATTACCATACTAATGTAAGATATAAATGATGTAAGATATAAATACTGGGGTGTATGGCAACTCTTAGTACTATCTTTGCAGTATCTGGAACAGGCACCATTTACTTATAATTTTTTTGGCCTCACCTCATTTGTTTTTCCCCAGCCTCCTCTGAGATAGGATGGTCCTGTATTCATGTTGGGAAACCAAGGTGAAGAGAGTAGTGAGTGTGCCAAAGGTTCACTGCAGAGCTGGGATTGAAATCCAGTCCAGACTAACTCCACAGTCCCTGTACCCATTGTATATTCCACTTCTCAATGCCCTTCAGCCAAAGACCACCAGGAGCATACTTGTAGTTGTACAATTTGAGCATATGCTTTGTTGATGAGGTAGAATACACACCATTGTGAACCTTGTTGTATTCCAGCAGTAGTGTGTGAAAAAGAACCTATTACAGGATTTGACCTCTGATTAGGTCATTGGAGGGTATGTCTATGATTTGGAGGTTTGCTGCAGATTCAGTGCTGTTAGAATGTTGTCAAATTAGGAATGAAAGTGGGGACCTTACTACCAACCTTACAGAGATAAGAAGGAATGTAAGAATACTATGAATATCTGTATGTCAACAAATTAGATAACCTAGATGAAATGGATAAATTCATAGAAACACATAAACTACCAAACTGACTCAAGAAGAAATAGACATTCTGAATAGACTTCTAAGAAGTAAAGAGATTGAGTCAGTAATAAGACTTCCAACAAAGAAAAGCCCTGGTCCAACTAGCTTCACTGATGATTCTACTAAATATTCAAAGAAAAACTAACACATTCTTTTTTAAAAATTAATTTATTTTTATTGGAGTATAGTTGCTTTACAATGTTGTGTTAGTTTCTACTGTACAGCAAAGTGAATCAGCTATACATACACATATATCCCTTCTTTTTTGGATTTCCTTCCTATTTAGGTCACCACAGAGCACTGAGTAGAGTTCCCTGTGCTATACAGTAGGTTCTCATTAGTAATCTGTTTTATACATAGTATCAGTAGTGTATATATGTCAATCCCCATCTCCCAATTCATGCCACCCCCCCTTTGTTCTCTATGTCTGTGTCTCTATTTCATCTTTGCAAATAGGATCATCTATAACATATTTTTAGATTCCACATATATGCATTAGTATATGATAGTTGTTTTTCTCTTTCTGACTTACTTCACTCTGTATGACAGTCTCTAGGTCCATCCACATCTCTACAAATGACCCAATTTTGTTCCTTTTAATGGCTGAGTAATATTCCATTGTATATATGTACCGCATCTTCTTTATCCATTCCTCTGTCGATGGACATTTAGGTTGCTTCAATGTCCTGGCTATTGTAAATAGTGCTACAGTGAACACTGGGGTGCATGTGTCTGGTTTTTTTTAATTTAAAAAAGTTTGAATTTTTTAATTAAAAAAAATTATTTACTTATTTTTGGCTGTGTTGGGTCTTCGTTGCTGTGCGCGGGCCTTCTCTAGTTGAGGCAAGTGGGGGCTACTCTTCGTTGTGGTGCACGGGCTTCTCATTGCGGTGGCTTCTCTTGTTGCGGAGCACGGGCTGTAGGTGCGTGGGCTTCAGTAGTTGTGGCATGCGGGCTCCATAGTTGTGGCTCACGGGCTCTAGTGCGCAGGCTCAGTAGTTGTGGAGCATGGGCTTAGTTGCTCCACGGCATGTGGGATTTTCCCAGACCAGGGCTCAAACCCATGTCCCCTGCATTGGCAGGTGGATTCTTAACCACTGTGCCACCAGGGAATTCCCGTGCATGTGTCTTTTTTTTTTTTTTTTAATTTTTATTTATTTATTTATTTATTTTTGGCTGTGTTGGGTCTTCGTTTCTGTGCGCGGGCCTTCTCCAGTTGCGGCAAGCGGGGGCCACTCTTCATTGCGGTGCGCAGGCCTCTCACTATCGCGGCCTCTCTTGTTGCGGAGCACAGGCTCCAGACGCGCAGGCTCAATAGTTGTGGCTCACGGACCTAGTTGCTCCACGGCATGTGGGATCTTCCCAGACCAGGGCTCGAACCCGTGTCCTCTGCATTGGCAGGCAGATTCTCAACTGCTGCGCCACCAGGGAAGCCCCATGTGTCTTTTTGAATGAAGGTTTTCTCAGGGTATACGCCCAGCAGTGGGATTGCTGGGTCATATGGTAGTTCTATTTTTAGTTTTTAAAGGAACCTCCATACTGTTCTCCATAGTGGCGGTATCAATTTACATTCCCACCAACAGTGCAAGAGGGTTCCCTTTTCTCCACACCCTCTGCAGCATTTATTGTTTGTAGATTTTTTTGATGATGGCCATTCTGACTGGTGTCAGGTGATACCTCATTGTAGTTTTGATTTACATTTCTCTAATAATTAGTGATGTTGAGCATCTTTTCGTGCCTCTTGGCCATCTGTATGTCTTCTTTGGAGAAATGTCTCTTTAGGTCTTCTGGCCATTTTATGATTGGGGTGTTTTTTTGATATTGAGGTGCATGAACTGTTTGTATATTTTGGAGATTAATCCTGTCAGTTGCTTCGTTTGCAAATATTTTCTCCCATTCTGAGGGTTGTCTTTTTGTCTTGTTTATGGTTTCCTTTGCTGTGCAAAAGCTTTTAGGTTTAATTAGCTCCCATTTGTTAAAAACTAACACATTCTTTTAAAACTCTTTCAAAAAAGAGGAAAGAATACTTCTTAACTCATTCTTTGAGACCACTATTACCCTGAAACCAAAGCCAAAGACATCACAAGAAAAGAAAACTGTAGACCAATATCCCTTATTAATATAGGTGCAAAAATCCTCAAAAACAAAAAAATAGCAAACCAATCCAGCAGTATATTAAAAGGATTATACATCATGACCAAGTGAGATATATTCCAGGAATGCAAGGTTGATTCAACATACAAAATCTATCAGTGTAATACACCACATCAACCGAATAAAGAAATCCACATGATCATCTTAATAGATGAAAAGCATTTGACAAAAATCTAGCGCCTTTCATGATAGAAACATTCAACAAACTATGAGTAGGAAGGAACTTCCTCTGTCTGACAAAGAGCATCTATGAAAAATCCACAGTTCACATCATACTTAATGGTTTAAGACTGAAACCTGGGACTTCCCTGGTGGTCCAGTGGGTAAGACTCCACGTTCCCAATACAGGGGGCCCGGGTTTGATCCCGCCCCCTGCATGCCACAATGAAGATCCCACTTGCAGCAACTAAGGCCCGGCGTGGCCTAAATAAGTAAATAAATACTGAAATCTTTCCTCCTAATAGCAGTATCAAGACAATGATGTATACTCTTGCTACTTTTATTCTACATTGGACAGGACTTACTAGCCAGATAAATTAGGCAGGAAAAAGAAATGAAAGTTTCCGAATTGGAAACACACACACACACACACACACACACACACACACACCTTTGAGAGATAATAAACCAGTTCAGCAAACTTGCAGGATACAGATTAACACAAAAAACTTTGTTGTATTTCTACACAATGACAATGAACAAGCCAAAAAGGAAATTAAGAAAATATTGGGTTGGTCAAAAGGTTTGTTCGGTTGTTTCCGTAAGATGCCTCTAGTAGCACTTAGTTGTCTTTAACTTCATTTGAAACAATTTTGTTAGATTGTATGTGACAGCTTGTCATATCGATGTGCATTTAAAACAAGACATCAGAATTGGTGAATTTTTGTGTAGCTATTTTAATATTGAAGATGGAAGAAAAACAACATTTTCAGCATATTATGCGTTATTATTTCAAGAAAGGTAAAAATGCAACTGAAACACAAAAAAAGATTTGTGCAGTGTATGGAGAAGGTGCTGTGACTGATTGAATGTGTCAGAAGTGGTTTGTGAAGTTTCGTGCTGGAGATTTCTCGCTGGATGAAGCTCCACAGTCGGGTAGACCAGTTGAACTTGACAGCGATCACATCGAGACATTAATTGAGAACAATCAACATTATACCACGCGGGAGAGAGCCGACATACTCAAAATATCCAAAGCAAGCGTTGAAAATCATTTGCACCAGCTTGGTTATGTTAATCGCTTTGATGTTTGGGTTCCACATAAGTTAAGTGAATAAAACCTTCTTGACCGTATTTCTACATGTGATTCTCTACTTAAATATAATGAAAATATTCTGTTTTTGAAACAAATTGTGACGGGTGATGAAAAGTGGATACTGTACAATAATGTGGAATGGAAGAGATTGTGGGGCAAGTGAAATGAACCACCACCAACCACACCAAAGGCCGGTCTTCAACCAAAGAAAGTGATGTTGTGTGTATGGTGAGGTTGGAAGGGAGTCCTCTATTATGAACTCCTTCTGGAAAACCACCACTCCCATTAGACCAACTGAAAGCAGCACTCGATGAAAAGTGTCCAGAATTAGTCAACAGAAAATGCATAATCTTCCATCAGGATAACACAAGACCACGTTTCTTTGATGACCAGGCAAAAACTGTTGCAGCTCGTCTGGGAAGTTCTGATTCTTCCGCCATAGTCACCAGACATTGCACCTTTGTATTTCCATCTATTTCGGTCTTTACAGAATTCTCTTAATGGAAAAAATTTCAGTTCCCTGGAAGACTGTAAAAGGCACCTGGAACAGTTCTTTGCTCAAAAAGATAAAAAGTTTTGGGAAGATGGAATTATGAAGTTGCCTGAAAAATGGCAGAAGGTAGTAGAACAAAAGGGTGAGTATGTCGTTCAATAAACTTCTTGGTGAAATGAAAAATGTGTCTTTTATTTTTACTTAAAAACTGAAGGCACTTTTTGGCCCACCCAAAATTATCCTGTGCGTATAACCCAAATGTGTCTGCAATTACTGTACCCAGTATAACTATCTGTGTTAATTATGACTTACAACAGTAATCAACTTGTCCTTTTTTCTTTAGACATGAGACTTCTAGACAGAAGTATAAAAACTGTCAAATATCTTATGAGTACTTATATTACTTTAAAATTTTGAGATGGCAAAAATATATTATCATCCAAAATCATTTGCATATTTTGTTACTCAACTGACATTTTAAGAAATAAGGGTAAATTAAAATTCTTTTTGTATCGGTTTTTTTCTTTTCAAAAACTGTAACAAATATTTAAAGGTTAATTTAGGTCTAAGGTTTTAAAGTTAACAATCTGGACATTAAAATTTTGTTAACATATTGTCTTCATGAATTGTAGTAATGTAATATAAATACTATTTATAAGTGTATAAAAATTTATAATATATTTATATTTTTATATACATCGTATTTAAATAAAATAATGGATATCTTTTAAAGCTATATATATAGCTTTAAGATTCAACCTTGGCCTAGTACAAAGCAAACTATTGTGCTAACCAGTTTTTCACTGAAAATTGTTAGGCTGAATCCCGTCAAAGCTTCAGGTTTGGTTGGTGAGTATGGTGCCTCTCAAATACCTGCCCTAAGAGTCATCTGGAAAACCCAGGTAACAGTAGAAACCTGTTTGTATGTTTTCCCTTTTCCAGGTGTTTGGTGTTTCTCAAGCCTGCAGATGAGGGTCCCGTGGGGTGAAAGTAGGAAGGCGTTTGGGAGTTTCAGGTGATTCTTCCAAAGGAGCAAGTTTAGGATCCCTGAGATACTCTGACTGAGGTAAAGTCTGCCAACAAAATCTTTTCTTTTGTAAATGAGGGTTTATATGAAGCTCAGCTGTTCAGTAGCTTTGTAACACCTTATGAACTGCTTTGGTGTACAAAGAGAATCCCAAGGCTTAAGTATGTCTCAATTTTGCAACTGCGCACAGGAGCCCCTGCTAGTGAGACTGTACACAAGGCCCAGGTCTGCCATGAGGCCGATGCGCCGGAGCTCTGAGCGGACAGGAAGCTGGTGTCCCGAGTCCCAGGCAGAGCATAGGCTGGGAAAGCAATGGGGCTGGTTCTGCTGAGCTTCGCTGCAAAGCAGAGAAAAGGTCAGACTTAAAATCTCTCTGTACGATGCTTCAACTAAACCACTCTGAGCTGGACGGGTGGATTTCTTCATCGTCTAATTGACCTCAAACAAAACATTTATGTTTGGCGTCTCTGGTTACCCAGCAAAGACTGGCTTTATAGATTGGAAAAAGGAGGATGAGTTAAAGGCAGCTGGAGCAGGCAACACTTTCTGAGAGATTAGACCAAACTGCCCATAGAACTTGCCTGTATCTGTATGGTCTCTACAGGCACCACTTGGGGGAGCTGTGGGGGTTTTGAAATTGGAGAAGGGTCAACATGCTTAAGATGTGTGAACTTTTTTCTATCAAGGGCCTTTTTTTTTTAATAAATTTATTTATTTATTTTTGGCTGCGTTGGGTCTTTGTTGCTGTGCATGGGCTTTCTCTAGTGGCGAGCAGGGGCTACTCTTCGTTGCGGGGCGTGGGGTTCTCATTGCGGTGGCTTCTCTCATCGTGGAGCACAGGCTCTAGGCGCGCAGGCTTCAGCAGTTGTGGCGCACAGGCTCTAGGCGCGCAGGCTTCAGCAGTTGTGGCTCACGGGCTCTAGAGCGCAAGCTCAGTAGTTGTGGCACGCGGGCTCAGTAGTTGTGGCACACGGGCTTAGTTGCTCCGCGGCATGTGGGATCTTCCCGGACCAGGGCTCGAACCCGTGTCCCCTGCATTGGCAGGTGGATTCTGAACCACTGTGCCACCAGGTAAGTCCCTATCAAGGGCCTTTAGGGAATACTATGGAAATAATCAGAATTTAATTAGACCACAGTGCTTCTAGCCATGGTAAGTCCAACTCCACAGGATAAGGCAATGACAGAATGGCTGGCTTACTTTGGTGTGAGAGAATCTAAATACATGCATCTTGTGTGTAAAAAAAAAAAAAAAAAAAAAAGACACAACAATTCAAGGCTTTTGAAAAAAAGCATCATTTATTTCAAAGTACAACACAAAGTTGTATTTTTAAGAAATACACATTCAATCTTGTATCTCAAGACTTGGCTATGTGCATTTCAGTTTATCTTTAAAATAAATTCAGGTATACAAATGTTACATACCTCAAGTACAAACAGCACAGAAAATGCATATGGTCTCAACCGAATGTTTTTACATTCATTCACTGTTCTTAAAGTTGACTTACATTTCTGTAATCTGCTTTTAAACCGAGACAGCCTTATTTTAAAAAAATACTCTATTTTTCAGCACAAAGTCCTCATACATTTTTAAAATTAGATCTTGGCGCATAATATTTTGAAATTATTAAAAACCAAACTTGGTAATTTAATAAAATTGTCACATGCCAGGACTTCTGAATCAACTCAAGTTATTTCCTTAGCTGTAATGTCAAATTTGTGTTCATACAGATAAATAAAGAATGGAAGAAGACAAGTGGTGGAAACTTGATAACAGTTAAGGTTTTCAGATGTACAGGTCTTGTTAGAGTTTGTGGCTGAGTCCAGACTTTTCTCTAAAAGCACAACAGCAAATCTCATATTATCATAATTGCAAGAAAGATCTGAAAGAAGCGAGTGGTACAAGCCTGCCCTGCTTGAGTCTGTTTTGCAAAGATGAGGAGGGTGGGGAGTGGGAAGCTCCCGCGGTAAGAAAGAGCCTTAAAAAGATGTCTCGAAAATGGGCGTATCATGATCTAGACGAGGGGCCCCCACTTTTTTCTTTTTCTTTTCTTTTTCTGCCTAATTTCAATTCTCATGAGGGAAGTGCGAATTAGACCAGGGGTCGGAGCTCCTCCTTCCGATGGTGGGGCTCCATATCCGCCACGGGTTGTAGGTCTGGCCCAGGTCGTCGGCGGGGCTGGTGGCGGAGGGTGTGTGAGGAGCGGAGGGGTTTTCGGGGCCCACGAGGCCGATGCTTGGCAGCGCGTTGGCAGGGCTGGTGAAGGGGAGGGTGCTGTGCAGGCTGCTGGACCAGATGGAGCTGCTGAACGGAGTGGAGGACCACAGGCTGCTGGTGCTGCCAAGGATCGGCTGACGAAACAAAACACACAACGGGGAGCGTCAGGCTCGAGGGAGGCAGGTAGGGGGTAAAGCGGCGACGGTTACGCTAAAAATGGGCTAGACCGCACGGTTCTTTCATTTTAGTTATTTTAAAACAAATGTTTTATACACACGGCCACCTCAGAGTCTAAGCAGACGGTCCTGATGTTTTAAAGAAGGGGCGGCAAACCACAGCCGGGGGGCCGAGTCCAGCCGCCTGCTTCTGTGGCTGAAGTTGGGGGGGACGCGGCCTCAGCGGTGTGTTTACGAGCCGCCCCTGCCACCTTTGCACCCAGGGCGGAGCTGGACAGGCTCCACCAGAAATAATGGCCTGCAAAGTCTCGAACAGTTACCGACCCTGTTTCTTTCTTTTTTTTTTTTTTTTTTTAACATCTTTATTGGAGTAGAATTGCTTTACAATGGTGTGTTTGTTAGTTGCTGCTGTATAACAAAGTGAATCAGCTATATGTATACATGTATTCCCCTATCCCCATATCTCTTCCCTCTTGCGTCTCCCTCCCACCCTCCCTATCCCACCCCTCTGGGGGGGGGGGTCACAAAGCACCGAGCTGATCTCTCTGTGCTATGCGGCTGCTTCCCACTAGCCTTCCATTTTACAGTTGGTAGTGTACATATGTCAACGTTACTCTCTCACTTCGTCCCAGCTTCCCCCTACCCCTCCCCGTGACTGACCCTGTTTTAAAGACTGGTTAAGATGACTGTAAAACTGAGGACAGAATGATTACAAGTGAAGACAAACTTTGGAATCTATGAAGCTAAAATAGCTACCATTAAACCGTGCACATCTAATTAACTTAGTTTTCCTGAGGATGAAGAAGTAATCACAGTGGGGTCATATTTGTCTGTCACGATTTTGTAAAAGCCGAAACCAGTAATCATTTTCCTTGGTAAGAACACGTTTTTGGAGCATGATCTTTGCAGAACAATTTAGCTGAGAAGCAAACAGATGCACTCTAGAAAAGCTCAAGCCGAGACACGGGTGCTTCTCGGGATCAGGCATATGCCGAGCTCTGGCACCGTCTGACTCTGGAGGTGGTGGGACCTGAGATGGGCCACCAGCCACCCCGCGGTCTAATTCAGTCGGGAGAGGCTGAAGTGAGAGGATTCAGACGTCACCCCCCAGCTGCTCAGCTGTTCCTGCCGTAACTAACTTCTTGACCATCACGGCTCTGAAGAGTGATGGTCACTTTGGCAGAAATGGAGACACAGCAGCAGAGATGGCGAAAGCGCTAAGCCACGCCTTCCGAGCTGCTGTCTGTCTGTCATTTGTATCTGTCAGCACCACCCACGGGACAGCGACAGCAGTGATGACGTGTGAGCGGGCGGGGCGCAAGCCCAGGACTCACTGTGGCCGCGTGGGTCGGGGAACCGGAACTGGCTGGCCAGGAAGGGCTGGGCTCGGTCGCTGGAGAGTCCCAGAGGTAAGAGGGGCCACTGCTCAGCTCGCTCCAGCTCCTCTGGGAGGCCTGATTGCACGATCGCGATAACCCGAGCTTGCTGAAAACTTCTGGAAGTGAGGAAGCAAAGGCAAGTCCATGCTGGATCTGGCCGTGCTCCCCCGGGCAGGTGGGGCGTCCCCTCAGGGGTCCGCATCCCCCCGCTGCTCACCTGGAGCCATCCCACCCCCTCCATCAGCTCCCACCACGTTCGGGGAAAACGGGGTGCGGGGGGGCTGTTCTCCAGACCCCAGCACGCGGTCTGAATACCTCACCCACACCTATCACTGGACGGTCAAGTGCAAACGTGACGATCACAGCTAATGTGAAATTCACACAGTTGCCCCTAATTCTGGACAGCAAGAAAAATAAAGAGCCCTAGCATGGCCAGGAGTCACATCTCAGACGCAGAATCCTTTCTTGCAGCTCTTAAGTCAGTTCTGTGGAACACGAGCCAGCTGGGACCTGCAGAGCATCGAGCAGACCACCGCACCTTCGGGCTGGGGTGCCAAGCGGACAGGGGACCCTTCTGAGGGCCTCTCGCTGGGCCTCCTCGCACCTGGGCGGCTGTGCCACACCCCGTCCAGGAGAGCACGGACAGACCCACTTCCCTGAAGTCGGCCCATCTGCTGCCGCCTGACTGCACTGATACAGGGAAAGGCATCCTTTAAAAATGTCCACTAAATGACCATCGTACTTTCCTCCACACGTGAAGGTGGACCTTATCCTCCCTCCGTCCTTGTCCACAGGCTCATTAGTCATGGGTCTAGTGTAAACACTCACCACCAGTTAGGTTAAAAGAGTTTCCAAAGGCCGAGAACGAATTGAGGGGTGTGAAGTCAGGGCTGCTGGGGTTGCTGACGGGACTCCACAAACCTGAGCTGAACGTTGTAAGAGGAAAATGCAACACACAAAAATGTGATGGTTAGTGGAGACAGATCCATCACGCACGGCTTCACACACAGGAGGCGCTGCTTCAGCTGGGGGCTCACGCATTACAGGCAGAAGTGGGGACTGGAAACACCTTCCATAACACAGAGGAGGAAGGCACGGAGGACTTCAGAGCCCAGGCTACCCTGTCGCGAGCTGACGGCCTGGCTCAGAGCAAGTGTCATGCAGAGAAAAGAGGCGTTTCTTCCTTGTTTCCCTTTCGGTAATGGAAGATTTATTAAAAAATTATTTCAAATCTAGGATTTCCTTTTAGTGTCAAGCAGGTAAAACTGGGACTCTACTTACTCACAGTTATAATCTTATTGTCATTGTTATTTATCTGGGAAAATGAACCGAGGCAGTTGCTGCATGCCACCAGGCCACTGTGGTTGCTCTGGGTCAAAGAAGTGGCCTGTCCAATAACTTACAATAAACTGCCTAGAATTTGTTCCGTGTCCTTCCTCTCGAGTGCATTTTTGTTCTTCTATTTATTTCTAATGATCGGATCACATCCTTTTCACAACAACCATGATAACGGAGAAGAATCAGAAGAGACTCAGAAGGTGGAATGCACGTCTGCCTCCCTCTCCGCTGGGGCGGGACACGTCGCGGCCCCTCCTCCCGTCAGGGAGCCAGGTGGGAGCACGCACTCGGGGCTCTGCCCCACCCAACAGAGAGGCTCCTGACCGCCTCAACAAACACCTGCTTGTCACCTAGGGGCAAACGCCTCGAAGCACACATATGATAGAAGATGCTAAACTGGCCTGCGAAACCCTCCTGCCTTCCCCTGGTAAGAAGGGCCAAGCGTACCTGTCTGAGCCATCGCTGTCAACGGGAGTGTGTGGCACGCCAAGGCTGCTGGAAAAGTCTGCTTTGCTTGAAGAAACCTTAGTAAAGCCGTTCCCACCTGTAACAATGGGCTCCGAATCAATCAAAGCAGCCAGGCCGCAGGTGCCTCCACCAGGCCCGAGGCCCAGCGGCGCCCGGTCTCCCAGTGCCAAGCCACTCACCTGGGCTCTTGTCGTACCCGGCCGTGACTGCAGCAAAAGTGGGGTTGCCATTCTTGCCCGGGAGCGAGGCTGCTTTCGTCAGTTTGTGTTTGCTTCCATTTGACTGCTTTGTTTTAGAGTCGCTTGAGGGAAGAAGCAAGGAGAGAAAAGCTCAGTCCTCGTGGGCACTGCCCCCCGCGGAGGCCCCCGGGCACGTGTCCCAGGGCCTGCGAGGCGTCCCAGGGCCTGCAAGGCGGCCGGACCCGGGGTTGGTGACGGGAGCCGGGGACAGCCCCGGGCAGCCCACAGAGCCTGGCCAGGCCTCAGGAAATGCTCTGTGGCCTGAGGCTGTGTAGCCTGGGGGGGCCGGGGAGAAGGAATGTGGGGAAAGGTAAAATTCCAGGTGCGAGAGAGAGGCAGGGGCCAGGAAAGGAGGCAGCCCCGTCCCAGAGGGAATGCCGGGCAGCGGGACGGAGCGGAGCGGAGCGGAGCGGAGCTTGCGGGCGGGCGAGCAGCCCCCGTGCGAGGGCCCCGGCGGCCAGTGCCCACCAGGCCCGGGGCCTCCCGCCTCTTCCCACACGGGCAGGGTGGCCGTGGGTCAGGCTGGGCGCCGCCGCGTGTGCGGGAACAGGCGGCCGCTGCCCGGGTGTCATCACCATTGGGGTCACTGTCACTGCCGGGCAGGAGCCCTCCCTGCTCGGCTCCTACCTCCTCCAGGTCCCGCCCTTTCGCTGCTACGCTCACCCGCCTCAGGTCAGAGGGAACGACCCACAGACCCATCGCCTTGCCCACAGCGCAGCTGCTGTGGGTCTTCAGTCCACGCTGAGTATGCTCCTGGCCCAGAGCGTGACCCTGGTGCCCCTCGGGCACGGGTGACGGGTGGGAAGGTGGCGCCGCGGGGAGGGCGCTGAGCCCGCCGAGGGAAGAGGCGAGAAGGGACGGCCGTCTGCGGCCACCGAGGATTCCCACCCACGGGGAGCAGCACCGGGTTAGCGCGGCACAGGCGGGGGCCGCGGGCCTACCTGCCGGGGCTGCCGTTGACGATGCTGCTGTAGCTGCCCCGGGGCGTGAACGGGCAGGGCGCGGCGGGCGGCGACGGGGAGCTGGGCGGCGGCGGCGAGGTCTGGCGTTGTTTCAGGAAGACGTCTGCGTTGAGGGTTTGCAGAGAGAGTTTATAAAGACTGTCGGTAGCTGGAAGTTAAAAACAAAGGGTCTCAATGTGACACTTGGCTTTTTACCCTTCAGTGTCGGTTACTTCTGGCGTTCTAGCTGGTTCTATGCAGGACTCAAGTGCTTCTAACGAGAAAAACCTACAGCTGTCATACGTGTTCTGATTAAAGAAACAAAAGGCTAGTCGTGTCTCTCTCTGTATTCTGGGCCTTTCCCGGAATCACCGACGTGACCCACCTCCCGGCTGGCTGCGTTCCGCAGGCCCTGCGGAGGGCGCGGTCCTCTCCCTCCCACACCTCAGGCTGGGAGGAGGCCTCTCTACGCCCTCAGGGACGGGGCAGGTGGAGTCTCCGCCGGGACCTGGAAGCCTCTGCGCTTCCACACCCGTCCGAAGTGCGCAGGTGCGGGGCCCAGGAGAACACCCCCAGCTTCTCCAGGATGAGCCCCGCACCCCGTGGGCCCGCCTGGTGCGGGGCCGCTCCCGGTCCCTGTTTCACAAGGATAGGAACTCCTACTATATTCCTGCTGCCCTTTAAGGTACAGCTGTTTTGAAACTTTAAAACAGAAGAGCTCTCAGTGTCACAAAATAATACTGATTCTGCACTCACCGAATGGAAACATACAACTTGTATCAGAAAAGGGTACCACCTCGCGCATCTGTGGTGCACACCTGGGTGCTGCTCCAGCCACTGTGATGCGAAGTGTGAGGAAGGGGCCCGCCCTCTGCGAGCTCGGCCTCTGGGGCCCCCGGTCTGCACGGCTGCCCACTCGCCCGTTTCCCTGGCCAACACCCGGCCCGTCGTCCCCCTCGTTTCTCCTCCCTGCCCAGCAGGCTTCGCCCGGCTTGGGGCCTATTCCCCGGCCCCCTCCTGGCGGGCCTTTCGGGCCTTTACAGTGAGGATGGTCTGCTCTGCTCCCCCTCCGTGGGAGGGCCTGTCCCCCTCACTTCCAGAACCCAAGCCGGCTCTGCGTGGTGGTTCCCCTGCCCCGACCATTCCCTCCAGCACCGGGTGCTTCTCCCAACAGCCTGGGGGCTGGGGCCTGAGTGAGGCTACGAGTTCCCGCGCTGTGTCAAGGCCCCGGCCCGGCACCACCAAACAAAGCACCCTTCTCTTCGAAGGCGGAGTTGTCCCATCTCCGGCGCCACCGTGCCCCCGCCCCGGTGACTCTCCCTGCCCCTCCCCCATGGTCCTGGCACCTATCCACCGACCCGTCTCCACCCGCCCTGCCCCCTCACCCTTGCTTACGTGGAGAACCCCTTCTTCACCTGCTCTGGGGTTTGCTGACCTGATGCCCACACCTTCTTCCCTGCAGGATACCCCTCGGGCTTGTGTCGGTGCTGATGCCGGCAGGGCTTGCGTTTACTTCACTGGGCCCCAGGCAACCCCATGAAACCGGCTCCCTGGGCACGTGGTATTTATTCCCTACACTGGAACGCAGCTTCCTCTGTGCAGGAACCACCCCAATCCCAGGGTATAAGCTGAGGACCGATGTCCAGCTGAAACCTCAGAGGGGACCTAAGGACTCGAAAGCATCAGCCCGGACACCGGGACGACCCAGAGACTCGTTCAACACTTCTTGAATGACCAGGGATTTTGGATTATATCTCTCATCTCAGGCAAAAATACAGTACTATAAGGCACCAGAAAGTTTCACAGCAATTACGGGGCTGCAGGTTTTAACCCAGGGAGCATCTCTTTCCAGTATGTCTTTACAAAGGTGCGTGCTTACCGCACACCCCACTCGAGTTTCCGAGTTCCTCGCCCTCATTCAACTCACCACCCCCTCTTCTCTAAGCCTCCTTCACCTCAAACCTGGTGCTCAACCCTCATTTTCCCTTTGGCACAAACGGGTCAAACGGAGGCCGTTCCGACACCTCAGTGAGTGTAGACAAATCAGCCCTAAGGGACTGACCCCCCCAAGCCCTGCCACCAGGCCCTCACTGTGCTGGTCTCTGTCGTCTTCTGTTCCAGGTCCTAAATTTCTAGAGGGCGAGGACCTCCACCCTCTTCTAGGAGACGGTGCTACTTTCACAATTTCCTGCAGGCCTGACCGGAGGAACGAGGTCAAGAGGCTAGTGAGAGAACTAACATAGGTTTATGGAAAAGATGTGGGTAAACTGGGAATAAACTGCATTTTTACAAAAAACAGTTAACACTGTAAATGTATGAGAAACTAGTCAGGTAAAGGGCTGCTGAGTTAACGCTTTCAGGAGGTAGTACTTCTTTGGATGATTCACCGCTCTACGCAGATCTTTCCATTCCCTACACTCGGCACTGGGGTGCTGGCTTACTAGCCCTCTGAATCGTCTGCTGATTTCTCTGGTATAAATACTCCCACCACGGCCGATTAAGCTACAACAGTTTAACGACCAGCAGACTATTCAACAGCAGCTTTTGCTGGCTGCTACGAGCCGGCTCCGGCAGACTAGACACTGGGTCTCCTTCTAAAGCAATATGTGCCCTGGCCATCCCCCCCACAGTTCTCCGGCCCAGAGTTGGGTGGGCTGTGGGTGCGGAGAGCCTGTGGTCTCCAGGTCACCATACTTACAGCTGCCGGGCTTGTGAACGGGCACGGAATCCCACTCTGGCGGTGGAGAGTCTTTTTCACCTTCTGAGCTACTGGTGTTGCCTAGTTCTTGACTATTTGGGAGGAATTTTGCTAGGGCAGGTGGCCTGTTATCCACTAACTTGTTTGTACCTGTACAGAATTCAGAAAAGAAGGCTGTTATGGAGGATAATTCCTTTCTTTCGGGCCAATTTCAAAGAACCCATTCTCTTCTAATGAGAATGAGAACCCAACCGTAGACGTCCTATGACTGGTAACTACTGACTGATCACTGCCAACTCACAACCACTAACACAACGAATCGTTAGGGCATCTGTATGATGAAAAATGAAAATACCTTTTGTTTTCTGGGAATTTCGCGGTTTGGATCCACCTGTCAATGCAGTTGGAAGAGGAATCTTGGTTGGGAGATTTCGACGTTGTTTACTTTCCAAAGGGGTGGTATATGGTAGCTCTAAAGAACTGAAAGACAATCACAGGTGGAACATTCAAACGCAGCCCTTTGTTTCAGAGTAGAGAGGAGAAGTCACTGATCCCTCTACAATTCCAACACCTTCTTTTACTCATTTGGCCTCCTGAGGCATTATCAACCCACAGTCCTGAGGGCTGGCCGCGTTCCAAGCACCTCCAGTACTGTTCAGGAGACTCGCACTTGCAGATGTATCCTCTCCTATTCTGAGTGCGGACAAAAAACTGAGGTCCATTGTTTAATAGTATGTAATGGGTGGGAACACCTGCATCAGATAAGGTGTATGAAGCTGCTGGCACAGACTAGCCGTTTAGGAGCTACTAAGTGCAGTCATCCTGCTCGTGAGTGAGTCTCACCCGGCAGCTAGACTGCCTGTGGGACTCCGGAATATGGAGATTCTGACGGGTCTCAGGCTTAGAAATGCCAAAGGTTCTGCTACTCAAAACCTTGAACGCATTTTTCTCACGGGCACTGTGTACTGACCAGGGCTAAGTTCCTGGGTGACCTACCCCAAGAGCCCATGGCAGAATAGCAGGACCGCTTTATTTGCCTAAGGTGGAGGTTGAGTGGGGGAGATGAATATTCTTCTTTATTCTTGAACTCAGGGTTCATCTTAGGCGAAAACTTAAATATTATTTTTATTAATCTATTTAGAGTATATTTCTTCTAAAATATTTAGAGGTAAGCTTAACATAATAAACATATATAAACAGGACAATGAATTGGCTCTGACCTTCCTGTCAGCAAGGCAAAATGGGCGGCACCTCGGCTATTTTGAGTTTCCACAGCCTGATGAAGAAAACATTAAAATTTGCCGAGAGAAGCAATCTCTAGGAGAAATGAACTGGGGAGATGGCCCACATAAAGTAGCCTGGTGAACAATGGAAATACATGGACCCTAAACACCTTTTTTACAAAGCTGCTTCTGTGCTGCCCACCAAGATCAAGTCGCAGGCTTGGGAGGCCTCTGACAGGAGCTGGGCTGACACAGACCAGGAAAAGGACGTCTTCCCGGGGAACGGTGGGACACAGCGGACAGAACCCAGCGGCCCCTGATGAGAATTCTTCCAAAAATCATCACGCATCTCCACTGGGCTCCTGGTGATGGCTGCAAAGCTGTCAGTTTAAGGCTGAGCCAATAGCTTGCTTTTCATCGAAAATCTTACAAAGTTTACCGGTCGACACAGATGTTCTAAATGGGTACGTGTCTGGCATTCTCCACTGTAGCGCACGTCCTGCCCCAGCCCTCGGGCGTGTGATTCCCACACGCCGCTCTACCCCCAGCCCCACCCTTCAGGTTCCTCCTCCTTCCGCTGCCCCTCCGAGTTTGCACTCCCTGGGGGGCGGCCAATTCCTGCTGGGCTCCGGGCCAGGCACAGACCACGCTGGTCCACACCAGAGTGCAAAGGTCAGAACGGGTCAGGCTTTCCAGATCCAACGGCACCACCAGCACCGCCCCCGCCCGCCCCCCCCCCGGCAAAAAAAGGTAAGCAGATGACAGAACAGTACGTGAAGCATGACTTCATAAACAGATAAATTTTAACAGAGGCTCTTTACAAACATTTTATAAGGTAGGAGGCCAAAGGTCATTTTCATTCTCTTGTTTCTTTATATTTCACAATTTTTCTATAATAAAGTGTTAGTATATTTGGAATTAGTGTAAGAGCTAGCCAAAAATTTGAAGGGTTCGGTTAACCCACATAAATAGAATTTTAGGTGGGATAACAAACTGACATGAAAAAATCCGTTTACGGGCGAGACTATTAATGCTACAGTTTTATACATCGTCTGCCCTTCTACTTCTGACTGACAGGGTTATTTAAAAATGCCACCTTTTAAAAAACAAAGGCTCCCCTGACAGAGACACCCAGTGGTGGTGGTGGAGCTGGGTGGGTGTGAACTGTTTGTAAGCAAGTCGTTTATAAGTGTGGGGCTGGCGACTGTCTACACAAAGCTTCACTCTGCACCACCGTGGAGTTAGTTGGTTTTTAAGAAAAAAGGTGCCAGACAACTACTTTACTTCTGCTGACTCATACTTTCCTAAGTTAAACCAGATGATCTCTACCAAGAAGCCTTTTTTAAGGCTTCTGAATAAAATGGTTAAGGGCCAACTTAATTTAGGTGATTCCTTGGAGAAGAGAAGAACAGAAAGCTCGCTGGGACGCTAACGCACGCTCATGAGTTTCCTGCTGCTCGCGTCATACTCGGTCCATGCCCCCGCCTGGGGGAAGAGGGGAGGCAGAGAGCTGAGGGCAAGGTGAGGGCCTTCCCAGTGCTGAGGGCCTGGAGGCCGGAGCGTGCACTGGGGCACCCACGGCCTCGAGCCGAATGCGCTGTTCAAGCAGACTCTGACAGAGGGTACAATCATTCTATAACACACTTTGCTTATTTTAGATTATTACATTTAAGTTACGTAAACATACGTTGATAAACAGAAAACAAAAGAATCAATGGAGAGCTGGTATCCTAAACCAGGGAGCCCTGCGCCTTTCCTGGTCTCCTGAAGTCCTTTTAGTGTCCGACATCTCTCATTCCCTGGCATCTCTGACCTAAAATACAGTCTTCTGGAGGTCTACAGACCCACTTCTACAGCGTATAAGCTGGAAAGAAAGGGGAGACCAGATCTCTGCCCTTGTAACCCTCTGCTCCACACTCCTAGTGGTTTTTTTGAAGTCAACTCTTGGGAGTTAGGTAGGATGGGGCTACAGAGGCAAAGACCACGTCGGAGCCATTCCTCTGGCTTATTACCACTTACTTACAGGAAAATGAATTCTCCAGCATTTAAGGATTTGGGTCTTCTGGCCTGGAGGTGATGATATAATATAATGTTCCAACAATACTGATAATATTTAAAGACTAATTTTTTGATAAAGCAAATGTGAGCTAAACCCACAGATTTTACTATTAGAAGATCAGCTTTTTGGCCAACTGATATATAAATGCTTTTTCCCCACCAGATAAATCTTCCAAAAGAAAGTCATAATATATGCCTTATTAATATCTCTTTTTTAAAAATGTGCGTCTATTTCCTTCAGATACGTGGAATCACATATAACACGCTGAGAGCACTTCTTAGGTGACAGGAACGTCAGGTGTCACTGGGGCGTGACCAGCACAGGACAGCACAGGGCATTTACTGTCACAACCGAGTGGAGACAGCAAACGGCTCTATTCAGAGGCCACCTTTCTGGTTATTAAAAAAAGGTCTTGAACTCTGAATTTGACTGATGTACTAAAAGATTCTGACTCAATACTTTTATCCCTGAATCCAGAAAAACACAAAACAAGATCAGTGAGTTTAAAGAGGTTAGATACAGGAGATGAGAAGACCAGGGTTGACATAGATTTCTCCAGTTACAAAAGACAATTTAGAGCACGTTGCTTAAACTGTCTTCTGGTAATGATTTCTCCGTTAACTACACATCAAAAGGACATGAGTTAACTACTCTCACTGCCTCCTAACGGGGGCTGGAGAGCGGGCAGCTCTGGCTTTGGGTTTACCAGCAAACTCAACATCCCTGCAAAGTCAGGGGCATCAAGTGGAGTCGTTTACAAACTTTCAAAGTCAAATCTGCTAATGGCCAACTTATTTCATAAAAAAATCAATATGACAGAAATCAATGGAAGAGGGATGAGAGTTAGGATTAACATGTACGTACGATCTGTCTTAAAAATACTGACCTCAGGCATCAAGGAGAATAAACAGTGCAGATTTGGTGACAGCCACCTATGATATGGTTTCACTAAGATAATTCTTAGAAGCTGGGTTTTAAAATTTATGATCATAAGAATGAGAGCATGACTGTCCATTCTCACAAAATCTCAGCATATGTAGAAACCAGGATTTTTCATAATTTGGATTTTTTAGCCTCATTTACTTTAAAACATCTGATCAGTCAACTAAGCCTGAAAAAGGTCTAGAAGAATAATCCCTAGCCACTAGACGAGGGTTAATTCCTGTCCTGGGGTGCCAGAACATTAGCACCAAAGTACCTCAGGCTGATTCCTCTCAGGGGAGACTCAAGTGTATCAGCCATTACTCCACTTGACATTGCTTCTAACTGGGTCAGATCGTTCTCAACGAATCGTGGGGTTAGGTCACTTAAACTGACATTTTGCACAAAAGGGTAACTTTTAGGTATAAATACTCTGTTACTGATCACTGCCACATCCTGTGTTATTTCGTAAGTTCAGGGACAAGGTTAAATTTTACTGCAGTAATCACTAATTTCTTATTAGCTTCTGGTTCTACAGAACAGACGGCCCCTGTCGAGTTAAACTGTATAATCTAGGGACAGAGTCTAGCTTATTGATGTTTTTGCAGAGCTCAAGTTTTATTCCTAGAATCAGAGTAAGAACAGACCCGCACAGCTAAGGGCAATTCTAATGATAAATGTCTTCCTTTATCAATTTATACCTAATTCCCTCAACTTCCTGGGTCGATGCCCACTTACCACACAAGAAGGCAAATACTGGCTTCCACGCAGATGGCCACTTTATATGGTGAGCTAGAAAGGGCATTATTAACCACACTGAAACTAGGATTAGTTTACTAGGCAGACCCAAAGTTTAGTGAAAGTACGAAGTAAACTTGGTAACGAATAACCCAATAGTTCAGCTCAGTCACTGACCTGGGGCAACATTCTGCAGGTCGCCCTCCCTGTGAGGCCCAACAGGACCTGCCCCACAGAAACTGGACGGGAGCTACGTCATGGCAGAATTGTCTGGTAGTCACATCTGCCCTGAGCACTGTTTTTTTTTAAGGTTAAGAATAAGTTCTCCCAAGTTTTACAGCACAGAATTCTAGATCCCAATGGCAGCTCTGGGTTAGTGAGCAGACTCAGAGCTCTAGCTGAGAGAAGTTATGCTCGTACCTGCGGCTAAACCACCAAGGCCATCTTTGTGCAGAAGTGAAACGGCTCTCTGCCGGGAAACAGATCACCAACCTACATTTTCCTCCTCCATTTTCACAAGTAGCTTTAACTCTGCCTTTTATACGTCTGACGTCGGAAGCATGTGGCTGTCCCTCACCAGAGACAGTGAACACTGGGCATTAGAAAAAACCCCAGAGGAACGTCATGAGGTATGCAGCTTTTGTTGCAAAAAACCCCCTAAAAACCAACCAAGCAAACGAAAACATTACCTGGTTCTCACCAGTAACTTCTTCTGCATACCTCATTTCTCTGAACTCATTTTTCTTACCTGGGTTTCACATCTGTTGGGATTTCTTTCTTAACATTTAAGAGTTTTTTGCTTTTCTGTTTCACTTGAGACATTTCATTTTCATGTTTTTCAGGCATGGCTTGTTTTCCCTTTTGCTTTTCTGTATCCTGTAAAAAAAAAAATTGACACAACTGCTGAGAAGGATTAACAAAAATGCCTGATATAGTCCTGTCTGAAGGCAGAGACACAAAATCAAACATGTAGTAGATACACACATCACATGTATGAAAATGATAAGCTCCTTTCTTCAAATCTCTCTTTATTGTGGGTCTGTCAATTTTTCAGTCTTTGATTTACTATAAATTATGTTTTGGTGAGTGTGAGTTAGAACGAATGTCACTTTAACTTATACTCATATCCTGACTGGGGTGGGTGCTGACAGTGGTAGCAACAGACGGGTAGCTTCTTGTTTTTAAGCACTGGGGAGCAGAACCTTGCCTTTTGTACAAGAAACGTTAAGTCAGGACTACAATACAGAGCTACACACGACTGGCGATGTGGCCTGAGAAGGCCACAGCCCAGCTGCATCTCAGAGCAGTGCTGCCCCTGGGTCCTCGACCAGGTGAGCACGGAGACCGTACCGTGCGTTTCAGAGTCAGGTGATGCTGCCGCAACACCCAGGTGTGAGCCCAGGGGGCTTATCTCTAAACAGGGCAGGTATCGTTCAGGCACCGGTGACCCCGCCCGGGAGCCGCCTGTGGAGCGGGCGTGCACAGCTCACGCGCAGAAGGACCACACACAGCACAGATGGGAAATGAATAAAACAGAAACCTGGTTCTGTGTTCAGGGTGCACAGGGCCCATCGGGGAAAGACATACCCGGCCGAAGGGCAGAGCTGTGGGTATGGGGGGAGCTCCCAACACAGGGCAGACGAGCGTCCACCCGACAGCATCCGGCTGCACGGTTCCGGCAGCCTGGATTTTAACAGGTCACACAGACTGATCTATCTAACTGCAGAGAAAGGGTAAAACAGCCTCCTGCCCACCTCTTGGGACTATTCTGAGTCATGCAGTAAGTATTTCCGGAACACCCGACTGGTCAAGAACTCTGCAGACCGTGAGCCCCTGCAGGACAAGAACCTGGTTCTTTTGTCCATGGCTGCTTCTCAAGCCCCCAGCACTCAGGTACTCAACATGTATCTGCTGAACACATGGGTAGAATAGGGTTGGAGAAGGCATACATCCGAGAGAAAATGACCTCCCAAGATTGAAATCCAGTTGGGAAGAAAGTGCACAAAACTGGCAAACAGATCAGTCACAAAGAGACAAGAGCACACGAGCTCTACGCAAGAGTGCTGAGGGGGAGGCCTACAGACTGCTCAGCCGGGAGAAGGGTAACAGGCACGGAGGCCGCCGGTCCTGAGCTGTGTCTGTAAGGAAGCAAATGACAGGGCAGGAGATGGGACAACCAGGAGAAAACCAACAGCAGAGAAGGGAGAATGATGCCAGTGGGTGCACAGAGGGGGTCCGCTGAGGAGTGGTTAGGAAAATGCCGGAAAGGCAGAAAGGAAGTGGGGCAAAGTTGTGGAGCAAGTCTGTGCTGAGAACGCTTTCCAAACGCTTATTCATATCAGAGACGGCTGGGACCCCACTCGGGGATCAGTAGCTGGCATTCTGCTCCTCTGCAGTCATCTGTCACAGAGGAGGTACGGGACACAACGCCAGCCCCAACCCTGACATTTGGCCCAGAGCACCCGCCACACGTCAGGGATGCACAGGGGAGGGCGGCTGGCCAGAAAGTGTCACGTGTACATTTTATTTTAAAAATTAATATATGTGGATGACACTGCTGGATATCTTTAAGAAATGGTTTCTTAAGCCACTAGATTACCACTGAAAAAGAATTCTGCTCTACAATATTAAAGGCTCTATTTGGATCATTTTAAATTTGAAATACAGTTATCTAAAAATAGAAATGCCAAACCAGAAGTATGCCCTCACTTTTCTGCATGCATACCACTTATAACTCATGCTCCCTGACACAGTCACAAGAGTAACATTACCCTCCATTTATCTCATGGCCACGGTGTCTGGACATTTTGCAGTGTTAGCCCTGATGCTCGTGACCCCCCACCCCCGGGAGCGGAGGATGAGGAGGCGGCCTCCCGGCGTGCCGAGGTCACAGCCCCTGCGCCACCTGCTACCGGGGCCCACTGCAGCAGCGGTGATACGGCAGGACACGGCCACTATAATCCATCCAAGTGACAGAATTCCTCCTCATCCTCTCTGGATACTTGAAATCTGAAACAATTTGCATGAGCCAGAGTCGTTCCTATTCCAGATGGTCCCTAACTTTCAAGCTGTGTTTCCAATCTCTAACTATTTCACCTTATTAGCAGGCTTCCTAATTTGTTCCCCGGGGAAGTGAAGACATTCAGGCCCAGCGCAGTGGCGCTTCTGCAGGGAGTGACTGCCTGGGCGCGCCTGTGCACTCCCGAGCACTGGCCCTCAGGCGTGTGCGCGTGTTGAGCGCAGCGCGTTCACGGTGTGTGACCCCTGCCCTGCGGGCCGTCCTACCTCCCTGGGGAGCGGGTCTGTGTCTGGGCTGGAGGTCTCTGTGGTGGTGGAGGAGCTGTCGTCTTCGGCCAAGGAGTCCTTCAGCTCGTCCTCCTGGGGCTTCCCCTTTCCCTTCTTCTCCTTTTCCTCGTGCTTTTTAGGTGGTTTTACCTTGCGCTGAAGAGGCTTTCCTTTCCCTGGGGATGACAATCAATGTAAAAGGACACTTGACTTTTAAACAGCTTGGAAAACAAAGCTATTAAAACTTTTTGAAGAGACTGAACTCTGATTAATAACTGTTTCTTTCTCTACTCCAGTTCTTCTCTAAAGCTTTCGAAATCACGTTTGACTTTTCGATTAGAATATTTAAAAAAATCAACTTTTTTGAGGCGTGAGTTATATACAATAAGATACACCCATTTTAAGTGTACAGTTCCATGAGCTTTGGCAAACCCACTAGTTGTGACAAATCTGTACACCTCTCAGAAGACAGCTGACCCTTGAACTACAGGGGGTTAATCGGTGTATAACTTAGAGTTGGCTCCTCTGTACCCGCACGTTCAACCAACCATGGACTGTGTAGTACTGCAGTCTCTACTGCTGAAAAAAAAAAAATCCATGTATAAGTGGACCCATGCAGGTCAAACCCTTGTTGTTCAAGGGTCACCTGTACTTTTTTATATCCTGGAGGTGATGTAGCTTTGAAAAGTCACAGACGTGAAAACCAGAGATCCTTTCAGATCTCTCTGGAGATGGGAGCCTGACGGTGACACGGGTTGAGCTGCATGTATGTCACCTGCACGGTGCTGAGAACCCCAGTAACTGGGTCCAAATCCCTAACTAGCGGCGTGACCTTGGCCTCTCATCTGCAGACTGGGGGAGACGACCTCACAGTGTTGTGATGAGGAACTACATGAAGCCCTTAGGACAGTGCCAGGTATATAAGTACCAGCTAATGTTACAGATGGACAGAGGGTAAAACAGAGCTACGAAAAGCCTATTATTTTATTTTAATTTTTTCAACCGTAGCATTTTATATTTTTTATTATTATTATTTTTTTTGGCCACGTGGCATGTGGGACCTTAGCTCCCCTACCAGGGATCGAACCCGCGTCCCCTGCATTGGAAGCACAGAGTCTTAACCAGTAGACCGCCAGGGAAGTCCTATTATTTTAAAAGATGTGGATGTTCCCAAGACAGATGAGAAAACAACCCTCGACGCATCTGAGCGCCTGCCGTTTCCCAGGCACTGCTGTGTGTCCTGGGAACACAGCCGTGAACACCAGTAACATAATGCCGAGAGCCCTCTCGGCTGTGGCAGAAGGGAAGGAGCCTGTCCTACTCTGGCCCTGCGAGCCCTCGGATTTCTCAGAGTCTGAGTGTCTAGCGGTTCATGCTGAAAGCACTTCAAATTTTCCCGCATGGCCGACATTAACCGCCCATGAAATGCATTTCTCACCTGAAATTATACCTTTTTATCATGCTCAGGTTCACTGGATGAGAGGCATTATCTGTATAAATAATCTGTATTCACAATAACCTGAAACCTCCTTAATAAATAGAAAAGATCTGGAAGTGATTTTTTAAAAAAAACTGGACTCAAATTTTGAAGCCATAGATGTACAAATAAAGGAGAAAAGGAAACAGCAAACCAGTAGTTAGTTAAAAAATCTTATTTCATGAAAGAGTAGTTTACACTTTTACCTCCAAATCCCCATCTTTTACTGACTTCTTAATATGCTGCCCATGGCCGTCTGTCCCCAGCACCTTACAGAATGTGATTTTGACAACAGCCCAACTGTCAGTGCGGGTGACCTCTAGCACCTCTCATTCTACAAGACCTCTCGGTTCCACTGGACTCTTTGGATTATCCCCCTCCCTGTCCCTGCTGGACCCCAACATCATCACCCTCTTCCGGTACTGTGATTCTTCTGACACCTGGCTTCATCTTTGCTGGTGTTCCCTGGAAATCTGCCCTTGGAACTTCTTCCCTTTCCTTTCATATTCTCCTTTGGGGCTGAACTTTAATTAATTTGACATAAGCAATTCAAATCTAAAATGTCCCAAACTGAGTTAAACATCCTAGAAACATCTTTTGGGTTCTCAGTCTAAAATAATGGTTCTTGCACTTTAGAACAACCTAGGAAGCTTTTAACAAACACTGCTCAGGGCTCCACCCCGCGAGATTCTGATTAAGGGGTTCTCGGTGGGACCTGGACGTGGGTATATTTTTAACAAGCTACTCTGGTGGATCCACTATGCAGCCAGGCTGAGGATCACTGCTCTACAGTATCTGCATCAGTTCAATCACCCAGGCTAGTGGCTACCTCACTGTCATGTATGATGTCTTCTGCTGCTTCTATTCCCAAGTTCAAAAGTTGGTGGGAGAGGAGAGAGTGCTCCTTCCCCAGAGAAAGGACTAATGATCTGAGTGGATCAGACGGAGGACAGGCCCACGTGTACCCGTAAGCAGTCCCTGCTCCCTGCGAGGCTGCACGCTTGGGGGTGGCGTCTGTCTCCCTCTTGCCACCGGCAAGCTTGTTCCCACGGGTCTCTTCCTCAGGGCCCCCAGTTCTTAAAGTGTTTTCCCAGACCAGCAGAATCAGCATCACCTGGGAACCTGCTGGAAATGCAAATTCTCAGGCCCCTCTCTAGGTGTACTGAACCAAACCCTGGGGGTGGACCCGGCAATCGGTGTCAACAAGCCGTCTTGGGGACTGGAATGTAGGGCTGATCTGAGAATCCTTGGCTTGGGCTGTAAATTCCACACAGATTTATGAGACCTGAGCTGGGCACTGCAGGCACAGGATCGGCTGCCTTGTTTCCGGTTTCTCGTGACCTCTGCGTGTGTATATCCCGTGGGAGTCTCAGGAGGAAAGGTACCCGAAGTACAGAGTTGAATTTGGGCAATTCCGAGCCACCTGGATGAAATGATCCAAACAGCCCAATTTCACCATCAAGTAGTCACTCAAGTGGATTCTACCTCTAAAACCTCTAATTCCTTTCTTACCTCACTCCCACTGCCACTTCCTCAGCTCAGGACTTGACCTGGGCCTGGCCTACTGTAACAGCCCCGTCTTCCTGTTGTGTCTCCTTATACCTTCCACCCTGCCAACAGCATTACTTTCCTTTTGAAACACTTCTTAAATACAAAAACTTGATTCTGTCTGTTTTCTATAGGATAACGTTCAAACTCCTTTACAGTCTGGACCCATCTATCTCTCCAGGTCTGCTCTAGCCTTGTCCCGAGCCCTTCCTTAGCCCCTGGCCCATCGTGGAACATTCAGTTTCCAGAGGCCAAGCTACCATTTCACATCCCCGTGCTGTTGCTGGGCACAGAAGAGAGAGTAGGAACCTGGGAAGTGGGAATAGGAATTCTGAGGGAGACAGCCCTCTCAAAGATAAATTAACTCAATACACAGTGGAGGAGGTCTCCTAGTCTTATGGGAACCATGACTTAACTGATGCATGATCAGTAATAGAAAATTAACCCATCCAAGTAAAGACGGTGCAAGCTGAAGGGAGAAGCAGCTTAGTAAACTCAGAGTATGTTTCCAGCAGTGACCAAAGGAGAAATATACCCAACATGAACGACAGGTTCCTCAGGCTTCACACCACTGCCTGGATAAACTGTCCCCGAGGCCACTAACCCTACGTCTACCCCCTCCCACCATCGCCGGGCAGACTCCTGGCTGAGGATGCTCGCTGACCTACTGCGGTCAACACTCACCCCTAGGCTCTGTTCCTTGTACAGTCTTAGCACCTGAAGGGCAGAGATTAGGCCGCACTGGGCTCTCCATCCTCAGTGCCTTACAAGGCTCAGCACGCGGCAAGTGCTCAGCCAGTGTCTGCTGAGCCGCAGAAGTGAGTTTTGTGCCTTTCTGAACAGTGAAATACACCAACAGCGAGACCTGCTCTGAGACTTGCTGCCCCAAGTCCAGAAGCTTCTCCATCTCAATCCTTCATGACAACTTACCCAGGTTTCAATCCAGAATCACGCTTCACTCCATTTACATAACATTCTTGAAGTGACAAAATTATAAGACGGGAGAAATGATTAAACCTCCTCCGGGGTTTGGGCTGGGGGGGAGGAGGGGAGTGGGAGGGAAGTGGGTGTGGCTAGAAAAGGGCCCATAAGGGATCCCTGTGTCTTGACTGCATCAACATCAGTATCCTGGTTGTGATGCTGTACTGCAGTTTTGCAACACGTTATTGGGGGAAATTGGGTAAAAGGTACAAGGGATCTCTCCGCGTTATTATTTGCAACTGCGTGTGAATCTATAATTACCTCAAAAGTAAAAAAAAAAAAAAAAAAAAAAGTGTATGTCTGAAATTTAAAAGCAAAAAGTCCCCAAGAGGTCACATGTGACCAAGTCATGGCATGTTCATGGCGTGGGTACTAACCCTTGCCAAGTACATTAATCCTTCAGAACGCATCAAGTGTTGTTTACTTCTAAGAAGCTAAACACATTTTTTTCTTTTGCAAATAACAGGTCCATTTGGCCTGCAAGCCACCCTTCCAAACTCTATTCCAACTTTTTTCTCAACATGCCAAGGACTGGATCTCTCATTCTAACCGCTTGTCCGTCCGTGAAAAATGGGAGATTTACAAATGTGTACCTCACAACTGACCACTGGTCCGCCCTATTCCACTCACTAAAACAAACAAAAGGAGCATAGTTCATGGAAGTAGACAATGGTCTTCCGTCCAGTTCTTATAACACAGACACTCTAGGCATAATTACCTTCAATGACAGGCTGCATTAATTACAAACCCCCTGTTCTTAGACACTTAGTTTCCAATTTTCACTATTATAAAACATGAGGTATGTAAGATCATCTCCTGATGTTAAATTTCCAGATATGAGCTTACTGGTTTTCAAAGGACGCGCGTGCATTATTTTATTTTTATGGCTTTTGACATACTTTAGAAAACTGGCTGCTTTCCGCAATCCATGAATACACAAACTTCTTTTTAACATAGCTACCACTGAAAAATTTTTTTCTGTATATAATCTATGGCTCCTAGGCTACTGATATTTCTAAAGATACGTAATTTGAATGCCCAAATTAAAGAAAGTGAGGAAAGTCATTTGACAGATTAAATTCTAATCATCAACAATGAACTAGAAATTAGAAGATAAGCCTGCTAAGGACATGACAATGACCATGAGAGGCTGGCCAGTGCTCTTATGTGACAAGCTTTCTTGCCCTGGTCTTCATGTCCTGACTCCAGGGGTAAGAAGAGGCCTGGTGTCCCTGTGCATCCTTCCCCCCAAGAAGGGTTGGCCATGGCTGGCTGGCAAAGTAAACCTGGGGTGCCTTCCGAAGCCCTAACCATCTATCTCAAGCTGCCATCCCCAAACACACAAGCTCTGTTAAGAAGTTTCAGACCTGGAAGGGAAGCAGGAAGTCTCACTTGGACTCTCTGCATAAGCTTCTTCTCCACCTAAGTTCCATCATGGGCAGGAAGGTGGTGGAGAGGTTATGGATGCCTAACTGGTGACTGTGAGAAGTGGTACTTTATTGCTCCTTGTGTGTGTGCTTCTGGGGTAGGAGGCCTGAGAGAAAACAAGAGGTGCAAGTTAGAAAGTGGGCCCCCAAACCCACCTCACACTGCTGACAGGTGACAGGCATTCATCCAGACTCAATAGGCGAGTATGAAACCCTCCCACCCAACTCGGACAGGGGCTACTTTCTGCAGCTACTGCATCTCGGTGAGATGACAGGGTCAGCTCTCCTCAAAATGAGGTATCCGGTTGGTGGATGCTCTTAAAAATGGTCAGAATGAAATAGTTTCTTCATTACTTTAAGGCCTAATTAAGTATATATTTCCTAACAGTTGAGTGCATTCGAAACTCTTTATTGACACAAACCATTTGTCCCCACCTGCAGGACCCCTGGGGGCTAACCTCAGTGGGCACAAGAACATGAGGCAGGCTGCTAAGTATTTGCGACCGAGCACCACCTGCTGCTGACGGGTCCGGCATCTTCACCTAACAGTGATGCTCTGACCCTTACGAGATAATCCGACCACAAGCGACTGCATATACACCCACGGGCCCCACAGATGCTGTGCGCGTGGGCGAGGCCGAGCGTACATCTAGGAGGCACGATGCGGTGGGGAGTTAAGATTCAACGTTACACGGCCAATATAAAGCATCTGTGTGAAGAACATTCCCGTTCTCTCTGCAACAAAGACACAACGCCCAGTCTATCACCCAGTGTCCTCAGATTCCTCGGCAGGACTTCAATGCCAGCAAAGTCTGTTTCTTCGGATGAACTCTCCTGCCTCCTTTTCCTGCAGGAGAACTATATAACGATGCTTCCCTTTGGCCTCAGCCGCCAGGAAATTTGCAGCGCAATTTAACACTGAATGGTAACAACGAACTTTATTCTAGGTTTTTGTTGAGATAGCACCATAATTAAAAACAAACAGATAAAACATCGAAAACTACTTTCTGTCTTTGATTCACTGTTTTATATGTGCTTTAATCCTTTAAACCACCACTAATCATTTTAAAAGTAGGCAAAATATGAATTATCAATTTAAAAAATATGTCCTTGGACTTCCCTGGTGGCGCAGTGGTTAAGAATCCGCCTGCCAATGCAGGGGACACGGGTTCGAGCCCCGGTCTGGGAAGATCCCACATGCCGCAGAGCAACTAAGCCCACGTGCCACAACTACTGAGCCTGCGCTCTGGAACCTGCGAGCCACAACTACTGAAGCTCACGCACCTAGAGCCCGTGCTCCGCAACAAGAGAAGCCACCACAATGAGAAGCCCGCGCCCTGCAACGAAGAGTAGCCCCCGCTCACCGCAACTAGAGAAAGCCCGCGCGCAGCAATGAAGACCCAATGCAGCCAAAAATAAGTAATAAATAAAATAAATAAATAAATAAAAAAAAAATATGTCCTACTCATTTACTTTTTTGTCTTCACTAAGAAGCGAATAAAGGAATTTGTAATCACTAGTTTGGGGCAAGTTGCTTTGGTTGTCTCTCTCCAACTTTAAATCGTTTCACTTAATGCCCACCCAAAAGAATTACTTCAGGACAATTTCAATTACTAGCAAATGGTTTCTCTGAACGTGTGCAGTGCCTGGCAGCTGTGGACCTAAGCCAGGCAATGACAGTTACACCTGACTGAAGGTTTGGAAGAATCTCTAGAGGATCATCCATTCTGACAGGAATCTGTCTTTCTCTTCATCTTTTGCCTGTTTAAAAGGTCTAAGTAATGCCAATAAACAGTACAGACCAACATATGATTTATTTGGGTCGGTACTGGTCATTAAGTTTATTTCTCCCTACTTGTTCTGAAATGATACCTCAATATGAGTATGATAACCTAAAACATACCAAAAGGTGCATATGAAGGAAACTCTACAGGAGTTCTTTAAGCCAAAGTAAATGTTGTTTTCAAAAATCAGTAGCAATTACCATCTTATTTTGTCATATTAAGCTCTGTGCTTAGATAGTGAAGATACTGGTTTAGCCCACTAGAAGGTAGAAAAGAATTTTTATTAAGTGAAAAAATTTTACATCTATCCCAGGAAAGGAATTACCTATGAATCTGCGGGCAGACCCATATTCTCCTTTGTTCTAGTTTTCCTTGTATCCTTAGAAGGCTGTACATACCTTCTGAAGCACTAAGCAGAACCAACAAGGTACACGGGACTGAGACAAAAAGGCTGCACAAGCAAAACCTTATGCGGCACAGAGTTCAATTATTTAGGGTTTTCATAAAAGTATTATGTTCTATTAGATTTTGGATTTCTTTATTCTAGAAATAAAATATCATGGATATTCTAGAGCAAACTTAATACAACTCAATGCTGGGAAAGGATAGCTTCTGTCTTCCCATTTAGGCATTTCTCTCCACTATCTTTAAGGCCAACTCCCAGCTGCCCAAAAACCCACTAGATGGACATTACGTGAAATTCCTAAAAATCTTATATGTTCTGGTATAATGTTATAAGTCATAATTCTAGTTATTACTTTAAAATGTATATCTCAGAAATAACTAAATTTCCTTGTCAATTGCATTATTATGAACTTTCATCAAATCTTTAACCGTGGTCGTTTTAAAATCTTTTGTCATTTACAGACAGTTCTGGGTGTACTCTGATGCTTTTGCAAATATGTTCCTATAAAAGGGTTTCATCTTCAAGGAATTCATGGAAAAGACTCTGACAAGTACAGGTTTCTGGTAACTGACTATACTGCTGAACTGAATGAATAAGCATTTTCAGAACTCTAATGGAAAACTGATGAATTCATAAAAGTGTTAACAAAAGATCAAGATGAAAAAAAAATTAATTACATGGGACTGAGTGAACTGATGAGGATGATTATAATTTTTGTGACTTTCTGTTTGAATAAAACAAAAACAAAAACAAAAAACCGACTAGATGGGCCCAGCCCCAAACCACCCCCCAGAGACATTCACTGGTTACATTCCCCTAGTGAATGGGGCTGTAATGGCTCAACACAGGTTATCCCAATCTCCTGCGGATGCTGTTAAATAGGGAATCTGATTCGGCAGTCTGGGTTGGGGCCCAAGATTCGACATTTCTAAAAGCTCTCAAGTTACGTCACTATTGCTGACCCCTGGACGTCAACTCTGGGCAGCAAGGCCTCAAAACACTTACCCAATACCCTGTCTTCCAGGGCGGGGTGGGGAGGGCTCCTCTATGTAGGGGCAGCCTCCGCACTTCCTGTCCCGGTGGCAAGCTGACCCCAGCGGGCCTGCTTCCCTAGAGCCGACGCTAGCCCTTCTCTCTGCTCACTCTCGTCCAGCGTCTCTGCCTTTGTTGGGCCAATCAGGTTACCTTCACTCCAAGTGCTAACTACCTTGGCCTGTGGGGCTGTACACAGTAATAGAGGAGGGAGCAGAAAGCTTATCAGCCAAGCCCCGGGCTCCACCAGTACTTAGCAGATGCCCTGCTTTGCAGTGAGGATGCTGTTCACAGTGGATTTTAGTTTCAGCTCTAAATCCAGTCTGCCTGTTCCCTTGGCAGGCGGCCCAGAGGCAGGAGGGGTGACCCATCAGGTCTGCACCCCTAGGACCCTGTACACACACTCTGCCCAGCCTCGACAGTGGAGCCTACACACCCCCCAGTGTTCACTGAGGAGCCTGGCAGTGACTCACGGACATCCTGGACTCTCAAGCTCCCGTCATCCAGGCCAAGGCCTGGTATAGGTCGGGATGACAATCTCTTATCAGTCACTCTGAAATCCCAAAAGCTTCCAAAGCGTTTTCTCCCCAACTCATTTAGAAACAAAACCTCTTTTGGTGGCACAACTGAACTGAACTGATGTGAAGCTACTTTTACGGTCTCATGAATCACATGGCACATCATCGTATACCTTTCTGAAAACCTGAATTCCAACAAAGGTGGCTCTCGAGTGTTGTATAAAGGACGGTGGACCTCTAGGTCTCGCTGGTGCTAACGGGCTTTACTTCCGTTACACCCCCATGCCTCACTTCCAGGCTGCACCTGAGGGCCTGTTACTGCCCGGAACTGCTTTTTCTCCCGAACCCTAAACCCTCACGCCTCCTTTTCACACCTTGGTCTCCTCTCATTCCCTTGCTTCCATCATCCCTGTAACTTGACTCGTTGGAGTCCCTGGCCCTTGACTTGTCCATTCTCCCTGTCAGTGAGGCTCCTTCTGTGTTAAGGTCCTGCCAATTCCGCACAGCGTGGCACGCCCATTGTTCTCCTGCCAACGCCCCACGACGTTCTCAGCCCTGGGTCTCTCTGCTGTCCCTGCCCTGCAGGGTGCCAGCCACCCCGTGTTCACCCTTCCCCCGTGGGCTGCACAGTCAATGGAGAAGAACGGCACAAGCGTGAGGGAGGCCACAGTGACCCTCAGCTGGGTCCCCGATGTTGCCCGAGGGATTGCTCTGCAAATCCAATTCCCATGTCCTATGGACTCCCAAAATCTCAGCTATTTGAGGTCTGATTATTCCAGACTTCCTCTACGTTCTGTTTCTACCCTACCGCTTCCCCTTCGGCCTCAGAAGCTACCAATCCCTCTGCGTCCACAGGCCTGTGGAACACGTGCCCTTGTATACTCTGCAGAGCTGGGTCCCACCCACCCACCTCCCTGGGCACTGGGTCGCACCAATTATCTACTCAAATGCTGCTCCTCCTTGTGGAGGAGGTGGTGTCGTGCAGCTGCGAGCTGAGGGTTAGGGTCGGGCCTGGGCTTGGCTCCTGGGTCTGCCTGACGTAACCCTTCTTAGACTGGGCTTCTCCCCTGCAAACAGGGTCAGCGCATCGCCCATCACCCAGGTGCCCGAGGCACTTGCGGTCGTGTCTGGAACGTCAGGAAGCGCTGACAACACCGCTGCTCTCAGCTCTACCCCCCCTTTCTGTCCTTGGCCCACAGATATTTTCAAGCAACATGTTCCCCTATTTTCTTTCTTCATTAAAAATACTACTGCAAGATATACACATCCTTTTTTTTTTTTTTGGTTAAAAATCAAAGAACATGGAAACTACAGATTAAAGAGTAACCTCCACCCCTCACTCACTGGCCCCTCACACGCACACCAAGAAGCGGCCACTGGTAACGGTCTGGCGTGCCAGGTGCTCTCCAAGCCACAGTTACCTGGCTTCTAGGCTCATTTCACAGAGACTATTCCTGCCAAGGTCCTCCAGGCTCTGTGGAGCTCGGTTCTACCTCTGCTCTGGCCTTGCTGGGACATGCCAACCGCATCTGCTACCTGCTTCCTGCTGCACTGTCTGCTGGCCTTGTCCTCGGGACTCTGTCCTGCTTATCTCAGAGAGCTTAAGCTCTCTGCTTATCCCATTCCTCACCCTCAAGACCGAGTTCCAAGCAGACATTCCCGCTGGGATGTGCCACAGCCAACTGCAACCCAGCAGCCTAGTGATGGCAGCGCCATTTCCTGCCCTAAAAATCACAGCAGTGCCTACCCCCTACCATGTAAGTAGAAGCTATTCTCTCCACTTCAAAGGTAACAAACGGAGGCTCAGAGAAGTAATTTCCTCCAAATCACACAGTAAGTGGCAGAGCCAGGATTTGATCTGGGTCTGCCTGAAGGTAGAGCCTGGCCTTGTGAGCCCACACCACTCGGCTTCTCCCCACCTGAGATAAAGCTGCCCCTCAGACCGCCAACGGCAGAATCCACTGTTTCTGCAGTGAATGCAGACACTGAAAATGGCTGCACCAGGCTCAGTGCGTTCTCAGGTTTTAACCCTCAATCCAGTCCCCAGGACTCGCGTGTCACAGGAGGAGAAGCCACAGAAGTACAGCCGTAGGGGCCCTGCTCAGGCAGCCATGAACAGAGGGCATTTCTGGGCCCCGTCTCCCGGGAGGAAAAGTGACCGCTGGGACGGCTAGAGAAGTGACTGGAGGGCCTGCAAGCCATGTACCCAGAGAGCGCAAGAGCAGGGAGACTCCGTTCACATGAAGAAGGGTCCTTCTGAACAGTCTCCAAAGGCCAGACGTCACTGAAGCTCATTACAAGGAAGATTTCTTTGAGTTACTGGGGAGGGCAGGGGAGAGAACCGGGTGCTTCTGAAAAGAAAAGGTTCATATTTAATGTAAACACGAGACTATTTTAGCAGGGGCACTGGGGTAAGCTTTAGAGAGATGATAAAGGCTCCACCCGGCTAAGAGCCTATGGTTTTATGATCTATCACTATTTTGCAGCCCCAAGATCAACGCCCAACTTTTAAAGTTGTTTTAAAAGACTGAGTTTCTACATGTATGTTATACTTAAATAAAACCACTTATTGAAGAAGAAAAAAAAAAAAACTAAGATCTGGCTCTTTCCTTCTTTCCACACAGCAGCAGTGGGAAGGCTACCAAGTGGGGTGGCCGCTCAAGTGAAGCTGGTAATCACTGCTTCCTTGTGAGCTCAAGAATCACTAATAATGTGGTACCCACGCTCCATCATTACACAGCTTTTAGTAGGTCGACTCTCAGACCACTGTGAACAATAAAAAACATTTTTAAATTTTAAACTTTATGTTCTAGATGAATGGCCCTGAAAAGACAAACGGGCCTATGGTGGTGTTAGAGGACTATCTTAGACACAAGCGACAAGGCGCTCACCTTGACTGCCAGAGCCTTTCTTTGTGGTAAGAAAGGATAATATATGTTTATTTTATTCATGCTCTCGATCGGAGAAAAACACATTATGTAGCTTGATCTAATTTAAAAAAGGAACTTTAAGCATTCATTTAATATTACTATAAAAATTACCCTAAAATATGTAAGCTCTATTAATGAGATAACAACAAATAAAGATTTCTATGGAAGAAGTTAAATATTATTCAAGACTTTCTACTGTTTTACAAATCCAAATGCAAGTAATTCTAAGAAGACCATATAGAACTAGTCTTCATATCACTGGAACTAAGAAATTCTCTAAAAGAAAACTCCTGGATTCTGGGGCGTCAGGTTTCTTCTGGCCTCTCAGGGCTGCCAGGTTCCCTATTCCCTGTGCAAACCAAAGGCAAAAACTCCTTGGTACCTCAGTGAGGGAGGGACTTAAATAGGCTTAGAGTAATGTATTAGCATGGCTGCCACAGGAGAGAGAGGAAGATGCAAAAAAGTTCAGGCTGTAAAGGGAATAAACTGAAATATAGCCAGAGGCCATTCACTATTTTTCACATTTTGATTCTGGAAGTTACAAATTAGCCTGCCTATGTATGTGTGGTGCGTAGACTTCTAAGAAGGGAGCCCCACGTTATGCTCTCCTGGAACTCTCTCTCCCGGAGTGTGGCTGGACCACACTTCTAATGAGAACACTGCAGAAGTGATGGGGGGTCACTTCCAAGAGTAGGTCACAGAAGACCATGACTTCTGTCCTGCCAGCTTGTTCTCTCTCTTGCCTTCCTACTTGCTTGCTCTGGTAAAGCCAACAACGGCTTTGAGCTGCTCTATGCAGAGGTGGCTGGCCACAGTCAGGAAGGAACCCAGACCCTCAGTCCACCAGGCCGTGAAGAAATGAATCCTGCCATCAACCACCTGAGTGAACTTGGAAGCAGGTCCACGTTCAGCTGAACCTTACGAAGGTTTCAGCCCTGGCCAACACCCTGACTGCCGTCTTGTGAGATCCAGAGAAGCCGGCTAAGCTGCACCCAGATGCCTGACCCCCAGAAACTGTGAGATAGTAAATGGTGGGGTTTTAAGCCACTAGGTTGTGGGGTAACCGTTACCGAGAAACGGATAAATAATACAGCATGAAGAACTCTAAAGCAGGGGTCAGCAAACTTTTTCTGGAAAGGGCTAGACAGTAAATATTTTCTGGTTTGTGGACCTTACAGCCTCTGTTGCAGCTGCTCAGCTCTGCTACTGCTGCAGCACAAAAGCAGCCATGGACCGTGTGTAAACGAATGAGCACGGCTGGGTCCCGATAAAACTTTATTTACAAAAACAGGTGATGACTTGGCCCACGGGTTGTAGTTTGCCAATCCCTGCTCTAAAGCACAGGTTGTGCAGAAGTCCTATTTTTGAGTTAAAAGGCAGATGATCTCCGTTCTGTTAAAATTATTTTAACAATTAAAAAAAAAAACGCTCAACCTACCACAGTAACGCAGTAATCACACGCAGTTGAAAAGGAAAACAGTAGATGTCCAATAAATTTCTGAATTTGGCAAGTAATCTAAGAAATACAAATATCTTTTATGACAAATGGATACCTCTATTTGCATCTTGATATGGAAAAAAGCTGAAGTCCAAGAGCAGAGATGAACTTGAGCCAGAAGAACACCTACTGAATTAGTTATTCATCACAACTACGATCACAGTAGCCCCTTAAACACGCGCTGGCTCTCCCCTCACATGTCACGCTTTCCTGGCCGTGAGAACCCATGATTACCTTTGCTTTTCGACAGTGGTGAAGGCGGCTGCTCTGCAAACACTTCCAGGGGTGGGGAGTCGTGGTGGTCGAAGTCTTTGTCCATGGCTTCGATGAGACTGGTGATGTCTGAGTCCTCTGAGCTGTGCCGTGTGCTGCTGGGGTGCTCTGGGTGGGAAGGGTGCGCGAGGGGTGCAGGGGACAGCCTCTCAGGCTGTGGCTCCTGGTGCTGAGGCACTGGTGGTGGCGGTGGCGAGTGCTGCTCCAGCGGGCTGTGGGCATGGTGCTGGCTGCCGTGCTGGCTCTGTTTTGCCCCCTTGGACTTCCTGCCTGCTGTGTGACCCTGGGCCACGGCATGTGGATCTAAGACCAGGGCGCCGGCTTTGCTCGCCGACTGGGCGTTAGTCCTGCTCGAGGTACTTGTGCTGCTTTTGGCTCTGACGTTTTCCACGTCAGCTGAGTTTCTACTGCTGTGACTGCTGTGTGCGTGCACGGGTGGGCCACACTGCTTATGACTCCCGGCACTGGGCCGGGACGCCGAGCTGCCTGTTCCACAGAACCCCCTACTGTGACTGGGGTCGCAGCTGAGTGTGTTCAAGCTGAAAAAGGACCAACTGCAGATCAGTAATAGCAACCTACAAGATCTAAGATTAAAAAAATTACTTCAACAGCATAGCCACCATAAATATGAACTACCCGAAGGAAAAAACAGCAAGAAATAGGGTACTTTCCACAACTGGACTGGGTCTGTTCTAACTGACAATTTAGGAATTGAGGTATTGATACAACTGAGAATATTTTTACCCTTATCAATATAATAAAAACATGGCATTCGCTATGAGTTCTTAGTAACAGAGCACTATACGCAGGGTATTAAAGATTTTTCCCCCTGAGCAAAGATGAAAAGAAGAAACTTATTTTTTCTTTCAATTACATCGGCCAAATCTATATATATTGGAGAATTTATTTCCGGCAGGTGAACATACTTTCCTTCAGATGAAATACCAACGATTCTCCTGAGATCAAATGGTCTTCCGACATCAAAGGGCGGGTTCGAGGCCTCAAAGGATAGTCGCCTTCGAAATGGCTCCCAAATTCCTTGAGCTTCTAAATAGGCTGTTCCAATTACCAAAAGAAACAGTGCACTGCAGGGGTACAGAAGTTGGAGAATCGGGGTTCATTTGTGAGTGCAAGAGTAACAAAATGTGACATTAAAGGCAAGTTTCTTGGTAAAGTACAGTATGATATAAAAAACAAAATGCCTGTGACATGACAAAAAAGCATTATGGATGAAAGTTTGCATACTGACTTTTCTAGAATGCCAACGTACACGGAGGCTCGTATGGAGGAAATAATTATTTGTATCAGAACAGACACTGCAGGGTAGCTTTTCTTTTACCAAGAAGCAGCAGCTCTTATCTTTTCTTTTAGTTCTAACTCTCTAGGCCAACTCTTTTCCCTTAAAGGATGTGCAGGGTAACTATGTAAGTTAATTCAGAGGCGAGTATATCTCATTCTTAAAGAAACATAAAGAAATATGCTGAAAAAAAGATGAGGATGTTGAGGGTTTAAAAAATACTTCTCATCAGTTTTATGTTGCTTAGGTATGACTCCAGAAGAATAAACTATTATGCTGAGTACAGTACAAATGCCCAAATCGAGTAACTAGCTGGTAAACTATGCGTGTTTTTTTCCTTTAAGAAATTAACCTGTACTTAATTTGTATAACAAATTTCAAAGGTAGAAAAGACTTTGGTTTATCGTATATGCCACCCAAGAAGGGTTCAGTTCTGACTGCTCCCACTGGTGTATGTAGGCTTGACGAGAGAGGTCTGCCTGCTTTGTTCGTTGGTGAATCCCCGGCACTCAGAACAGTGACTGGCACGTAGTGGGCCCATGATAAACAGTGTCAAGTGATGCCTAAATACTAATCTCGAAAGAAGACACAAGTACCTCATTATTCCTGAGATGATGATGTACAGAGCCAGCTCCCAGTTGGGCCTGGGCAGGGCTTCTGCACAGGTTGCTAACATATGGTAAGGAAGGGATGCATTCAATACAAATACGAATTCAGAGCCACTGGTTGTTATAAACTTCAGTTCACGAATAACTCTAGAAGCTGTGAAATCAGGAGTAAACCTAAAACGGAATGATGGCAGTGAGACTAAAGTTTTTAAAAATATACCGCAAACAGTTTAAATATAATGCCTTTGAAACAGAACACAGAATTTTAGAGTTTGATACTTTTATTCAACTTTCTCATTTTAAGATGGACAAAGTATTGTCCTATGAGGTGAATAACCAAAACAACTATATTCTGTGGATAATTGGAGAAGTTACATAAAAAGAGAACAATAATCAGCTTCCCATGATTATTAATTAGGAAAGTAGTCTCTGAGCTTCTTTCCCTTCCCTCCTCCTTCCTCCTTTATTTAATCCACACTCTTCTCCTACGATGCATTCCCAATGCCTTTTTTGTGTGTGTGTAGAGAACCACCCTAGCCCTACTGATGTTCATCTCCTGCAGCACTGCTTTCTGCCCTAATTATATTATTTTTATTTTGTTAACTGTATGCTCCGCAAGCACACGATCTGCACGTTGAGGAAAGGTGTCTTATTCCTCACTGTACCTTCAGGTGCCAAGTGTCATGCCTTACATGGAGTAATGTAGTTACTTATAAAGTAAGTGTCCACTGAGGGTCATGAAATTATCGTTCCATTAAGGGGACAGAAGTTACATTTTATTATATCAACTTTATAACATTACAAGTTATCAATTGTTAAAATATGCGGCAACTATTGCCGATGTAGGCATTAAAACTGTCTTCTGACCAAAATATCACACATTTGTATACACTGCACAACACGGAAAAACTGCATGTGTGTAACACAGGTGTCTGCTCTGCTGCTGAGACTGAATTTATAGTCAGTTTCCTACACAATCTTGAAAATAATTTTGAAACTGGTTTCTAAGACTATCTGATCCACTTTGGAGTTTCACAATTTTGAAAACAAAGATATGAAGAAATAACCAAAGATTAAGTGAAAAAAAAAATCAAATGAATATATTTGTGGATAAAGACCTTTTTTTGTGAGTATGAAAACAATTTTAGCATAACGTTTGAACAACTCCAGTATAAAAAGTTAATGAGAACTTAGTGATTCATTATCTTATGAGAAAATACTTACAAAATGATTATGTCTTTAGAGGCATTGGCACTTAGTACAAGTTCTTGACAATTGACAACTTTAAAGCCATATCCCTCGCATGAGTACCCACTGACTTCAATGGTTTCTATGTGAATTTGAAGTTGTCCTGTATTCTCTACTTTAAATGTTCTTTTCAATGTGAAATTTGGTTCTCTTAGTTTCAAACCTAAAGGAAAAAAATGAGGAGTGAGTATAAATCTTGCTATCCTGTGCTCCAGGTCCAAGCAATGATAATACATTCTTCATGAATGTATCCCAGAGATTATGAATGAGCTCCTCAGGGCAAAGAGATCAGCCATTACCCAGATTTCGTCAGGAAGTACTCTACCTTGTTAAGTCATTTTAGATGGCAGAAGTTTAATTTTGCAGTAAGACCCCTACATACAAACGAGTTTAGCTCCAAGAGTGCGTTCCTAAGTCCAATTTGTTCGTAAGTCCAACGAAGTTAACCTAGGTACCTAACCAACACAATTGGCTATATAGTACCGTACTGTAATAGGTTTATAATACGTTTCACACAAATAATACATAAAAAACAAACAAATACAAGAAATAAAACATTTTTAATCTTACAGTACAGTACCTTGGAAAGTACAGTAGTACAGTAAACAGCTGGCATACAGGGGCTGCCTGCAGTACTCGCTACATCACCACTGCTTTTACGGTTGCTTCTGGACATCCTGGGCTTAAAATAAAGGTACTGTACTACTGTACTCTATACAGTACTGTAAAGTACACAAAAGTACAATCACTTGTAGAGGATGCACACACGTTACAATGTGCGTCAGAGACGTGAACTAACTTACGTGATGGGACATGCAAACCCATGTTTGCATCTTTGAAAGTCTGCAACTTGAAGGTTCATATGTAGGGGACTTACTGTGCTTTATTTTTCACATTCAGAGTAAATTATCTAAGGCATGCAATGAATACTGACACTTCAAATTTTTTAAGATCCAAACCAAGCAACTCTGAAAGCAAGTCAGGGTGATTTCTTAAAATCTTAAGTATCGGGCTTCCCTGGTCGCGCAGTGGTTGAGAGTCTGCCTGCCAATGCAGGGGACACGGGTTCGAGCCCTGGTCTGGGAAGATCCCACATGCCGTGGAGCAACTGGGCCCGTGAGCCACAATTACTGAGCCTGCGCGTCTGGAGCCTGTGCTCCGCAACGAGAGAGGCTGCGACAGTGAGAGGCCCGCGCACCGTGATGAAGAGTGGCCCCCGCTTGCCGCAACTAGAGAAAGCCCTCGCGCAGAAACGAAGACCCAACACAGCCATAAATAAATAAATAAATAAATTTAAAAAAAAATCTTAAGTATCCATCACTAATATACACATGTGCACATGTAGAAATACTGTTCTTGTTTTTGGAATTATTTACTGTTGACAACAAACGCTGAAATTTGTGCCCTTGGATATGATAGGAATACTCACTGTCTGTACAGTCTTTTAATAATGCTTCTGTGATTTTAAAGCGCAAGGAGCTCCCTGGACCTGGAAGCTTGCCTGCCACCCTCAAGTTCTCAGTTGTTCCTTGTCCTTGGACCATCACAGCATCCATCACAGTCAGGTTATTTCTATGTAAGAACAAGAACCACAGATTTTCCTCCCATTAAATTTGCACAATCTTTTGATCTATAACTTTTACTGTTACTTTATAAACCATGTAAAAATTAATACACTAAATTTAATGGTGAAACATTTGCACTTGAAAAATTTTTAAATGTTTACATGAAAAGGAGCAAGAGCTTTTCACTTTGAAGAGTCACACGTGGTACAGGAAGACAGTATTCAGGTCTTTTAGCTAAAAATATAATCACAAAGGTATCTTTCATGAGGCGTGGTATGTGTGTGTATTCTGGGCAAAATGAATACCCTATTTCATAAATAAATTAATGCAAATATTAATACTGAAACGAATCAAGAAAGGACTCTATGTAAGTACTAAAAGTCAACCCACACTTAAATCACAGAACATACCTGATTATGATTAGGGAAGAAACAGTTCTATTGTGAATTGGAGTAAACTTTACTTTGACAGATTTCTTTTCTCCAGGTTTTAAAATTAGGTTTAAAATTAAATGTCGGGAGAGGCCTTCTGTAAATCCTGTTGAACTCTGCAGTGGATGAGCCTTGAATCATTGGGTAAACAAATAGGAGTCATTAGTATATTCTCTGGAAAAATTTTTTTCCCTTTACCCCATCCACAGCCCAATATTAGTTCCTCAAATTGATCAACTATATAAACAATTCTATCCCTGACGATTTAGAGGCTGGATGGCTGGCAAGCAGAGCTGGGCAACCAATGACGACACTTTATATTCTGCATTAAGTCCCAGAAAGGGCTTTGTTCCCCAGGTCACCAAAGTCTTCATGTTTGTACTAAGCACTTGTTTTTGTGTACAGATCTTTTTATTTTTAACTTTAAAAGTTTTGAAACATGACACAAAAACAGAAAAGGACACAAACCTAAGAGATGAGTAGCTCAGTGTTTTGGCACAAAGCAAACAGCTGTGTACTGAACACCCAGCACCCGGAAGTCCTACCGGTGCTGTCCCCCCTTTCAGTCACTGTTTTTCTGCCCCTCCCCTCAGACAGACTATCAGCTGGAGGATCTTAAGGTTGCACCATTTTATTTGTAAAAATATTTCCAATTCATATCAATCTATCTTTGAATTTTATTTTGAAAGCTAAGCCCATAATTACTGTTTCATAAACACTTGATGATTTAAAGTTCAATAGCTTAGTTTAATAATCAAAATATGACTTCCCGACAGTTATAGATAAAATTAAAAAACATTTGTTTTTTATTTTTTAAAAAAATCATAGTTCACATATAAGGTTACACTGTTCTGATTTCAAGTAACATTAACCTTAAACTTTTTGGGGGGAAGGGTTGGTAATACTTGGGTATAAATGTCCATAGCTCTACATGGCTCTGCTAACTTGTGAAAGGAGAGTGCATTTTGCATGATTTTTCTACTATATACAGATCCATCTACTTCAACAGCATGATTCTACAAACATAACTTCATAGTCAATAGACTTTGTGAAGCACACTACTTTTTAATTCTCACTTCTGAGGCAAATATTTTTTCCTACATCGAAAATTCTTCTCTGTCCATGTCTACTAGGACAACAATGTTTCGATTGCTCCAAAATGGTTGGTAAATAGGTTCCCTTTTAAATGAACTATTCTGAGTAATTGATGAACACGTTATACATTATACATATATTCGCCAAAACAACTAATTTAAACTCTGATGACTTGGAAAATACTTTAGGATGTTGTAATGCCTCTGGGATATCACTAAGGCCCTCAATAATTCTCAATAATTGTTGTAGTGGTGGTTCTTAAAGAGGGATTCATGGACCCCTGGGGATCTCAGAGGTCTTTTCAGGTGTCAAAACTATTTTCAGAACACCGACAGACGTTCTTTGCCTTTTTCACTGTGTTGACCTTTGCACTGATGGTCAGCAAAAGCAATGGTGGGTAAAACTGCTGACCCTTTATCTAGAAGCAAGGCAGTGGCATCAAACTTCCCTAGTAGCCACTGTCTTCCTCACTGCCATGCACTTGCAGTTAAAAAAAAAAAACCAAAAAAACTGTTACTGATTAAACAGTAATAAATATTAATCTTATTAAATCTCAACCCTTGAGCACGTGCCTTTTTTTGTTTTTGGATCGCTGTGTTTTCACTGTCATTTGTCTCTAGGTATTTTTTGATTTCCTCTTTGATTTCTTCAGTGATCTCTTGGTTATTTAGTAACATATTGTTTAGCCTCCATGTGTTTGTGTTTTTTACATTTTTTTCCCTGTAATTTATTTCTAATCTCATAGCGTTGTGGTCAGAAAAGATGCTTGATATGATTTCAATTTTCTTAAATTTACCGAGACTTGATTTGTGACCCAAGATGTGATCTATCCTGGAGAATGTCCCGTGCGCACTTAGGAAGAAAGTGTAATCTGCTGTTTTCAGATGGAATGTCCTATAAATATCAATTAAATCTATCTGGTCTATTGTGTCATTTAAAGCTTGTGTTTCCTTATTCATTTTCTGTCTGGATGATTCGTCCATTGGTGTAAGTGAGGTGTTAAAGTCCCCCACTATTATTGTGTTACTGTCGATTTCCTCTTTTATAGCTGTTAGCAGTTGCCTTATGTATTGAGGTGCTCCTATGTTGGGTGCATATATGTTCATAATTGTTATATCTTCTTCTTGGATTGATCCCTTGATCATTATGTAGTGCCCTTCCTTGTCTCTTGTAACATTCTTTATTTTAAAGTCTATTTTATCTGAGATGAGTATTGGTACTCCAGCTTTCTTATGATTTCCATTTGCATGGAATATCTTTTTCCATCCCCTCACTTTCAGTCTGTATGTGTCCCTAGGTCTGAAGTGGGTCTCTTGTAGACAGCATATATATGGGTCTTGTTTTTGTATTCATTCAGTGAGCCTGTGTCTTTTGGTTGGAGCATTTAATCCATTCACATTTAAGGTGATTATCAATATGTATGTTCCTATTACCATTTTCTTAATTGTGTTGGGTTTGTTTTTGTAGGTCCTTTTCTTCTCTTGTGTTTCCCACTTAGAGAAGTTCCTTTAGCCTTTGTTGTAGAGCTGGTTTGGTGGTGCTGAATTCTCTTAGCTTTTGCTTGTCTGTAAAGCTTTTGATTTCTCTGTCAAATCTGAATGAGATCCTTGCCGGATATAGAGTAATCTTGGTTGTAGGTTCCTCCCTTTCATCACTTTAAATATATTGTGCCACTCCCTTCTGGCTTGTAGAGTTTCTGCTGAGAAATCAGCTGTTAACCTTATGGAGTCCCTTGTATGTTATTTGTTGTTTTTCCCTTGTTGCTTTTCCCTTGTTGCTTTTAATAATTTTTCTTTGTCTTTAATTTTTGTCAATTTAATTAATGTGTCTTGGCATGTTTCTCCTTGGGTTTATCCTGCCTGGGACTCTCTGCACTTCCTGGACTTGGGTGGCTATTTCCTTTCCCATGTTAGGGAAGTTTTCAACTATAATCTCTTCAAATATTTTCTCAGGTCCTTTCTGTCTCTCTTCTCCTCTGGGACGCCTATAATATGAATGTTGGTGTGTTTAATATTGTCCCAGAGGTCTCTCAGGCTGTCTTCATTTCTTTTCATTCTTTTTTCTTTTTTCTTTTCATTCTTTTTTCTTTATTCTGTTCTGTGGCAGTGAAATCCACCATTCTATCTTCCAGGTCACTTATCCGTTCTTCTGCCTCAGTTATTCTGCTACTGATTCCTTCAGTGTATTTTTCATTTCAATTATTGTATTGTTCATCTCTGTTTGTTTGCTCTTTAATTCTTCTAGGTGTTTGTTCTTTAATTCTTCTAGGTCTTTGTTAAACATTTCTTGCATCTTCTCGATCTTTGCCTCCATTCTTTTTCCAAGGTCCTGGATCATCTTCACTACCATTATTCTGAATTCTTTTTCTGGAAGGCTGCCTATCTCCACTTCATTTAGTTGTTTTTCTGGGGTTTTATCTTGTTCCTTCATCTGGTACATAGTCTTCTGCCTTTTCATTTTGCCTATCTTTCTGTGAATGTGGTCTTCATTCCACAGGCTGCAGGACTGTAGTTCTTCTTGTTTCTGCTGTCTGCTCTCTGGCAGGTGAGGCTATTTACTGAGCACGTGCCTTTTCAATACCATGTGATAAACTGGAGTATGCACGCAGCACCCCTTGCAGCATGCTGGACCATGCTGTCTGGAAGAGCTATCGTTTCAGATGCCAACTGAACTAGTTCCTGCCTCCGCAACACCATTTATATTTGAAAGAACGATTGACAGTCAATATATGGTTATTCAGACTGGAGTAGTTAGTAGACATGTTTACGAAAATGAAGTGCATCTGTTCCTTTAAGGGAAACAACTGAAGCATTTGTTGCCAATGGTAAAATTTGAGTGTTTGAGCGAAATTTAGAATTTTGGCCCTGTGAGCTTTAGAGCCAATAGTTAAAGAACTCCCTGATGAGATTAGTGGTTGTAAGAATGAATATGATTTTCTGGATACTGCAGAGTGAACTGTGTCAACATTTAGAAGCTCTTCATATCTTAGTGAAGCAATATTTTCCAAATGACTGATGCATGGTGTTATGATAACTAAAAAGGCAATTAAGACACTCCTTTTTGCAACTACATGAATGTGTCAGGTCAGGTCAGATATTTATCATATACTTCATCAAAAACAATGTATCATAAGAGACCAAATGCAGAAGCAGATAGGAGAATCTATCTGTATATTAAGTCAGAGAGCCATTGAAGAGCTCTGTAAAAATGTAAAACAATCTACTCTTCTTACAAAATGGTTCTTAAAAAAATATATATCTATTTTTTCATTTTTATATATCTATGTCAAATAGAATGGGCTTATTATTATTTTATTATTATTTTAAATGAATTAAATCAATATTTTAATGATCTCTCAGTTTTAATTTCTACTATGGTAAATATTGATAGATGCAAACCACATAAACAAACAATCTCTTTGGAGTCCTTAATAATTTTTAAAAATTGAGATAAAGTAGAAATTCTTAATTATTTTTCAGACTGTAAAGGAATCCTGAGACCAAATATTCTGAGATCCACAGTTTTATAGCACTGTAGAGAACTGTGATAGAATTTATCCTAAGCTCACCCTAAGACCTCCTCCAGCATTTCTTATTTAGAATAAATTCCTGAGGTCTAGAGTATTCTTATTCATCTTCCTATCTCTCACAGTACCTACATCTTGTAGGTACCACTAAAGATTTGGTAAGATAAAAAAAGGTAAATACTAGGTCATTTACTTCTTATGAGTATTCCCTCTCTTATAAAAGCAGAGTAAAAGGAATTTCTGGTTACTGAGTTTTCTAGATATTTGGAGTCTAGATAACCTTGAACTTATTATGTTGGCACTTTATGGATGGAAAAAGCAAAGTAAAAAAGATTCCAAGAGAAGGGCATGGACTAGAATATAAGACTGTCTAAATTTCAGTCTAGTATTCTACCTGTTACTCAGCAGAAAAGAAAAATACAACATTGAAAATTACTTTCTCTTTTTTAAAAAATTACTTTCTTATTTAAGATTTACTTAAAAATAGACAATAGACAATACAAATTCCATAAAGGTTTGGCTAATTTATGCCTTATACATTAAAACACAAAGCTATGGGAAAGGACACAAATCCTTCAAGAACTACAAAACATCAAGTTGGACAGGTTAATTAGTGATTCCTAACCAGTAATGACCATGTGTCACGAAAGTATGGGCAAGGGTTCTGGACTCTGAGAGAACTAGATTTGAATTTGGCCCTGCCAGTTATGACAGGTAGGAACTTGGGCAAGTTACTTCCTCTCTCTGAGCTTTGTTTTTCCACCACCAACAGAACAAGGGAAATACTTATTCTTAGGGTGGTTAGTAATAGCTCAGCCTGGCTATTGTAATGATTACATGAAATTATAAATGTGAATGCAACTGGCATAATGCTGACACATAGTAGGTGCTCATGAAATACTGAAAACCTTCGTATTGCCTTTCCTTCCCACCTGGTGAGCCACAGATTGACTCATCCAGTCAACATTCATTGAGGGCTTCCTATGTCCCAAGCAACCCATCTAAGGGCTTCCATGTTGGTCTGTTTAACCTTTTCAAAAACTTTGTAATATACAAATTATTAACTTCACTTACAAGTGAAGAAGTTGAAGTTTGGAAAGGTTTATTTACTTGGTCGAGGTGACCAAGCTAGTAGGTACAAAGCCATGGTTATTCTAGGAGCCAACCTCCCTCATTCCAAATGGGAAGCAGCAAAGCCACAGCATGGCAGGAAGGCATCCCGTGGCTACTTGACAGACTGGGACGTGCTCAGCAAAAGAGCTCACAGCAAGGAGAGGAAGGAGCTGGCTGTTTACTGTTTTCATTCAAAGTAATTCAGATGATGGAGGATTAACTAGATTCCTACTCTCATTCACTCAACACCATTCGTATTATAAATGTGGGAAGGAAACCATATAAATAGAAGACAAGCTCTCAAGGAGTTTATACCCAGAACTGGGAAACAAGGTACCTACCATACGTCAAAAAGAAAACAAAAAACACAGTTAACGTGCTTGCAGACGAAGATTCAGGGAGAGCCAGAGAGCCGAATCAGTGCAGGCTCCACAGCCAGCAGGGCTGGTGTGAACAGGCTGTTTAAGGCTGGATGAGAGTGGCTGGGCAGGAGGAAGGGCGTTGAGGCCAAGAGACTTGGGCCAGTTTGCAGGTGGCTTTAGTTCCAAGTGCTAATTTCCTGACTGACACAGATCCTACACATTAAGTTCTTATATAATCATGAGTGGTTAGTGGCTGCTCAGCCCGGCCCGTATGATAGAGAATATTTGGTCCTAGAACAAACCAGTTTACGTATACATTTATTAGTTTAAAAACACTTGTTGAGTTAAAACTATGCTCTCTACTGCGCTAAGTATGAATACAGCTAGCCGTGGGTCTGGCCTTCATGGAGCTTACAATTTTATTAGAAAGTATCCAAAATAAAAATTTAAATGACCAAGCTCAATATTTTGAGGCTTAATAAAAATAAAATTATCTATCAGTATATACCTTATCTACATATTCTCAGAGGTTCTGGCAGCCATTATTATGAACCTTCATGAGCTTAATGTTTAATGCCCACAAACAGGACCTTCTATTAAGGGTGTCTCATGGCAATCTAAATCCCACCCGTTCTTCTGGGGCTTTTTGCCTCTAAAATAATTACTAGACCGTTCTGACTTCTTCAGTAACTTGCCCTTCAGCCAATTTAAGGATGGTCAATATTTTTCTTTCACAATTGCATTGATCATATTGTAGAATTACTTCTTTGGAATAGTATGACGTTTGAATACTTACACTGTTTCTGAAGACTTGGAATTCTAGTGTTCTTAAATCTATCTTTGCCACCTTACTTAAGTTAAACCTGAAATAAAAAAACATACACATATTTCTTTGTAAACAGCATCATAATTAAAGGGGTTATAAATACTAAGGTTGTGCTTATCTTTTGGCAGATTTTGAGATCAATGTTATCAGATTAACAGCCTTCAAAAAATAGCTACAATTTACAGTTAATATTTTGTTCACTTTTTAAAACTAAAATATTTGAAAGGCTCCACCACTTGCTTCCTCTTTATAAGATTTTAGGAAGGAGTTCTATATTATTTTTTTCTTGTCTTAAACTGGAAGCTTTTCTAGATGCTTAATATAATATCCCTCTCTCTCCCCAGAACCTTCTCTCAACTTAAATTACAGATGCAGAATTTCTCTAAGCCCAATCTATTACTGTATGAGCTGAAATAAAGTTTTAAATGTGTAAAATAATAATTCACTGCTAATATGAAAACATTTTGATAATCTACCAGCAATGCCTACCTTGATATTAACTTATCTACAAAGACGGAAGGGTTGGAATATAAGGCCAGAGGAATAAACTGAATGTAGATAGGAGCATCTGCAGGATTTTCTAACGTAATCTCTTCTTCCTTAAACAAAGTAAAGACACAGTAAGTGAAAGATTGCCACCGTTAAAAGAGCCAGGACATGCAGCCAACCTAAGTGTCCATCGACAGATGAATGGATAAAGAAGATGTGGCACGTATATACAATGGAATATTACTCAGCCATAAAAAGAAACGAAATTGAGTTATTTGTAGTGAGGTGGATGGACCTAGAGTCCGTCATACAGAGTGAAGTAAGTCAGAAAGAGAAAAACAAATACCGTATGCTAACACATATATATGGAATCTAAAAAAAAAGAAATGGTTCTGATGAACCTAAGGGCAGGACAGGAATAAAGACGCAGATGTAGAGAATGGACTTGAGGACACAGGGAGGGTGGGGGGGTGGAGGGTAAGCTGGGACGAAGTGAGAGAGTGGCATGAACATATATACACTACCAAATGTAAAATAGATAGCTAGTGGGAAGCAGCCGCATAGCACAGGGAAATCAGGTCAGTGCTTTGTGACCACCTAGAGCGGTGGGATAGGGAGGGTGGGAGGGAGACGCAAGAGGGAGGGGATATGGGGATACATGTATACGTATAGCTGATTCACTTTGTTATACAGCAGAAACTAACACAACATTGGAAAGTAATTATACTCCAATAAAGATGTTAAAAAAAAAAAAGAGCAGATACTTCATAACCCTATTACAGATTTCCCAGAACTGATGTCACACTGAATACTTACTGAAGAGCAGTTTGTATTAGTAAGGGGAAACCTCATGTGACGGGGTGAGCTGAGGACGGACGGCCAGGAGAGCTCGGCAGTGATTTTTGACAGTATGTTTTTTTGAAGGTCTGTATTTACTTCAAATATAGCGCTCAATCTAGAAAAACAATTTGTAAGTCACTGTAACAAAATGAAATATTTGAGTTTTCTGAATACAGGAAATTCTATTAGGCTTGTGTACTTGAGAAATTTTACTTGCTCTAATATTTAATTATGCTTTTCATAGAGACATGTATGAAGATGTCTCTATTTTGGCACAAAGAGCTGCCAAAGTATCACTGATCACCTGTACAGTATTGTTTATGTACGGAATACGAAAGGCAAAAGGCAGGGGTATTCAGATAACATGATGTTATGGGGATCCTAAAGGATCTTGCATGTTTAGTGGAAAGATCCAGACACCAACAGCAGGCAAATATTTTCAGTAGAACTAATAAGAAGGCAGTGCACTGCTTGGCATATGGCTTTTTCCCCGCTTGAGATAAAAAACAAAACAAAATCCTGATATACAATGAAGACATCAGTTGAAGAGGTAACACATATGAGGATTCTGTCCAGATATATATAGTTAAGAGCAATTTTCAGGGCCTCATTTGACTATTTCCCTACTTATGAGTATTTATAAGCCAGCTGTTAAGAACTCAGAGCACATTCCCTAAGGAAACAATATTATAAATGGGGCTAAGGTGCCTGGGCACAAACACTGAAGCCTGTTTTATCCTATAAGACTACTGAATTATGACACCCTAATATTGGTGAGAGTACCAGTTTTGTACAACGAGTAACAAATTCTCTGTAACATGCACGCTGAGAAAGTAAGACAAAGGCAGGGGCAGGGAAAATGCCACATTCACTGTGCAACTGGGACACAGTGGCACAGGGCAGGCAGGGAGCCTGGGTCTTTAGGAGTGAAACACTAGGCTCACAGAGAGGAAAGCAGGGGTTTCAGGGGGTGGGGCGTGAAGAGGTTCCTTGGCAGATGAACCTAGGGCAGCACTGCAAGTTATTTATTCATAATTGGATGCTAAACTGTGGAGGCGACCTATACCTTACAATGTCTGCTGTGGAACTGTAGAGGACCAAGGAGTGTTTCAATTAGTGTTCTCTTAGTGAGTTCATTAGAAGTAGTCTCTGTACTAATTTTAACCATTTTAAAGTTAAAATTTAACTCTCTTTTGCCTTAAGAGAACTTTTCACAGCAGATAGTTCAGATAAATAGAAACCTGCAGATTTAATCATTCATGGCTTGAAAATCTTAACAGTACTACAAATTGGAAGATCTTGATGATACTGACAAATACATTTCAAATCAGCCAATGGAGAAGAACAGTTTTCATCAGTTTGCTAGTCAAATTCTCCTCTGAAGTACACAGAAAGATCAAATTTCTATACTGCCACAAAAGTGTGTCTTTGCTTTTGAATCCAGATGTGGTACTGATTTGCCGCTGGGACATTTTCTACCTGCCACAGACATAAGGTTGAGCCCATGTGAACGGGCCATGCACCCCTAACAGCTCAGCTCTGGAAAGGGAGGAAGACACTCCTCCTCCTGTGAGGTTAAACCCAGAAAGTGTTTTCCTAGCCTTTAACAGAGGTCAGTGATAGGTAGAAACTTTCTTTCTTATGCAAATGGATGTGTCTAAGGTAAACACTGAAGTTATCCTACACAAGGACAACTTCATCCAGTTTCTTTGACTTTAAGGAAGCATCTAGAACACTGGAAAAAAGACAAAAATGGTAGTGTGCATACTTCTGAGAAATATACAATTACAATGGCAATTCAAGATGCCTCATTATAATTTCCTGAAGATTAGGCATATTTTCTTACCTACAGAGAAATAAAATAACCTAATATAAGAATAACTTTAGAAAGTCATGTTTCATACTGGTAAAGACAGCTCAAATACTTAAATGAAGCAAAACCACTTACTTATGACCGGAATTTTCCTTTATTCCCATCCATCCTTTGAACAGGCTTTGATGCAAATCCCAGTCAGCGTCCCAAGCATCTTCCTGCATGGCTATACCAGGCTGTACTTTGGGTTCAGCTAAACCAAGGAGACAAATGGTATGACATACTCAGCCCTTCAAATGATTTCTATAGCATCAAGAGATAGGGATGGGCTTTAAAAGTGGCCGCCTTTTATTAAAGAGTATTCTGGGGAGGGAGCGAAGGGCATGAGAGAGAACGGCAAGATAACTTACATTTGGACAGAAAAGGCAAGCCAACATAGCAATGATCCCCACACTGCAGTCCAGGATCAAAATAAATGTTTGCAATCTATAAAGAGGCACAGGAGAACCATGAATCCCAAATCCACAGAAGGTCACAATAACAAAGGACTAATGGATGGGAATTTTTGCAAATATAACATTTTCAAACCTTTGATTTTTTCCCTGGCTCCAAATCTTCCTTATTGCCCCGTAATCGTTTGTAGTAAAATCGTACATCTTCTGACAAAGATCGTATTTGTTGGATCTTTACCTTCTGTGAGAAGGAATTCATAATATTTAAACTCTGATGAACTATTTTCCCCTGAAGGAAGAAAACAAACAAACTCATCTGTAAATCGTAGATTTTCTTCAGAACACACACTTTAGAGCTGACAGACATATTTCTAGGAAACCAAAGTTCAAAGACATTTAGAATTTTCAAAAGTTGATAAACTTTAAATTTGTAACCAGAGCCCCTCCTCCAAATATATGTATTTTGTTGTTTTTATGGCCTATTACAGATAAATTAGCAGGACAAATCTCTGCAATCTCGTAAAAATAAAGTAAAAATGTTCACATACTAACAAAGGTACAGAGCTAGCTTTGAATAAAGGAAGCAGTCACTGTCAGTTTGTTAAGAAAGGTTTGATTATATCAAGGCCAGGTTGCCTTAAAAGTATCCAAATTCAGGATGAAATAACTGAACTCTAAAATCCAAAGCTATTTTCTTTATAAAAGAAAAATACTATTTGTGCCAAAGAGAAATTAGACATTTTTAAAAAACACAGGTTATCAAGCATCATATTAAAACAGCATACAGATTAAATCATTAAATTACCAATGATTGCTCTTATCAGCTGCATGCTTCTCCCTATGACAGGGTACCAGATTTTAAATAAAAAATTACATGACTCAAATAATCATCAATAAGAATCATATTATAATATTTTACTTTCTTTTGTCTGAATACAGAACCAGAATCCTATAACCTGATTCCTAGTCATTTGAAGAAGTCTCTAAAATGACCAGACCTGCTGGTCTAATATTTGGTATTGAAAGACAAAGAAGTCGGGACTTCCCTGGTGGTCCAGCAGTTAGGACTCCCGCTCCCGGTGCAGGGAGCCTGGGTTTGATCCCTGATCAGGGAACTAGATCCCACATTCCACAACTAAAAGATCCCGGGTGCTGCAACTAAGACCTGGCACAGCTGAATAAATAAATAAAGGTTTAAAAAAAAAAAGACAAAGAAGTTAAGAAAATGAACAGTAAAAGGAGTTGAATGATGGTGCAGTTAAGACTAACACTCATCATTTACAGTCTAACCAGAGTAGAAAGATGTTAGAGGGTGGGGACGCTGCTGTGAGGATAAGAACATAAGAGAAGAAAGCAGAAGCCTATGCTGAGTCCCAGCTTGGCCTCCAACCAGCTGTGTCTTCTCGGCAGTTACCTGGTCTTCATGCACCTGTAATAACTACTACTCTTGTGCCCACGTCTTGTCTCTCAGGGGTATGGTGGGGATCAAAAGAGGTAACAGATACAGAAGTTCATTTTACAATGGTATTCAAATACGAAGTATTAAACTGTGAGTTATTTGAAATGTTCATTCTGAAGTACCAAGTTTTCATCACTTGGCTCTAGTAGTCTCCATATGATAAGAGATTTTACAGAATTTCATGACTGTTATGGGCTGAATGTCTGTGTGCTCCCCCGCACTCACATGTTGAAATCCTAACCCCCCAGTGTGATGGTATCAGGAGGCAGGGCCTTCGGGAGGTGATCAGGTCATGAGGGTGGAGCCCTCATGAACGGGATTAGTGCCCTTAAAAGAGACACAAGAGCTTGCCCTCCCTGTCTGCTCTTTTGGCTGTGCGAGGATACAATGAGAAGATGCCCGTCGGCAAACCGAGGAAGTAGGCCCTCACCAGACACCAGATCTGCTGGTGCCTTGATCTTGGACTTCCCAGCCTCCAGAACCATGAGAAATAAATGTCTGTTGTTTAAGCCACCCAATCTATGGTAATTTGTTACAGCAGCCCAATTAAGACCAATTATCAAGTTAATTTGTAATTCCAAGCAAATATCTGATCCTATAAGCCATCTGAAGATATCTGAAAGCTTAATCTGAAGTACTGCAAAACCAACACCTTGTTTTTATAGATGCCTTCTCATTTACTCTGTCCATGAGCCTTTCATTTTGTCATCTACTGAATTATTCCCTTCCAGGATTTATGCAGGTATCAAGGAGATCAAGGATTGAAAAGGCAATTGAAGGTTCTTTTGGATAAATAATGAAGTCAAGAGTTCTGTATAGTCAGTACAAAGTGGAATGATAAGAAGACAAAGATTTAATTAAGACCCAAACTTAGGTGTGCCGAACCTATTAATTCAAATTTATATTTGAAGCTAATTTATATTTAAGAGGCTAAATTTTGAATTTAGGTTTTATCGTATATAGCATTAAGATTTTGCAATGTACTGTTTCTCTTAACCTGTCAGGTCTCCTACCACAGCTGAGAGACACTTCCATCTGCTCCAAGGCGCCCTGAATCGACTACACTATCTTCCTGCAAAAGGTGGCCTCCTGGTTTCCCCGTTTCTTTCCTCCCTGTTCTCCAGGCTCAAACTCTATGTCATATTCTTGAGTCCTCTATCTACCTACCTACCCATACCTGTTTCCATTAGTATGACCTCCTCAAGATATTCAAGTACAGTTCAAACGGTTTATCTGAAATGTCTCTTGCCTATGTTCTCTTTTTCATCATTTTGCTCCTTCATCCACCCATTATCTACTAGATACCTGCTACTTGGGTATAAGATCCCTCATCTCTTTCCCACCGGATCTCAGAGTCTTGTTGGGGAGACCAACACATAAGGCAACGTTTACAGCACAATGTGAGGCTTGCTGCAAGAGAAGTAATCTCAAATTGTTTCAGAAGCACACATGAAATAACTAGTACTGTCTAGTGGAGTGAAGAAATCTTCAGAGAGGAGAGGACAATGGAATTGGATCTTGAAAGACATGTAGGAGTTCTTGAAGGTAGGAGAGGAGGAAGGGCAGCCAAGGCAGATGAGCAGCAAAGGCGTGGAGGTATGAAAGCGATTTACTGCCTCTGCCAACGCCTTAAGCTCAAACCTCCCTTTGACGTTTTCCTTGTGGACCGTGGCCAGAGTCTCTGGGTTGGCTTCCAGGCACACTATTGCTACTCCCAGACGTGTCCTACATTTACTTCTGCCAGAGAGCCAGTCTTGAAAGCTTAACTCTGACGATGTCCAGCCTCTGCTCAAAAACTTTAGATTTTCATGGACTTAAGTGCATTGCATTTTTTTCATGCTATCACTCCAAGGTACCATTCCATCTTCTCTCTTGAAACTTCCCTGCATTCTTGTAAAACTGGACAACTCACCACTGCCTAAAGCCATCTCAGACTTTGCTGCCTGTGTCTCTATTCAGGTTGTTCCCTGGGCCCTGAATGCTATTCTTGCTACCCCTTGTCTATCCCTGCCAGAAGAAATTCCAAGCCAATTCACACGGCACCTTCATCAATTAGATATGTATTTTCTTCATAGCGTGTTATTTTTCACCTCTTAGGGCAATTTCTACATCCTGCTCTACGTCTATGAATCATGGGCCCATTTCTCATTCTAGATTGAAAACTTTTTGAGAGAAGAGACTATTTCTTATTCTTCTTTATGTCTCCTAAAGAAGCTGGTACAATGTCTTACCTTAAAATAAGTGATTAATAAAGAGTAACTGACTTTATTGTTGAATTCTAGGAACACAGAGGTAAAGGCAAAGAGAAAAAAAATTAGCAAGAAGAAGGCTACAAATTAACTGTCTTACTGGAAAAGAAGGTGGAAGAACCATATGCTTTGGGAAGCAAGTCAGAGAACCCACTGCGATCACAGCTTTCACGGGAATTGTTAGGATCTGTGGAGGGAAGAAGCAAACCACAGAGAAATGAGTGTTTAAGTCTGCGATTGACACTGACAGTTGTTGCAGGGGGACAGTTATTTTGGGGGATTAAAAGAACCAATCTTGGGATGTATATTAGCATTAACCAACTGATAAGCAAAATTAAAATCACCCATGGATACTGTTTAATCTATCCATGTACTTCATAAAATGCACTGAAATACAATAAATTTCCATGTACTTCTCAGTGATTCGATGAAAACATGGTAAACAAGACCAAACAATGGGGAAGGAATGAAGAACAGATTTTTCATAATATAGGTTATTTTGTAGATTATTAATTTAAAAAGTAAAGTTCAATTATTCTCCTAAAACAATGAATGACAAATCCAGCATTTTCTAAAGTTACAAAGCTCTCTACTTTTTGTACTCAGCAATAAATTAACATCAACCTAATTTGAAAAAATGAGTTGAACGTTCCAGATTTTGAATCTCAACTCGTACTCTTATTTGCAATTCACAAAGATACTGATACTTTGCTAAGATATGAAATGTACTTATTCCTATCAAAAGTGATAAATGTGGATTCCTTATTTTTGGAGGTAATTAATTTGACATACTCCCAACATATCATTTACTATTAAATGACCAATTCTGTTTATTCTGAATTAGTTTTCTTTCATGCGGGGGTTGTATGTACTGAACAGATAGGAGAACAAGGGTAGCACCTTGCTGACTTTAGTGAAGAGCTCTGAAATAATAAATCAAAATATTTAGGTGTGGCAGAAATATGTCTCTTCAAAGTCTCATTGAATGCAACACGTCAAACCCCACAAAAAGCCTTTAAAAAGTTCACTGATTTTCACTTGGTTCCTTGACTTAGAATGACATGTAAATATGATTGTGAGAACTCAAATTAAGATGTGATTTCCTGATTGTATCTTCCTTTTTGGAAATGTTACACAGGAGGATATTTATGACCTCAGAAAAGAGAGAGACCTATCTCAGGAATTTCAGTCAGGGTCTGTGCAATGCTACAACTATTTGTAAGCAGGCTTCTAACAGCAATTCTAAATGTGCCAAATGCATTTTTCTGAAGTTGTTTTTAGTCAAAAGATTTGGGTTTTATCAGAAAACTATGAGCTAATAAACACCAATATTCTGTAAATTATTCTCAAAAGCTCAGTTTTTAAGGCATGAAAGTGGTAAACTGTAACTTTCTGAGTAAACTTAGTTCTCTGTTTCTATAAAAACAATAAAAGACTGAATTATTCAGAAAGACCCCATTGACATGAATCCCTGTAAATAAAGTCCTTACCTCATAGTCTGTTGTGATCTGTATGGCCCCATCATGAATCCCTTCCAGTTTTTTTGCAGTAAGTTTGACTCTGAACACTGCAAAATATCCTGAAGCTAATATTACCTGTATGTAGGAGAAATGACATAATTCATCAGCCTTGCTGGCTGAAGTTTTCTATTAAAATGGAAAAGAAAGCTACAGTGATAAACTGACTTCAAAATCCTAACCTGTACCAGTATAACACTGAATTACCATATCATCACATACAAATATCTCAAAATAATGCCCATCCCTGGATGTTTACCTACTATACTTATTCCATGGGCCACTGAGAAAACTAGTTCCCTGAGGAACAGCTGACCTCTCAGCTGCAAAGCTGGGGAGGGGTGTGGTCCTCACACCCCAACCGTGTACGTGCAGGGTCAAAGCGGGTGAGGGCTGCAGCAGAGGGACACAGCCTTCCACTAACCCTTTGGCCGCATTAGGGCACAAGTATTAATACAAAGTTGGTTATGCTTCAAGTTCTGAATTTAACTCTGTCATGTTTTAATAACCATGTCTTCAGATCCACTGAGATTGGATCATATGGAAACATCAAGAATCATGGAAAGAAGGAAAAGTTAAGCAATAAAAATGTGAAAGAAAGGAGAATGTGGATCTTGTTTTCTCAAGCTATTTGCTGATGTTTCTGGCAGTTAACCTTTTCAATCATGATACTTCCAAAAAACATGAAATTCAATTTGTGAAGTTGTACTTTAGTTTGTAGTAGTTGTATTTTACCTAGAGTTCACATTTACCTCAAAATAACAAATGTTGATATGCCAAACATACTCACTTTCCCCCTTTTATAAGCATTTCTGTGTTCGTTTTGCGCAATTTTAACGTTTTCATCATGACTCTAACCAGCCAAATAAGAGCATGTGTCTGAAGAGCACAGAGAGCTGTTGGCAATGTGTGTTTCATAAGGAACAGGATGCTTATTTAGTTCACAGGTTTGGCTTTTTGGAAAACAGGTGGAAAGCAGTTGAAAGTTTAGGCATTACAAACTTAAAAAAACACATATTGTGGAGTTGCTATTTTGAAGCTGGCAACTCACTACAACTTCCTGTTTTAACTAAGCGTTCATAACAGTGATCCCATCTTTCTGTCCCTTGTTTTTGTGTTTATACAGTTTTATATAAAACCTAATTCTAAAACCCTAAAGTTTCAAGCAGGCTTCATGTTACTGAGTGGACCTCTCAAATTTAAGTAGTAAGTGTTAACACATGTTATTTAGTACGAGGAAATGATCCAGAGTCCTAAAATTATTAATTTATAATGTCTTATAAAAAACAGTATAATTCAACCATCTCAGATTAGATATACATACAATTTTACTGTGACTTCATTGTTGAAATGAACACATTAATGGCTGGTCTCATTATTATCCTTTTTCAGCATTCTATTTGTATTAAAAATAAAACCTCGGCTGGGGTGACAAATATTACTTCTCATGGGCATATTCTTTTTTGTTTTAAAAGGAGGCTTTATTTATGAATCAAATTTAAAACATTATAAATTATTAAAATGCAAACACCCATATATCGACCACAATATCTGATTATGTAGCTTGAATGCCACACAACTGCAATTAGAATACACATTATTTAGTACTATTTCCCACGTTTTCAGAAATCCTTTTCCAAATTTCTACATACAACTGTATTTGCAGCTTTTTATTTGCTTTAATATTCAATCATAAAATCATGACTTTATGCATTTGGCTGTTTCCAGTTATTTGGAATTATTAATAATGCTATCACAAACATCTGCATTCTCACAGCTTTTGGCTCGTTAAATTACTTCCATGGGAAAAATTCCCAGGAGTGGTATATATTGCCAGATTGTCCTCCAAAAAACCTATTTTGGGAGATGTTTAAATGTTTAAGCCAATGTTTATGACCTACGGCATTCCATGGAAGCATATTTGTCAGTAACCTCTGTGCATAAGGACATTTGCTTTTCCTTTTGTAAAACTGTCACAAGAAGTTCTATGCTACCCTACAGGTGACATATGTTCTGCTCCTTCGAAGTCGTACAAGGTGATTCTACTAATTCTGTTCTGAGTAGGTATAAACTCCAAGTTCTCTTTTTAGTAGTGATCAGGGCTTAGACTGCTATATTCATTTACTCTTGTTTCATGCTCTTTTATGACCAACTGTACATAAGATAGAGTAAAAGTATATAGGGAGATTCACACAGAGATCCACCAAACGATGTTTGCCTCACTGATACTCTCTTCTAATCAGTACAGAGAATTGACCAGAAATATTACTGTATAATTGAAAACACCTTCTATCAATGTGCAGGGCTATCTCTTCTGCCTAGTGAATTCAATGAACACAGGGTTAGTTTACTACCCATGGGAATTTCTCCTGTAAGGACACTTGTGTTACAACTTAACTCCTTTGAGTCTCAAGTGCTCTCTCACCATGAAAGGAGGGGGTTTAAGTAGACTACCTATAAGGTCCTTTCAACATCAAATAGCCAGTGCTACTGCAACTCTCATAAAAATATTATGATGACTAGTCTTCTATTTGAGGTTTACATCTAAGTTTAAGGAAACAATAAAAAAGTTAACTTACTGATGACTGGTCTGATAAAGAGGATTTTTCTAACTCTGGAAGGCTTGAGATTATTGTAGTTCTATTGCCTCTTTCAGTAGCTACGAGTTCTATCGATAAACCATCTCCAATGATATGCCAACTTTTTATAGCCAACTTAAAAAAGAGAAAGATATGAAAGTGATTATTGCGGCACTAGCATAAAATCCTTAAATGTGAGTTAGAATAAAAACAATTTTTTTTTTTACCTCAATTGGGTTGCTGTTTGTAATTGCAAATAAAATATTACTTGCTTCTGTAGCACTCAGTATACCAAAATCTATGAAACGTTCTTCTATTTTGGGGGGTAATACAAAGTACTGGAAAGATATAAAAGAACTAGATTAAATGTAAAGTCACACTTATGTAAGAGAATGTTATCAAGAAAAATAACTGTATTAAGATATACTAAGGTCCCTATATTTTATGTAAATATATGCATACATAATATATAATTAAGAACTTTGCACAATGGAAATATTTTGATTACTCAGAAATGAAAACACTCATGGCCTCTACTGAACTGCTAGTTCTCTGAAGGCACATAAAAGCAGCAGGAAACTAAAGTGCTAGGTGAGGTTAAGTGGAGCCCTGGAGAATTAGGCAAAAAGTCCTCAGTCTCAGCAAACATCACACATTCATGAAAGCAGCTACACACCAGTAATCATTTAAGCAAAAGAAATGCAGGAGTGGTATAATAGTGACGGTCCCTTCAGCTCTAAAATTCTTACTGATGCTAGTTTTTTGGAGAACTACATTTCTATGTTTTCACTTTCTTTTTTTCTTTTATATCTTTCCTATCAGTTTTCTTTCTTATCTAAACTTCTTTCATTGATAATTGTAAGCACAGCTTTGTTTGGATTTTTTTCCCTGGCTTATTTTCTGTACTAGAAAGACCTTTATTTCCTTTCCTGCCATATTTAGGTGACTATTCCAGCTGTGTCTTTCCCACCTATTCCCTCTTTCTTATCTGGTTCTCTTCTTCATTCTTGCACTTCCTGGTTTTGGTCATCTCTTCCCTACATAGTTTCCTTTTCACCCGCCCTATAGTATTTCTTCCCTGCTTATTATCTTTCTTCCACTTAGCTTGTTTTTAGCTTCCCCATGACTATGACAGTTTAAAAGCAAAACCAAGAGAAAGTGGAATGTGGAAAAGATCTAAATAGAGGCGTAACTAGAGGAGTCAACTGCATCATGAGGAGACATGGTTGCTGGGAGGGTGAAAATCTTGTAAGTATTGATGAGGGAGGAATTAGGACAACTTGTAAAGCACAGAAACAGCAAAATTTAAGTGTGTGCAACACGATTGCCTGACAGTAGCTGAAAACACAAAAGATGTATAGGGAGTTTAAATTTTAAAGGTAGATAGCATACTTACATCTAAAAAACCTGTGTATACCCGCACAGGTAAATGAAACTTAGAGGCATTGGTAATAAGTAAAATATTGTTATCTATGTGCATGGATGATGTGGATGGCATAAAAAACAGAGTAAAGATGTATCCTGATCCATTTGGAAGAATTAAGACTGGTTTGCTGAAGTTGTGAACCTAGGAAATGATGGGAGAGAAAAAACAATGTGTCAGCATCATTTGCTTGGCAGGTCAGTAAAATTAAAAGTGTGAGGGTTCCCAGACATACTTTAAACATTGTTTTGGCTTCTTCTGGTAGCAACACATCATGAATGAGGATCGCAAAACTGAAAGTGTTAGTAAGGTAAACTGGCCTTTCCACAGGGTCAGCAGGAGTGTCCCGGATGTGAAACAGTGTTGCAGAGTGATCAAATCCCAAATAACTATTTGAAAAAAACAAAAACAAAATAAATTATTTCTATTTCCACGTGTTAATTTAAAATCCAAGTTCTTTCGCTGTGAGTAATAATTTACGTTCAGCATTAGGACTGTTATTAGAGAATTAAGACTATAAACATTTTAGTGGTTGACCACATGGAGTCCCTGCCATGCTGGACATTAAACTATTATTGGTTAAAGTATAATTAGAAAATGAACTACATATATTATTGCCCATTTATAAAAAGCTGTAATTCTAGAACAGTGTTTTAATGAGTCTATAAAGGAATATAAATGATTTTGTTTCAAGTGACAATATACTTTAATAACAAGCCATAGCCACTTGCATGTTACAAAAAGAATTACAGAAAGGAAATGGTTCAAATGATTTAAAAATCACAGATTCATTTTTCTATTGTATTATGGACTCATTAAGCCTTCATTTAAGCCCAGATCATATCAGCCCATTTACCTCTTTCTTCTAAAAAAGTAAAAAAAAATAAACAAAATACAGGAGATTTTTCTCCTTTATAGTTGAAGTTGTTCTTCTCAACACGAATTCCATGGAGTTTATGTGAATTTGGCTACTACTTTTGTTAAGATCAATGAATTTACTGATTAATAAAAAGTTAATTTACTGATTAATAAAAAGTTATAAAGTTTATTTTAAAGACAAACTCACCCATCTAAAACCTCTGCTTGATATGGTATTTCAAGTTTAGAATAACTCTTTTCCTTTGCTTTAACAGTTATTTTCCCAGAAAACTGAGATGGTTTTTTTGCCTTTGATGCTGAAAGGAAGCATAAAACATAATCTGTCACCTTTTGCTACCAAAGAGTTTATACAGAGGAGGACGAGAGTGACTTTGCATGTGGACTGACAAAATCTTAAGAAGCTGAGCTTTCAGACTGGCACAAAGAATACTTTTACAGCATTTTAATTGAAATATCACATTTTTCATACAAAAATGGAAAGATATTTTAATTTTCCTGTAATGGGATAAACAGGTAAGGAATTAGCAAGTGAACACAATTCAGGAGGAAAAGTGCTATATCTGAGCTACCTCTCTACAGCCATAAGCTTTGGCTTTACCTTTAGCAGGGTTTCTCAGCCTTGGCACTACGAACATTTCAGGCCAGGTACACTCGCTGTTGGGTGGCACGGTGGCTGTCCCTGTGCACTGCGGGATGTTGGGCGGCGCACAGGACGGCCTCGTGCTGGACATCAGCTGTGACAACCAGAAGTGTCTGTAGACATAGCCAAACATCCCCTGGGAGGCAAAACTGCCCAGCCCCCCAAACTGAGAACTGCTAGTTTACAGCTGGATTAAGAAATAACATTCCTTGTGTGGCCAGAGTCTTGCTATAAATACCAATAAAGTAGCCTGGTGCAAAAAATGTCAAGAGTTATGAGCTCTGACTTTTTATATTAGCCAACCCTAGCCTATAGTGTACGAGGAGGCATACACCCTCCCTGCCATCATATTGTCCTCACAGATGAAGTAAAACCTTTAAGTTTTGTAGCACTTCTGAATAATTCCATCTGGAATTACGGAAAAGAGTCAGTTGGATCCAATCTGTGTACCCATTAGATATTCTTTTCAAAGCAAATAAAGAAGCTGTGTATCTTTATCCCCTTTAAGTACTTCAGGAACACTTCCACTTATGACAAGAATTTATATGTAAGTTCTGCAAATGTTTGTTATCCAACTTTAGCACAAAAAAAGCACAACAAACAAAATGGTATGACATCTAGTATGTGGCTATGTACAGATGGTGCAAATTCAGATTTTTGAAACTCCCATTAAACCTCATTTCTTTCTGCTTACTGTAGAGCCGTTTCTGGATGCTTTAAATTTTTTTTTTTTTTTTTGCTATTTATTCTGACATAAGGCTGATAACAAGGGCCATAACTTAGGCATTTCATAGTATCTTATCAAGTTATATTTTAGCAATGAAGTGGTCAAAACCTCAAGAAAATTCAGTTAAAAATCATAAAGAATCACGACTTGATGAGACATGCTTGCTTGGTAAGTGAACACTGTGGAGTTAATATTCATGGCACATTCTGAAATTTTTAATTTTCATTTTTAAATTAATTAATTAATTATTTTTTTTGGCCATGCCTCTCGGCTTGCAGGATCTTAGTTCCCCTAACAGGGATTGAACCCAGGCCAGTGGACTGCCCGGGAATTCCCCTGAAAATCTTAAAAGTTAAGTAAAACAAGCATTTCTTGATTGATTTTCACAGCAATCTCAAGGGTAATACCATTTGTATTGGAATCCGGGGTAGTGATGGGAGAGGTGGGAGGTGAAAGGTGGAGGGATTTTCCCATGATAATAAAAACCACTTTTAAGAAATGTAGCACCTGCTTTAAAAGATGCTTTCCCTTGTCTTTGTGTTAAATTTTACATCATTTCTTTAAGAAACACTTATTTTGGAGTCTGTGATCTCAGAACCACCATTCCTGACTTTCATTTATCTCAGTGGAAACAGTCACTGTATTGTCAATACAGGAGCTGGAAAAGAAGAATGGGGGAAGTACACAGCACAGCTGCCCCAGTGTATACCCCCCACTCCTTGGATTTATCAGAAGGGTAGGTCCTACATGTTGTTCTTGGGGTCAGAAATTATTACTGGTCGCTCTCTTTCTCCGTAAGGGAAGACAATGTACCTGCTGATACTGACACTGATACTGGTGGTCATGGCTGGTATCTTAGCAACACAGAAGACAATTTATCACACATTTGGAAACATCTGTGCTATCAAGCCTTCTACAATACCGATTATTTCCTGACAGCTGGACTGTGGAAGTATGCCATGTATTTAATCTTAGCTTCTTCGGGAGTTTTCTCTGAGCTCATAGGATGAACACTGTACTGGCAGCCAACTGTGCAGTTGCTCCAGACTCTCCCCAGACTCTCCACGTGCATGGAGTGAGCACAGATGCTCTCACAAACACTGCGCCACACTCAGCAGGTCACTCAGTGACCGAATATTCTCTTCTGATGAGGAGCTTAGCTGTAAAATGTGGACCATGAGCAAAGATGGCTTTATCATGAGGCCAAAGCTTAAGCTTCAGGGCTCCTCACTTGCCCGTGTAACCCTAACCCTTATGAGAAAAGTCCCACTTGGAGTTCCAGCTTTCATTAAATTTAAATTACATATACAGCTAGACAGCCATTACATCACTACTCAAAAAATTTTATGACAGCAAATTCAGTAAATGTTCTAGTAAAGTGGGCAAAACTGAATAAAAACATGCTATTAAAATATGCTAAAGTCTGGGTTAATATTTCAAATGTCAAAATACACAGTATACATGTTTGAAATAATTGTTATCTAATTTGACAATTGTATCATGAAGGCAGTTATTTTAGTTTAGGTAGGACAGTCTGCCTTGTTAATAAAAGCCAATATATGGAAATGTTACACAAAATACTTCATTTCTGCTTTTAAATTCAAACATGCTTCTGAAATTCAAATATATATTCCCTTAATTACAAAAATTAATGACTTCATAATTAAGGCAAAGCATAATAGGTATATATGTGAAAGAGCCCAGATAACAAAAATTTAATTCCAATCCTAATGTATTTGCTAATATTAATTTAGGTTTATGAAGTTACAATATTTTCTTTCGTGAAACAATCAAATAAGAGTTGGTGATGATTTACAAGAAAAACCAACCTAACCAGTACTATAAAATCTGACTGTAAAATGGTCTGGGTTTCTATACTAAGATGTCAACATAGATGCCTTCTAATTTATCAAAATAAGAGCACTCTATCAGAGAGAAAAAGTTGAATACTTACCATCAAAGCTGATACTTGCAACCTTGGTATATTTACTTTCTGAAGCTTTTAATGTAATTGGTTTAAAGTGTACCGTTATAGCATCATTTTGTGGTGTAGGTCGAACGCTCTGCAAAGAGAAAAATTTACATAGCATTATTTTCGTCTAGTGGTTCAGTTTATAGTGAAAAGTAAAGCAGAATCAAAACTTGAAAAGTTTAACTTTATGCGGTCCCTTTAAATAGAGTAGGCTAAGCTGATAAGACCTCAAATTAACTTCATTAGATTATTTTTATGAAATAAAATGATGACCAGGAGAAAAATGTATGTATGATAAAGTGACTGTAAAAAGTACAATGGGTATGAATACACAAAATAGAAGAAAAGGTATTTATTTTCTAAATGAATGCCTAATTTATATATAAGAGAAGGGGACATGAGGACTTGTGATAGGGGCTGCACTCCCAGCTGTGGGGTGAGCGGTGAGGCAGCTGGCAGGGATGCGCAACCTGGAAGAGGTCAGAACGCTTTCAACTTAACAAACTGAGAGCTTTCTATTCCAACAACTAAACCTAAAACAACAACAACAAAACAGTAAAAGCTTGCACTTCTTGAGCAAGCTTAAAAAATAAATACTATTTAAGTGCAGTTACTTTTTTAATATGATAATCTGCACTAACACAAAGCATTTTTCATGGGAAGGGCCCTTAAAGATACCAACTTCCTTCCCTGTTTTACAGATGAAGGACACCTTGCAATATTGAGTGATGTTTCAATAGCTTGGCATCCAGAGACAGAACTGGAAACCAGCTGTCCTGACTTGGTCCAGGGCCCTTCACCTGGCATCCTACTGCCCAAACATATACTAATGAAAATTGGGGTACTGAACACAAGTTTTGATCAAAAATCTTCTTTTAGAATGCAAGTTGAATATTCCTTTGATTTCAGAACACTTCTGGGATTTCTGTTGAATTTTCAGGGGCTTTATAAACTTGTCAAAGCCAGATGTTTCCAGTAGAAAGGAACACTCATCAGGCAATCCCGCTAACATGGGCACAGTCAAATCCCCGTGAGCCACTAGGTTCTTCGCCCAGCTCCCCACCCACCTTTTCTGCTCATTTATAAAGGTGGAATCTGCCTATAGAGAATGAAGGACAGTCCTTTGAAGGCACAAGAAGCACCTCAGAAGAGTGTGAGGAAAAGCAGTCTCTTGCACTGTGTTTCAATCATAGGAAACAAAGTTGGTTACATACAGAGTGATGACAGACACTGCTATTTAGTCCCAGTCAGCAGGGCACCTCCCTTCCCACTGCCGTTAGTCCTCAGCTGTTAGGGTGTCTTTACTGGGCCTGGGAGGATGGCCCTGCAGTTTCCTGTGCTGGAGATCTTAACTGCCTTAGCTCTTGGCCTCAGGCTCTCCCAGCATTTTAACTCTTCTTCTTTCTTCTTCTTCTTTGAGAACTCCTCATTTGCTTTTGAATCTCTAATGGAGCTGGGAGTTGACTGGCTCATATCAATATATTTACTATCAATAAGCTTGCTGTTATTAGCAATCATTTAAAGTATGAATCTCTTCATTCCTTGAAGGGTAGGTATGTATGTATATATACGTGTGTGTGTGTGTGTGTGTGTGTTTAACAGTAAAACAAAGCAGTTTGACTGTAAGATAAACTACAAACTGGACAAAAGGTTCATTTGGTTTCATCACACTACACTAAAAACTTCTTCTGAAGGAAAGGAAAGCAGTAGAGAAGTACATGTGAGACCCAGAGTGATGAGTTTACAACAGAAGGATACTAACTATTTAACCAGCAGTGTGAGTCTGAGTAAGCTGCCCATTTACTCTGGGCCTTATTTCTCCCACCCGTAAAATCCTAGGGGTTGGATTAGATTTTTTTCTAAGTTTCCACCTATCTGAAAAATTTTGTGATTCTATTAATTTTGCTGTTTTTTTGGTGGGGGGGGCTGCACCACACAGCACGTGGGATCTTAGTTCCTTAACCAGGAACCCAGATTGAACCTGGGCCCCCTGCAGTGGAAGTGCAGCATCTTAACCACTGGACCACCAGGGAAGTCCCTAATTATGCTGTTATTTTTTTTTGAATTAGCCACATTTATCCTGAGGTCAGGATTTGTTAGAGAGATGACCTTATAAAGCCTTACAGTTTACAGAGGACACATATGGTTCCTAATTCTTTCACTTGCTCTACTGATTATGATACAGCAGCAATGGAACCTTGACCATTTTCAAACACACTTAAAGAATGTAAGTGGTGGTTCATCAGTAACAAGCACAACCCCATGCCAGAAACAGCTAAGCAATGGTATCTATTACCATATAGTCACAGTAAGTAGTAAGAACTAAGAATAAATATTTGATGAAAAAAATGTTTTTCTCACATGAAACACACTTTAAGATTTTTCTTACCAGAGGAAAACTTTACATTCAGTATTATTACCTAAAAACATGTCACACTAACAGTAAAATAATAGTCAACTGACTCATGTTTTATACAAATGGTCTAAATTAAATTGTTCACTGGTTACCATTAAAAGAAAAAAAAATCCCCCAATCAGTTAAAACCTGTTTTCCAAGGAAACAAAAACGAAGCGAGACAAAACAAGCAAAACACTTAAATAGTTGGCTCATTCTGACGGTTTTAAATGAAAAATAATAAATAATCATTAACTTGTAATAAGCATATTTATACTAACAATATATTTTAGTACCAGTCACTAACTGTTGCTTACTTAAAGATAATCAAGAAGTGGAAAAAACAGGGCAAGATTCCCAGGAAAGGCAGTTTGCATAGGCTCGAAGTATACTGGGTTGGCCAAAAAGTTTGTTCCGTAAAGCCCGAACGAACTTTTTGGCCAACCCAATAGTTCCAGCCTTTCTCACGACATTCACACCCAGCTAATGCTCAGTAACTCTCAAGTGAAACTCAAGGCTCAGGACATTCTGAAACTACTCAACTACTTTGAGCAAGCAAGAAAAATAACCTTTCAGTATATAGCGATTGTATTTTTAACAGTAGGTGCACAAATGAGCTAAGGTTCATGTCAAGTTGACATTGGTAAAATTAAGTACAGCTGTGATTCTTATTCATTAATTAGCAAGGAAACTTCATACAAAGGTGCCTTAAGACATCTCAAGCAAACTTATTCCATCATTTATATAGCATTAATGTTTTGTAAATATTGAGGAAAACCATATTCTCAAAGTTGCATTATAGACAATGTCAGGAAGGCTTGGACCTGGGCATCTTGTCCATTGACAGGCGAGGAACTTATAATTGGAGCTGCTTGCTTTAGTGGTCTTATATCTTGAAAGATGAAGAGACTCTGAATTCCCTGAAGGGGAATTTAAAAAAACCCTCTGGCTTTTAGCATTGTTGAGCTCATCCTAAAATTCTATATATTTGTGAAATGGAGGGAGGGAGGGAGCCTTAAAAAAATGCACCAGTCTCTAGGTCTGGCATATTATGGAGAAAAATACAGGAAAAACCTTGGAAAGCTCTCTTAAAACTCAGTTTCCATGGTAGATGGGCTCATCCCCTGGCTGATAAGGCGAGGAGTCCAAGCTACCATCATTTCTCAAGTGGACCATGCAACAGATTTTTAACCTTCTTCAGTTCATTCTCCACAAGCAGCTACACTGACTTTTTACAACGCATAAATCAAATGACATCACTCTCTTGCTTAAAATTCTGTAATTTCCCATTGCACTTATAATAAAATCTAAACCCCTCCCAGGGCCCCAGGGAGGCCTGCTTGACTCTCCAGCCTTCATCTTTTCCATTCAAACCACCCCCCAACCCTGTTTCCCTTGACATCAAAGCCATTCCTTTGCACTTGCTGATCCCTTTGATGGGAACACTTGGCCACCAGCTTTTCTTACGGGTGCCTACCTCTCACTCTTGAGTTATTACTACAAACGTCAGCTCTTCAGAGACAACTCTATCTAAACCAACTCCCTCCCCAACTTACATGCCATTCTGTTTATTTCTCAATTTACAATTATGCTACATACCTGTTTGTCTGTCTCCCAGCTAAAAAATGAGCTCAGTAAGGACAAAGACCTTGGTTGTCTGATTCCCTTCTGTATTCTCAGTACTTAGCACAGAAGCCAGCATATAGTTGATGCTTATTAAATATTTACTGAATGAGTGAATGAAGGAATGAGTGAGGAAATGAGATAAAACTACCAAAACACTGGCAGAGTATAGGCTTCGGATGTTAGAAAAAAATACATACATAGGTAGATACAAATGTAGATCTAAACACGTATACGTAAATCAATAGGTTAATAGGAATATTGAATATAAAATGATATATTCATAAAGACTTGATTAATAAGTATCATTATCTTCCTAATATACTTTCATGTAACTTGCACATTTTACAGTCGAATTAAGTCACTTAAAAATAAAAAGGTCTGGGCTTCCCTGGTGGCGCAGTGGTTGAGAGTCTGCCTGCCAATGCAGGGGACATGGGTTCGGGCCCTGGTCCGGGAAGATCCCACATGCCGCGGAGCAACTAGGCCCGTGAGCCACAACTACTGAGCCTGCGTGTCTGGAGCCTGTGCTCCTAACAAGAGAGGACGCGACAGTGACAGGCCCGCGCACAGCGATGAAGAGTGGTCCCCGCTCGCCGCAACTAGAGAAAGCCCTTGCACAGAAACGAAGACCCAACACAGCCAAAAATAAATTAATTAATTAATAAAAATAAACAAACAAACAAACAAACAAATAAATAAAAAGGTCTGACTCATTTTCCCTATTTGGAAAACAAGGACCTGTGTACAAGAGAGCTGTATCAAACAAGGTAATCCGTGTAAAGAACCTAGATATGTCTAACCCATGGTAAGAACAAAAATGTTCACTTACAATGTATCCTAAAACTCCTTAATAAAAGAGAAGAGGAGGAACATGGGCCTATTTATATTTAATTACCTATCATAAATGAATTACATTTTTTCATTCACATTCTTAGAATTGCTAATTTCATTTTTCTAGAAAATGTTTATTGAAAAAGACATTTGTTTGAGTCCATTTATTGTATGTAAAAAGTTAGACCAGAATGCTTGGGCTAAGTAAAGGCACTTTCCCATCAAGTCTCTAAGCCCTCACATGTGGAGAAGTGACTTCAAGGCCTGAAGTCTGCCCAACAAGCATGAGAGTTCCTCCTCTGTACAAGGCATCCCACAGACTGAAGAAACCAGTAAGAGACAAACAGCATGCAGAACACATAAAAAGTAAAAATTATCCGACATCTCAAACTGAGGCAATGGCAAGTGATCCACCAATAGGCAGGGTCTGCCCTACAGGCAAATGTGCTACTGAATCCCAGGACGTGCGGCCAGACGGTGTGCTTCAGGAGTTCTCCTTCGTGGAGGTTAGTGCCCTGAGCATGTGGGCAGGAAAGGGCTGGGAAGGGAGTTGTATGCACATCATCACGTATTGCGGTAACTGTGCTTCATGTTGCCAGCTGGGCTCAAGAAGAAATCCAGGACCAAGAAGTTCAAAGAACATAAGTAGGTTGTAGCCAAAGCAACCTGGACAAATCTAGCAGAAGGAATCACACTCCATTACAGAGGAAAGTCTGATATACTAAACTAGAAAATTTGAACAAAATGAATCACAATTCTGAGTACAAAGTGAGGTTTTAAAATGTTGTAACAGAGCAGTGATTCTTAGGCCTTTGCGTTTCACTGGTAAAATCTAAAATGTGTGTGTGTGTGTGTGTGTGTGTGTGTGTGTGTGAGGAAGTCTAACAGAGGTTTTCTAACTTTTTATTTTGCAAATGTGAGGATGTTGGTGGCAGGGAAGGAGAAATTCCTACTATCTACTACCTTTATTCATAAAACAAAGGGTATTTTAGTGTCAAACCAAAAAAAAAAAAAAAAAAAGAGGAAATTAACAAAACCAAAAGTTGGTCCTTTGAAAGGGTCAACCGAATTGACAAGCCTTTAGCTAGACTGACCAAAAATTTGTTTTTAATATAGAGAAGACTCTAATTGCTAAAATCAACAATTAAAGATGGGCCATTACTACCTACCTCACAGGAAAAAAAAAAAAAGTATTATAAGGGAACACTGTGAACAATGGTATGCCAACAAATTAGATAATTTAGATGAAATGAAAAAATTCCTAGGAAGACATGTTACTGAAACTGGTTCAAGAAGAAAAAGAAAATCTGAACAGGCCTGTAGCAAGTAAAGAGATTGAATTAATAATTTTAAAACTTCCCACAAAGAAAAATCCAGGCCCAGATGACTTTATTGGTGAATTCTACCAAACATTTAAAGAAGAATTAACACCAATCCTTCAAAAACTCTCCCCAAAAACAGAAGAGGAAAGAACACTTCCCCACTTATTCTATTAAAAGAACAAAAACAAAAACAACCCTCCCCCAACTATCTACTACCTTTAATAATAAAACAACAAACATTTTAATGTCAAAGAAACAACGACATTATCTCAGAATAGTCCTTATCCAGAAAGGGTGTTTACAACTTTATGTTAATTATGTTAACACACTCATATTTTTATAAATATTTATATTGCTCTTACTTTGCTCATTTTTCTATGGACTTGTGAAAATTTCAATACAGATTAAAGAGCCAAAAACAATCACTAACCCCTCAATATAGCAGTAACAGTCAGCATTATGTGTTTTTTTTTTTTTTTTTTTTTTTTTAAGAAAAATATAGTATCAGGGTGGCTAGGTCAAAGGAGTTGCTCCTTGTCATCTGTGGAAGGGTGCCAGGCCCTTGAAGACTTCACTGAGGAGCAGGGGCATGAACCCCAGCAGACTCAGGCACCTTCAGAGCAGGTCCCTCTCAGTCGGCCTAACACTGGAGTGCTAGGAACCTCAGGTTGGGGTAGTTTCAGCTCCACTGCAGATTGGGGGAAGTTCTTTACCATAGAGGTCCCCAACCCCCGGGCCGGAGACCGGTAGCAGTCTGCGGCCTGTTAGGAACCCGGCTGCACAGCAGGAGGTGAGCGGTGGGCAAGCGAAGCTTCATCTGCCACTCCCCATTGCTCCCCATCGCCCGCATTACTGCCTGAACCATCCTGCACCATCCCCCCACACCCACCCTGGTCCGTGGAAAAACTGTCTTCCACGAAACCGGTCCCTGGTGCCAAAAAGTTTGGGGACCGCTGCTTTGCCAGACTCCATTCCCCTAACCCACCCCCAATTCTCCTACCTAGCAGGAAGAAATACTAGGTCATATGGCAGGACACTGCTTAGACTATGACTCTACTAGTGAGCAAGGTCTACCCAGATTTTGCTTTAGCTCACAACCTCACCTCCTGGTGAGGTTCCCAACTTACAAAGAGAATAAGGGAAGAGGAAAGCAGTATATTTTTATTATAACCTGAACCTGTGCTGATGTCAGAAAACCTAAATTCAGAGCACTCTGATAAAATGAAATAGATCAGATGGGCTTTGAGACTTAACAGACTGTTGCCCATCCCTGCCCAAACCCAGAGTTTACCACCAACTGGTGGAATAGAGACCAAAGAGAAGACAGTATACAAACCCCAAGTGATGGGAGAGATGGTCATCCCAGGTAACCACATTTTAATGCACAGTGACCTTGCTCACCATCTCATGACACTCCAATTCCACTACGAGGCATCAAAGTCACCTGTTCTGCGAGTATGTGTGACGGGGAGAGAGGACCCTAGTTTACAGTGTGCTGTCAAGGTAACTACGGCCGCTGCGGGTTAGAAGGGGTACCAGAGACAAATGTTAACAGCACTCAACCACTACCTACCATATTTCTTTGCTTCCTTATTTCTCTTTCCAACTCATCTGAATCTTTTCTTCTCTCTTTTTACTTAATCGTACCTTAAGTCTAACAACCCGTTTTTCTTTGCACATGGCACGTAGATCCTAGGATTTATCAGACTCTACAGGCCTAAACAGGAACCTCATGAACTCTGGTTCGAACTTAGCTTGGAGAAGATTGTCCACATGCCCTTCTCATCCTGAAAATCTGGTGATTAGAGAGGCAGAACAGGTTTCTTGTATGACACTTTGAACCAAAGTGTCACCAGGTCACCACAAAACAGAATTCCTTTAGAGCAAGAGTTTAATCATTTTAAACTTTGTCGTAAGTTTAAAAACAAAGAATATATAAATTAGGAAAAAAAAAGTAAAAACTTACTGTTATTGGTACATCTTTTGTTCCTGAATTTAATAAATGAAGATTTAAAACTTTTGGTAGATCTGTTAAAATTGAGGAAAAGAAAATATTTCTTAAAATGGTAGGCTTTATAGCAAGTTAGAATCTTTCTCTTCTCAGATATCAGACGGAATATATTTTAGAATGTGAACTAGAATAACAATCACACTTATAAAAAGAATGTGACAATCACATTCCTAGACAGGAATTGCCTTACTCTTAAGGACAGTGAGTACTATAGGAAGTGACCCCTCCTAAACAATCAGACCAAACAACAAAACAAAACAAAATTTTTCAGTGAAATTGACGTTATCACTAATCTTTTAGTTTTCCTGCAAAGCATAATGAAGCAATTCAGTAAAGTACAATATAAAATTATTATATTAAAACCAAATCTAATTTTCAAAAATGGGTCTTCAATCCTAAACAACTAAAGTTTAAATTACATATGGCCCACAGGAATCCCATATTACAGGTACTCTTACTTTTTTCTCTTAATAAATCCTTTTTTGGTTATTTTCAATTTTAGAATTTGAATTCTTTCTCTGACCATTGGGGACCAATTTCTAACATTATGTTATTATAATGCAATTGAATAATCCATATCTAAACAAAAATCCAGAAGTAAATCTTTTTACTTCCTTTATTTTACTATTAAAAGAAAAGATTCAGCATAACTAAATAGGTGAGAAACTGGATTAAGAAACTAAGAAACTACTTGATGCCTCAATCTTCCATTTAGAAGACTTAAGTTATCCATGACATTGCTTTCCCATCTTGTAAGCAGTGGTATCCCTCAGAGGAATGGGGTATAAATCACTAAGGGCTCTGAGTTCCCAAAAGTAGATTTCTACAAGATCATGTAACCCACGGAGAAATAACTTTCAAAGCTGAATTAATTACAAAGGAGTTAAAGTAGAGCCATCAGCAATGAATACAGGGATTTTTTAAAAGACCTATGAAGACACTGTCTCTTTTTTTACCTTGTGTTCGCAGTGTACCAAAATCTAACATTTCAGTTGAGGAATAAATTCCAGGAGCTTGGAAAAAAGAAAAGAAAACAATTATATTTCACTTCACCAGAGTAGGATGTACTGAAACTAAAACAAACTTGCAGCTCCTTTAGTCATCCACTCACCTGTGGTAACTTCCACCTCAACTGGAAGAATGATAAACTCCGTGCTGTCTGAAGCATTAGTCTTTATTCTTATGAAAGCGGTGTGATTATCTGCTTCTCTAGACGAAAAACTGGCTCTCATCACTCCCTTGGTTTCATAAGGAGGAATTTCCTGACAAGTTAACAGACCATAATGTAGCAAAACCACCACAGTTTACTGAATAAGATGACATCACCTGAAAGATGCATTATTATTTTATATACTTACTAAGAAAAAAACATATTGCCAATTAAACAAATACATTCATTCCACTGATTATAACACACAGTCCAATTTTGGAGGATGTTAAATGATAAAAACACACATATCTTAAAACTAATGAAGTATGGTATGTAAAACTGAGCAAAATGAAAGAAATAAAGTCATATGAAAACAAATTGTCAGCGGCAAAATCATCATTAAGAGGTAGAGTTAATCTATAAAAATCAATTATTCTTTGATGTATTGCTGGTGCTTGGGTATATAATTCAGTCCTGAAATTCTCTAAACAACAGAAACATCACCATCAAAGGGAAATTGCTTTTCCAGAAGTTTACAGGATTCTCTTTTTTTTTTTTTAACAGATCTTTACTGGAGTATAACTGCTTCACAATACTGTGTTAGTTTCTGTTGTACAACAAAGTGAATCAGCCATATGCATACATATATCCCCATATCCCCTCCCTCTTGAGCCTCCCTCCCACCCTCCCTATCCTACCTCTCTAGGTCACTGCAAAAAGGATTCTCCCTTTTCTTTTAAATTTATTTTTTATTCTTTTAAACCAAATTCTTTTAATTGATAGACTTCCTGATACATCTCTGTAATACTTTTTTCCCTACACTTTTTAGCAGCATACTCATTAACTGTCTCTTCATATGACAATAGTTTCAGAATACACTTTTTTTTTACCTAAATGTTTTATTTATTTATTTATTTTAACATCTTTATTGGAGTATAATTGCTTTACAATGGGGTGTTAGTTTCTGCTTTATAACAAAGTGAATCAGCTATACATGTACATATATCCCCATATCTCCTCCCTCTTGCGTCTCCCTCCCACCCTCCCTATCCCACCCCTCTAGGTGGTCACAAAGCACCGAGCTGATCTCCCTGTGCTATGCGGCTGCTTCCCACTAGCTATCTATTTTACATTTGGTAGTGTATATATGTCCATGCCACTCTCTCACTTCGTCCCAGCTTACCCTTTCCCCTCCCCGTATCCTCAAGTCCATTCTCTACGTCTGCGTCTTTATTCCTGTCCTGCCCCTAGGTTCTTCAGAACCCTTTTTTTTTTTAGATTCCATATATATGTGTTAGCATACGGTATTTGTTTTTCTCTTTCTGACTTACTTCACTCTGTCTGACAGACTCTAGGTCCACCCACCTCACTACAAATAACTCAATTTCGTTTCTTTTTATGGCTGAGTAATATTCCATTGTATATATGTGCCACATCCTCTTTATCCATTCATGTGTTGATGGACACTTAGGCTGCTTCCATGTCCTGGCTATTGTAAATAGAGCTGCAGTGAATGAACATTGTGGTACATGACTCTTTTTGAATTATGGTTTTCTCAGGGTATATGCCCAGGAGTGGGATTGCTGGGTCCGTATGGTAGTTCTAGTTTTAGTTTTTTAAGGAACCTCCATACTGTTCTCCATAGTGGCTGTATCAATTTACATTCCCACCAACAGTGCAAGAGGGTTCCCTTTTCTCCACACCCTCTCCAGCATTTATTGTTTGTAGATTTTTTGATGATGGCCATTCTGACTGGTGTGAGGTGACACCTCATTGTAGTTTTGATTTGCATTTCTCTAATGATAAGTGATGTTGAGCATCCTTTCATGTGTTTGTTGGCAATCTGTATATCTTCTTTGGAGAAATGTCTATTTAGGTCTTCTGCCCATTTAGGATTCTCTTTAAATGATAACCAAGAGAGCGTAGACTCTGCTCTCCTTTCATTTAAAACCTAACAAAACAAAGCTTCCCAAGCAAATCCACAGTTCACCAACCGCGTTCAGTAAGGCTCTGAGCATGTAAGATAGCATAACTTTTTAGGCACGTAAAAAGAGAACACTTACATATACACTAGAAGGAAGACTCACTGGAAAAAAAATTTTTTTTTGAGGTATAATTCTTTTCCTGGTTTTTGAATAATCTGGCTCCCTTGGGACCACCAGAGTTTTTCTGCACACACCTTTTGCCCTATTTTAGGAAATCCTCGTGGTTTAGAATTTACTGGTCTTCACTTGCCTCTACTCTCTTAACTTTTTAGTCTCAAAGTAGGAAAGAGGTGACTGGAACCCTCCTGGGGCCACTAGAGATGGACCATCCACTTCCCCATCTTTAGGAGCTGGGGTTTTCTCATGTACACTGAAATGGGCTGGGGGTGAGGTCAAGGCCAATTGACTTTTTCTCACTCTAGATTTGTAGGAATAAGTCACTATATCTTTTCTCGTAGCTGCTAGGAGTATTGCAACAATCTGCCATGTCTGCTACCATTCATTACAGTTCTTAACTAATTAGAAATCTGAATTTTTTTATGTTTATTTATTAGAATCCAGTTATATTTCATAGTAAATTCTCAGTTCTTCTATCTAGAATTATAAAACAAATTTAATTGCTTATAGTTAATTCTATGAAGCACTGTTTTATACACTATTTCTCCCAAAAGCTTTTCAAACAATATCATAATTTCAAGGTATATCATTTTTGTGAAAGGATATAAAAAGACCATCCACTACGTATTTCTACCTGCTAGAGTGTTCTACATCTTAGAAGTTAACCTAGTCACTGACAAATTGGTTTCTAAATGTTCAAGTCAATGTCTTAAAAATGTCCCCTCCACGTCCCTTCCCTGGCTGAGACTGGTCAGATGACAGAATCTAGAGGCTGTGTGTGTTTAACAGAGCAATTAACAAAGAAACTTTGATGTTCAGAACCTATTCATAGTGGTCAGGTCCATGTGTCTTCAATTACGAATGAGCAGCGATTTTAGTGACCTCGGTACAAGAACTGCATTTTCTATGACTTTCCCTTCTTTGATTAAAGCTGGGTAGGCAACATTAAAAAATATAAAAACAACCCTCCTATGGCAGGAACCTTTGTAAATAAGGTAGTTACTATGTATTCATTAATCTGTTAATATTTGCTAGTATTCTCCAAGAAAAAGTGGTTCTCTAACCATGGACACAGAATACTGTCAAATGTTAAATAGCATTAAATGTGGCTATAGACCGCCTAAAAATTTAAAGTTTCTAAGTTATCACGAGGGCCTGACTATGTTCCCTCTGCAAATGGCATCTCCTCCATCAATAGTAAGTCTGCATGTTCAATGCTTTGCCTTAAAAAATGTAGCAGGTCCTTCCCATGGCTTCTTCTTCTTTTTTTTTCTTCAATATTAGTGTAAAGCATATTATAAATGATTAGATTCAGAGACAACTTTACCAATATTATTCTGAGGAAGAATAGTTAAAACCTCTTTCTTTCCACACAATGGCTTAAAGCTTACACCAATTTTTGTTCACTGCTCTTTCCAAAAATTACTATTCTATTTCTGTCTCTCCAATTTTCAAGTATATTTGATATAAATTTATTTTATTTATTTTTTAAAATTAATTTTTACTGGAGTACAGTTGCTTTACAATGTTGTGTTAATTTGATATAACTTTAATATTAAGACAATAATTACGGAAAAGTCACCCGTATTTCTTCGGGTGATGAGGAGTTAAGTATTTTCTGGTGTATTTAAGAGAGTAACTGGTCTCATGTGAGCTCACAAGAGAGAAGAACACGTCAGCACTCACCCACAGTTTCCTGGTGCCTCCCTGCTGACCTGTCGGAAGCTCGAGGTGAAGATCTCCTCCGCTAGAGTACATTTCTACAACCTGTGACAAAGGAGCACATGATGGTTAAGTCAAAGTCATGTTTTCGATGCAAGTGATTTGCTGTTATACAGAAACGTTTGACACCCTAATTGTTCATCAGAAGAAATTTAAAGACGTTTACAGATATAAATGTGGGATAAGTGTGGTGTCACATCACCAGAGGCAGTGCTCATATGGGTAAGCAATGGTGGTATATTTAATTAAAACAAGGTAACTTTGAAATACTGAACTCGGAAATAGTGTAGCTGTTTCAGAGACTGGATTTTAGGAAATCCAACTGTAGGACATTTATTTCTATTTTTTCCTAAGGAAACAGTTTATGGAAAGTATCATATTTTAGAAATACAAAATTTGCAGTTCTTATAGTAACACAAATGCTTCTTTATTCGCACATTTATAACAAGATCTAGCAGCAGATCTAATAACTACTGTAATTGTGACATAGTGAAGAGCATATCATTCTTCAGCATATGCAACAATATCAGTGCAGTATGAAAATATCTGAAGTCTTCTGTAGCAAAATCACAGCTACTATTAATATATCTCTGTGGCTTGTACCTACACCCATGATTTTTTCTTTTAAATATTATTTATTTATTTGGCCATGCCGGGTCTTAGTTGCGGCAGGCGGGGTCTTCATCGCTGCGTGCGGGATCTTTGTTGCGGCAAGCGGGATCTAGTTCCCTGATGAGGAATCGAACCCGGGCCCCCTGCATTGGGAGTGCGGAGTCTTAACCACTGGACCACCAGAGAAGTCCCAACCCATTCATGTACAATAAACTATACATTTTTAAAAAAATTATTTATTTATTTATTTATCTATCTATCTATCTATCTTTGGCTGCACTGGGTCTTCGTTGCTGCGCACAGGCTTTCTCTAGTTGCAGCGAGTGGGGGCTACTCTTCGTTGCGGTGCGTGGGCTTCTCATTGCGGTGGCTTCTCTTGTTGCAGAGTACGGGCTCTAGGTGCGCGGGCTTCAGTAGTTGCAGCACGTGGGCTCCGCAGTTGTGGCTCACGGGCTCTAGAGCACAGGCTCAGTAGTTGTGGCGCACGGCCTTAGTTGCTCCACAGCATGTGGGATCTTCCCGGACCAGGGCTCGAACCCATGTCCCCTGCATTGGCAGGCAGGTTCTTAACCACTGCGCCACTAGGGAAGCTCTAAACTACACATTTTTAAAGTGTACAACTTGATGAATTCTGACATGTATACAGGCATGAAGCTACCACTACAATTACGACATTAAATAAATCCTTTCCCTCCCAGAGTTTCCTCATGACCTTTGCAATCCACCTGTCGCCCTCTGCCCTCTCCCATCCCCAGGCAGCCACTGAGCTGCTCTTGGCCACTCTAGATTAGTCTGTAGTGTCTAGAGTTTTATATAAATGGAATCATACAGTATGTACTCTTGTGTCTGGCTGCTTTTATTCAGTGTAATTATCTTGAGATCTACCATGTTGTTTTATGTACTAATAGTTCATTTCTTTTTGATTTTATGGATATGCCACAATTTTTGATCCATTTACTTGTTGATGGACATTTGGGGTGTTTCCAGTTTTTGGTCACTACAGATGTTTGGGCACAACGCTGTTATGAACACCATGTTGTATAAGTCTTTGGGGTTTCATGTGCTTTCCTTTCTCTTGGGTAAATACCAAGGAATAGAAGGGCTATATGGCAGGAGACTTTTCTTTAAAAGCAGGTAAACCTATCTCTTAAAAATAAAGAATATATTTAATTAAGTGCAAATTTGGGGTGAAGTATGAGAATGGGTAGAAAACCTTTACTTGTTTTATCACTAAAGTCCTCCAGGAGTACACAACGCAGACAACAAAACTAGAAGCTACAGTGGCAGCAAATGTCACACGGCTGGAAGTCACTGGGGGCATGGGGTGGGGATTTTAATTTTAGGAAATATTTGAAGGAGCGACGCCAGTCACGCCCAGTGTCTTAGAGACAAAGCACGAGTGAGGAGGGATTTCAAATGTGAAAATAATTACTACTAAAACACTGGGTAAGGTATGGAGTTGGATTTTTAAAAATAAAAAAATAAGTTGGCTTTTAATCAATGGTTCTATATTACCCTTTCCTTGGATTTTAATTTCTAGGCTGCCATCACCAAAAACTTATTATTATTAGAAATAAATACGAATAGTGGTTTTAAAAATTTATACTGGGCCAGAAGGAGCTGAAGGCAAGAAAAGCAGTGGCCTTGTATAGATGAAAACTCTTCTTAAATTACATGTAGAGGTGCTTAAAACTAACACCAGAAACAACCACAGTCATTTTAAAAATGGTTCCAAAAATTCGATAACTGGACTGATATAACCCCAAATTCAGACTACAAGCTGCAAAAAAAGAATCTCTCTCTTGAGTACTATTATTCAGTACCACGTTATTTTAAATAGTCTTGAAAACTATAACAAACTGAGATTTCACATTAAGCATTAATTTCCACTAAAGTTAAACACATTCAAAATCACCACCATAAACTCACCTGTAAAGGCTCACTGTGAGGATTGTGTATGTTTATTATAGGTGAGAAACTGCTATTCACAGGGACTCTGGCCCCAAGGAATGGCCTCAATCGGTATGGATTTGGAACTCCAATACCAAATACCTGATTCCAAGGAGGAAAAAAGACGCAATTTTAGTTGCTTTTATAGTTTTATAACATTTTTATAGTTATAACTGATTGCTCTAGGGAAAACTGGTGAGGTCAACTTATGGAAAAAATCTTTTAACTCCCTTTAAAAGGAACACACGTAGTTTCTATACTTGTTTGGCTACCTGTTTGATATACATCAAATTCTTGATATACATCAAGAATATATATATATTCTTTTATATATATATATAAATGCACATATATATACATTTGGAATGATTTCTATATTAGAAATGAAAATGATAGTAGTCCTTCACGAAGTCATGGGATAGACAAAAGGAGGAAACAGGGAATTAAAAGATTTCCCTGTTCCAACCATCAGAAGATGGATGTAGGGCCCAGACAATCTCTTAAATACCAAGCACAGTCCCAGGTCATTCCTCCATAGGCATGTGGGTTGACCAAACAGGGTGAGCCAGTCATTCAAATGACAAATATTTATTAAGTGCCTATGATGTGCTAGGTACAACCACAGGCACTGCTGAACAATTCAACAGTGAACGAGACAGATAATGTGCCTGCTCTTATGAAACTCACATCCTAGTATTAGGGACAGCCTAGATAACAATAAAAAGGTTTAGAAAAATGGGTAATGTGATACAGAGTAACTGGTTGCAGTGAGGGTGGGAAAATTCTTTAAGAGAGGGTGGACGGGGAGATGACGTGAACTGACGTCACCCGATAGATGAGAACAAGCCAACAGTGAAGTGTATTCCGCAAGGGCAAGTACACAGGCAAAGGGCAGGAGGCAGGAAAGGGTGTGGCTTGTTTGAAGACAAAGAATAAGATGAGAACCATGGTCAAATGGGATGAGGTGGGAGAGCTACACGGGAGTCAGATCCTTAGAGCCTTGTTGGCCTTGGTCAGAAGCTTTCACTTTGCTCTGAGAGCAATGGGAAAACATAAGGATTTACGTGAGGAGCTGACTGGATCTGATTTATGCTCAGAGCAGATCATTCTGGCTACAGAGAGAACAATGCACTGTAGGAGGGGCTGTGGAGGAGAGGAAGGGCAGTCAGGAGGCTCCTGTGTCGTCATCCAGGGAGAGGTGGGGACGGCCTGGGAGAGAGCAGTGGGGGTGAAGAGGAGAGAGGTAGACAGACTCGAGGTACACTTAGGAGAAAGACGTGGTGAAAGACTAGATGCGAAGAGGTGAAGACACCTGGCACTGAGGTTCACCTTGAGAACAACCTGATCATGACCCTCAGGTCACCCGTGGGCCACAAACACCTAGGTCAGTTGGGGGCACCACTGTAGGGCACAGGTCTTCATATTCTCATGGTGGTCTTTTCATTTACTCAACAAGTATATGCCAAGTGCTCTGTACAGCATGTCACAGTTACTCATCTATACTGCCTTCAAAAGTATATACTGCCTATCAAACGACCAATAAGGACTTGTTCACCATAAATAAGCATCGATTCTTGACTAAAATGGAATGTTTACTCTGACACTAATTTCCAAAATACATGAAGTGTCCTGGGTAGTGGAGAAGAAATGTTCAAAAACAAAAGCATATAAACTGTAAAGTTAAGACACTAGCCAAGTAAGAATTTAAACAATTGAGTTCCATGGGCAGTATAGCTCAGTGGTTAAGAGGATGGTCTTTGTAGTTATAAAGACATGGGTTTGAATCCCTGCTCAATAACTTGAGCATAATTATTTAACCTTTCTAAACTTCACCTTCCTCATCTAAAAAAGTGAGAATAACAGTATCTGTAATGCAGGCAGAAGTGCATGTAAAGTGTGTAGCACAGTGTCAAATAAGTAATTATTCTTAGTAATCTTGATATATAAAAACCTTGATTCACAAAACATTCACTTTCTTTAATAACCCAAACAATGATTGCACATAGAAAAGAGTTTATCAAAAATTTTAAACAATATAATTACCAAAGAAAAGCAGGCACATAAGTTTTGATCCTGAAACTATTATCACTTTGTAAGCGTGCAAAAAGTAAATAAAAAAAAAAAAAACCTAGTCACTGTGAAAATATTTTTAACTGTTCTTTTGCCAACCAATCTTACAGTAATACTTTAGCTGTAGCTTTAAGAGCATTTGTTCACAGTGTGATTTGAACAGGGATATTCACAAACACAGCTGTAAGTATAAAAATGCTCAGTATTATATAACAACCTAAATGGGAAAAGAATTTGAAAGAGGATACACGTATATGTATAACTGAGCCACTTTGCTGTACACCTGAAACTATTACAACACTGTTAATCAACTATACTTTAATATAAAATTAAAAGTTAAAAAAAAATTCTCTGAATCTAAACTCCTACATTTTCCCTTATCCCCTGAATTTTTGAAGAGTTCCCAAAAGGTTGTCACATGACAGGTTGAAGATGATAACTGTATTTTATAAATAAAGTTTTCATTCTGATTCTTACCTGGTAAGTGAATACCCCATGATTAGATGTATTAATAAATAAAGTATTTTCTACATTTCCTACTACTCTTGCAAGAAAAACTACATCAAATGATGTATTTCCTCCTGGAAGAATTTTCTGAAAAAGAAAAGCAATAAATAAAGTTAAATTAGTAACCAAAAAATCAGATCATGGTGACCACAATTAGATAGCTAAAGTTCTCGGGACTTCCCTGGTGGTCCAGTGGTTAAGAATCCTCCTGCCAATGCAGGGGACGCGGGTTCAATCCCTGGTCGGGGAACTAAGATCCCACATGCTGCGGGGCAACTAAGCCCGTGCACCGCAACTACTGGGCCTGTGTGCTCTAGAGCCTGCGTGCCACAACTAGAGAGAAGCCCACGTGCTGCAACAAAGAGCCTGTGTGCCTCAACGAAAGATCCCGCGTGCTGCAACTAAGACCCGACGCAGCCAAAAAAAAAAAAAAAAAAAAAGATAGCTAAAGTCCTCTAAAACATCTTAGAATCATTTGTATAAACTAGCCTTTTCCTCCTAAAGGTTTAAGTTTTAAATTAGCCAAACTATTTTGCAATGGGAAAAAAAAGATGACTTCATATTGGATGTCACATATCTTTGTCAATCATGATTCTAAAACCCTGTACAACAGATGGTTCCCTTGGATTCTGTTCATTCAACAATAACTAGGCTGGAATGAAGTACCTAATTACAGGCTCTTCCAACATCAGATGATCAAGGAGGAGCTGAGCTGAAGCCGAGCTTCTTATACAGATGTTCTACTCTACTACTGAGCAGCCACTTGTACTATTCGAATAAACAAATAAGCCCAGCCTCAACCCCTTGACCTCTGTCGTACATTCACACAAGGAACAAAATGTGCCAGCAACTTACATTAAAAAAGAAGGGAGCGGTGATAATACATGCAGGAACTCCTTCCTGTTACCTTGTGCAGAGACTGAGAATGTCACGGTGGTTAGCAAATTAAAATTTTATTACAACAAAATAATAGGGTTGCTTCATGAAGTTTGAGAGACTGCAAATGCAGTTCTGCCTGCAATGAAGCCTTAAAGTGCATTTTAATATGTAAAGTCATTAACTTCTCTCATTCTGCCTCTGTGGCTAGAACTCTAAAATGCTCCCCAAATTATAGCTTAAAATATATGGCACTGAGATGTCTGTCTTCACCTTTGGATGTAGAAAGCTGGGAATTTCTCCTGCATTATCAAAAACAGAAAGAATAATCTGCAAAATCGTAACTTTTCTTGAACGCATCACAGTTTGTGTATCAACTAGCCCCAAATTTAAGGAAAGACAAGCACCTTCGAGAAGAGGTGGAATGTGAGTACCAGCTCACCCACGACAGAGAATGGGAAGAAGATAAGGCTAACGTACAAGACGGTAAAATGAATTCGGCTAAAATTTTTACACACTGCTAAATGCCCAGTGTGGGCTACAAAACTCTGCTGCGTAGAATCCCTAGAAGCTATAAATGATAGATGGAGGTCACACTTGAGCCAAAAAATCAGTAATAGGATACTGGTAAACAACACACTTCTAAATAACCCACTGGTCAAATAAGTAGTCACAAAGGAAATTATAAAATATTCTGAATCAATTGGAAATGAAAACACAACATATCAAAATTTAAAGCAATACTCTTTTTTTTTTTTTAATAGATCTTTATTGGAGTATAATTGCTTCACAATACTGTGTTAGTTTCTGTTGTACAACAAAGTGAAATCAGCCATATGCATACATATATCCCCATATCTCCTCCGTCTTGAGCCTCCCTCCCACCCTCCCTATCCCACCTCTCTAGGTCATCGCAAAGCATGGAGCTGATCTCCCTGTGCTATGCTGCTGTAAAGCAATACTTGGAAGGAAAATTACAGTATTACACGCTTATCTTGAAAAGAAATGTCTCAAATCAATAATCTATGTTTCCACCTTGAGAAACTAGAAAAAGAGTAAATTAAACCCAAAATAAGGAAAAGGAAGAATATTAGACAAGAGCTTAAAATAATGAAATAGAAAATGGAAAAACAGTGAAAAATCAGTAAAACCAAAACGGTCCATAAAACTGATAAAACCCTACACAGAATGACCAAGAGTAAAAAGGAGGAAGATGAAAATATAAGAAACTGAAATGTGGACATCATAATACAACCTTTACACATACAAAGGATGATAAAGGAATATTACAAACAACTCTATGCCCATAAATTTAATAACTAGAAGAAATAGACACACTCTTTGAAAAACAATCTGCCAAAGCTCGTTTGAAACAAAACTGCCAGAACAGTCTTAACAACCACTAAAAAAAATTTAATTTGTAGTTAAAAAACCTTCCCACAAGGAAAAGCCCAAGCCCAGATGGTTTCACTGGTAGAATGGCAGAGTTCTATACCAACCATTAAATAACACCTATCTATATAAACTTTCAGCATACAGAAGAGAACACTTCCCACTTCATTTTATGAGTCTAGTATTACCTTTATACCAAGACCAGACAACGATTTGACAAGAAAACTACAAGCCAACATCCCTCATGAATGTAGACATGCAATCATTTACGAAGTATTGGCAAACTGAATCCAGCCAACATATAAAAAAGATAACACATCATGATCAAGTGGTTTTTATCATGACAATGAAATTCTAGCTCAACATTCAAAAATCAAACCAATGTAATTGATATTATCAACATACTAAAGAAGAAAAATCCTTTCAGTAGGTGCATAAAATAATTTGACAAAATTCAGCATCCATTCATGATTAAAAATCTCAGTAAACTAGGTCAATAGAAGAGAACTTCCTCAACCATATAAAGAGCATCTACAAAAGACCCAGAGATACCAGATTTAATGATGAATGACTGAATGCTACCCTCCCCCTACCCCCAATGTGGAACAAGGCAAGGATGTCCTCTCTCATGACGGCTATTCAACATTGTATTGGAAGTACTTGCCTGTACGAGACAAGAAAAATAAATAGAAAGCACATACATTAGAAAGGAAGAAAGGTCTATTTTTATTCACAGACAACATGGCTGCCTATATAAAAAATCCCAAAAATAACCTTCAAAAATGCCCATAAGAGATAATGAGTTTAATGAAGTTGCAGGAATCAAGGTCAATATATAATAATCAATTGTATTTCCCTATCTTAGCAATAAACACTGGAATTCTAATTTTTAAAAAAGTATCATTTACAATAACACACACACACAAAAATATAAATCTAATAATGTGCAAGTTCTGTGACCGGAAAATGACAAAGCATTGCTTAAAGTAATAAAAGAAGACTTAAAAAAATGGAGAGATGTACTGTGTTCATGGATCAGAAGATAATATTGTTCAGATGTTAATTCTCCCCCAATTGATTTATGTATCCAGCGTAACTGCAATAAAAGTTTCAGCCTAAGGAGAACCTAAATGCAACTAAATACAATGTGAAATAAGATCCTAGAACAGAAAAAGTACATTGATAGAGAACTGTTAAAATTCATGTAAGTTTTTAGTTAACAGTACTTTACCAATGTTAATTTCCTGGTTTTGATAATTATACTATGATTATACAATATAAGAAGTTAGCATTAGGGGAAACTGGGTGAGGAACACAAGATTATCTGTACTTATTTATATGTTTAAGATTAATTCAAACAAATGTTAAAAAAAATCTTAGCAAGGGGTTTTTAAAAAGAAATTGACAAGCTGATTCTAAAATTCAGATGGCAAGAAAAGGGAATAAGAAGAGCAAAACCATTTTAAAAAAGGAAAACGAAGCTGAAGGGTTCACACTGCAATTCCAGGAACTACTAAACAGCTACTGTAATCAAGGCAGTGTGGTATTGGTGAAAGGGTTGACATATTAGATATCTATTAGATACATATTAGAACGTAATGGGAAGTCCAAAAAAACAGACCCACATATTCAATGTCACTTGACTTTGACAAAATGCAGCGGTATTTCAATGAGAAAGGATAGTCTTTTTAACCAACAGCACAATAACGACTGTATATCCATATGCAAAACAAAACAAAATAACTCTTGATCTATATCTCACGCCATAAACAAACATTAACTCAAAAAGGATCGCAGACCTAAATGTAAAATCTGAAATTATTAAACTTCTGGAATAGAAATTGGAGAAAATCTTTGTGACTTCAGTTTAGGCAAATAGTTCTTAGCTACAAGTCTAAAAGCATAACCCATAAAAGAAAAATTTGATAAGCTGGACTTCGTGGAAATTAAAAACTTCTGTTCTTTGAAAGATTCTATAAAGAAGATGAAAAGACGTGCTACAGACTAGAAGAAAAGATCTGCAAATCACATATGTGATAAGGAACCTTGTTGTACTCCTTGGAATTACTTAGTGAAGTTTTAAAGGAAATAAGTTGATTTGCAGCATTACATTTAGTAGTTATGTGCTTCTTTGAGAATGCCAGATGTGGCTGTCTTCAGTCTATTACATGGACAAACATACATTAGTACAAAGATTTCTTTGAAAACAGATTTCAGTATTTGTTGAAAGCTGTGAAAAGCATTATATCCTGGGAGAAAAAAGAGCCTGGATATGAGAGTACAGGTTCTCTTTGATAGTTCCCAATATCCAATCAACCCTTTATAACTTAAAGACTGGAATACTTTAAGAAGATGCTGAGACACACAGAACAAATCTTTTTTCTTTTCTTTTCTTTAATAACAGGGAAAATCTACTTCCAAATGACAATTAACAATGTAACAAAAGAGTGATGAAACAGAACAATAAACTCAGGCTCAGGAATGTAATCTTCCCATAAGAATTCATCAGATTTGCTACAATTCATCATTTTGTTCCCTCTGGTACAACAAACTTCCTAAATAAAATAAATTTAGTTTGATTTAAAAAAAAAAGAAAACAGTAGGAAAAAGTAATGAAGACGACAGACACAAGGCGTGCTAACTTTAGTTTTAAATTATCTGCAGCAAAGTCTCACGTATTTGTACCATAGATCAGAGTCCCTGGCCTTTTGCTCCCCTGGTGATCTCACCCGGGTCCATGGATTCTCATCTTTACTTCTATTTTGAGTCTAGTCCTTTCCCTCATACACCAGACTTCAATTGCCTACTTGGCACCCCCAGCTGGACGTCTAGGAGACATGCCAAATCTAACACGTCCAAAATTGAACTACTGACCACACTCCCGAAACCTACTCCCCCCTCAGCCTTTTCCATCTCAGCTGATGGCAACTCCGTCCTCCTAGCTGCTCAGGACAAAAACTCTGCAGTCCATCTTGACTATTCTTTCTCTCAATCCCACCTCAGAAAATCCTATTCCTATCTTGAAAATATATCCCAAATGCAGCTTTCTTCACTTCTTCACTCTGCTCAGAGTAATGCTGCCCTGAAGTCCTGCAACAGCCAAGGTAACTAGTGTCCCCGATTCTCCCCTTACCCTTCTTCAGTCTATTTCTGATAAAACAGTGATCCTTATAAAACATAAGCTATCATTCATTCCTCTGCTCAAAATCTGTGATGGCCTCCCATTTCAATCAGGATAAGAGCCCAAATCCTTATCACAGCTTCTAAGACCCTTCACAGTCTGTCCCTTCCCACCTCCCTTTACTTCTCCTCTCACCCTTGCTCACTCTGGTCTAGCTACACTGTCCCCTTTGCACACCAGTCATGTTTCCACATTGGAGACCTTACTGCCTGAACCCTCTGTCTGGAATGTTCTTCTTCCATATATTCCATTTCCCTCCCTACAGTCTTCTCCCTTACCTCCGTCAAGTCTGTTCAAATGTCACCCTCTGAATGAAGCCTACTCTGACCATCCTATTTAAAACTGGAGGAGTGACGTCAGCATCATGGTGGTGTAAGACATTCCTCCTTTTTGTCCTCCTTTTAAAACAACGGGTTAGATATCCATCTACAAACAGAAGTGCCTCTGTGGGACTTGTGGAATCCAGCTCCGTACGCCTGAGGATCTGGGAGCTGTCTTGCCCACCTGTGCATCTGGAAACAGGTGGACAGACTTCTGTACAGGCCGTGGGACAAATGAACCTGCCCCAACCCCTCTCACTGCAGCTGGGAAAAAACCTGGAGAGTGCTGACCTGGGCAGATACTGATGGACAAGAGATAATTTGCAGAAGTCTATCTTTCCCAAGGAGATATTCCAGCATGCCATTGGAAGGGAAAAAAAAAAAAAGTTTGGTTGCAGTGAAGATAGTAAAAGGAATTTTCCCAGGGCCAACTCCCCCACCCATGCTAAGGCAACACTGCATGGGATGGTGACCTCTCCTGGGCAGGGATGAGGGGGTGGGGGGAGGAGAGCAGTGAGTGAGTGCCCAACTCCTCCGGCTGTGCAGGACGTGGCTGGGAATCCTGTTTCTCTCCACTAGCACCCAGAGTACTGAGGTGGGACTTCCATAACTGGGGGAAGGTAGGAGATTAGGAAAGAGGCAGATAAAAATATCAAAGGGCATTAAAGGTAGGCAGTTCCTGCTGACTGTGCTCAGGACTTCATCAGGAAGTTCATCCAGGAGTCTCTGGAGTATCTCACTGGAGGATCTCCCCACTAGGTCTGCAGGCCCCCCCAATGCCCCAAGAGCTAAATCCACACCTCCCCCAACTCTGCAGACGGCTCCTTGTGTGCACTCCCAAGTGAACAAGAGCAAGTCTGGTACATGGACTGCTATCAGAAAAACACACCAGGACGCGTGGGCAAGGGAGAAAGCAAACTTGAGCTATAGCACCACCACCTTCTGAAAAACCCTAGACATATAACAGCACCAATGAACAGTACACCCCATTTGAAGCCAACTAGTAAAGATTTAAGGAGGTGACTGCTACTTCAAATGTAAAAGCAGCGACGCAAAATTGTAAGAAATGTGAAAAATCAAAGAACATGTCATCACCAAAAGAACAGTAATTCAACAACTGAGCTCAAAGTTACAGAATTTTGTGGTCTAGGTGATAAAAGATTCAAAATAGCTGTTTTGAAGAAACTCAACAGGCTACAAGAAAACTCAGAAAGATAATCCAACAAAATCTCAAAAACATACATGATCAGGCTTCCATGGTGGCACAGTGGTTAAGAATCCGCCTGCCAATGCAGGGGACATGGGTTCAAGCCCTGGTCTGGGAAGATCCCACATGCCGTGGAGCAGCTAAGCCTGTGCACCACAACTACTGAGCCTGTGTTCTAGAGCCCATGAGCCACAACTACTGAGCCCGCGTGCCACAACTACTGAAGCCTGCGCACCTAGAGCCCATGCTCCGCAACAAGAGAAGCCACCGCAATGAGAAGCCTGCGCATGGCAATGAACAGTAGCCCCTGCTCGCCGCAACTAGAGAAAGCCCGCACGCGGCAACGAAGACCCAATGCAGCCAAAAACAAATAAATAAAATAAGTAAATTAAAAAAAATACATGATCAAAATGAGATATTTACCAAAGAGAAAGAAATCACAAAAAAGAACCAAACAGAAATTCTGGAGCTAAAGATTTCAATCAATGAAATGAAAAATGCAACAGAGAGCATCTGCAGTAGGTTAGATAAAATGGAAAATAGAATAAGTGAGCTAGAGGGCAGGAATTTTGAAATAACACAGCACAGAACAAAGAAAAAAGGAATGAAAAAGAGTGAAGAAAGCCTATGTGATCTATGGAGTTCCATCAAAAAATATTAGAATAATCAGAGCTCCAGAAGGAGAAGAGAGGGGAAAGGGAGCAGAAAACTTATTTAAAGAAATAATAGCTGAGCACTTCCCAAACCTGGGGAGAGACTTGGACATCCAAGTTCACGAAGCTAACAGATTACCCTATTATCTAAATGCAGAAAGCCTTTCTCCAAGAGGTATTATAATGAACGTGTCAAAAATCAAAGATAAAGAGAGAATCCTAAAAGCAGTCAGAGAAAAAAAGATTGTAACCTACAAAGAAAACACATTAGGCAATCAGCAATTTCTCAGCAGAGACCCTACTGACAAGGAGACAGTGGAATGACAAATCAAAGTGTTGAAAAAAAAACTGCCAGCCAAAAATACTCTATTCAGCAAAGTTATACTTCAGATATGAAGGAGTAATACTTTCCCAGACAAACAAAAACTGAGGGATTTCATCACCCCTACACCTGCCTTGCAAGAAATTCTGAAAAGAGTTCTTCAAGCTGAAATCAAAAGATGCTAATCAGCAACATGAAAACATACAAAAGTATACAACACTCTAGTAAAGGTAAATGTACAATCAGACACAGAAAACTTAATTCTGTAATAGGATGGTGTGTTAACCACTTAACTACAGTATAAGGTTTAAGGAGAAGATTATTAAAAATAATTACAGTGACTATAATTTGCTAATGATTACACAATATAAAAAAAGGTAAATAATGACACCAAAACACATTAAAGGGAGGGAGTAAAAGGGTAAAACTTTTGCATGACATCAAAATTAAGTTGTTATCAATGTAAAATGGACCGTTTTATCTAAAGATATTTTATGTAAGCCTCATGGTACCAAAAAGCAAAAACCTAGAGTAGATTCACAGAAGGTAAAGAAAGGGGAAACAGAATATAACACCATGGAAAATCACCAATTTACAAAGGCAAGCAGAAACAGAGGGGAAAGGTAACAATGGAAATATAAAACAAACAGAAAGCCACTAATGAGATGGCACTGGGAAGTCCTTACATATCAATAATTACTCTAATGCAAATGGATTGAATTCACCAATCAAAGGCATAGAGAGGCTGGATGGATAAAAAAAACAAGACCCAACTATACGTTGCCTCCAAGACTCACTTCAGATTTAAGGAAACACATGGGCTCAAAGTGAAGGGATACAAAAAGAAATTCAGGACTTCCCTGCTGGCACAGTGGTTAAGAATCCGCCTGCCAATGCAGGGGACATGGGTTCGAGCCCTGGTCCAGGAAGATCCCACATGCCGCGGAGCAACTAAGCCCGTGTGCCACAACTACTGAGCCTGCGCTCTAGAGCTCGCGAGCCACAACTACTGAGCCCACGTGCCACAACTACTGAAGCCCACGCTCCACAACAAGAGAAGCCACCGCAATGAGGAGCCCGTGCACGGCAACAAAGAGCAGCCCCCACTCGCCAAAACTAGAGAAAGCCCGCGCACAGCAATGAAGACCCAACACAGCCAAATAAATAAATAAATAAATAAGAAAAAAAAAAAGAAATTCAATGCAAGTGGAAACCAAAGGAAAATGGGGTTAGCTATACTTATATTAGACAAAATAGACTTTAAGTAAAAAATGGTAACAAGAGACAACAAGGTCATTATATAATAATAAAGGGGTCAATTCATCAAGAAGATGTAATAATTAAAAATATATATGCCCTAACATTGGAGAACCTAAATATATTAACGAATATCAACAGGTTTGAAGGGAGAAATAGACAAGAATACAATAATAGTAGGGGACTTTGATATCCCACTTTCAGCAATGGATAGATCATCCAGACAGAACATCAACAAGGAAACACTGGACTTGAACCATATATTAGACCAAATGGACCTAACAGACATTTATAGGTCATTCCATCCTATAGCAGCAAATACATATTCTTCTCAAGTGCACATAGAGAAGAATAAGTTTGAAATCATATCAAGTATTTTTTTCAGACCACAGTGGTATTAAACTAGAAATCAACAAGAAGAAAGCTGGAAACTCTACAATTATGTGGCAATTAAACAACATTCTCTTGAACAACCAATGGGTCAAAGAAGAAATCAAAAGAGAAATAAAAATTAACATTGAACAAATGAAAATGGAAACAAAACATACCAAAATCTACGGAATGATGCAAAAGCAATTCTGAGAAGGATAAACTTAGTTTATAGTAATAAATGCATATTTTAAGAAAACAGAAGGATCTTAAATAAACATTCTAACTTCACACCTCAAAGAACTAGAAAAAGAACAAATTAAGCCCAAAGTTTGCAGGACAGAAATAACGAAGGTCAAAATGGAAATAAACTGCAACAGAGGCCAGAAAAACAATAGAAAAAAAAAAATCAACAAAACTAAGAGCCGGTTTTTCAAAAAGATAAACAAAATTGACAGATCAAGAGCCACACTAACCAAGAAAAAAAAGACTCAAATAAATAAAATCAGAAATGAAAGAGAAGACATACTACAGAAATACACAGGATCATAAGATACCAGTATGAGCAATTCTATGCCAACAAGCTGGATAACCTAGAAGAAATGGATTAATTCCTAGAAACACACAACATACCAAGACTGAATCAGGAAGAAACAGAAAATCTCGATAGATCAATAATGAGTAAGGAGATTGACTTAGTAACCAAAAACCGCCCAAAACAGAAAACTCCAGGACCAGATGGCTTCACTTGTGAATTCTATCAAATACTTAAGGAAGAATTAATGTCAATCTTTCTCAAACTCTTCCAAAAAGTAAGAGAAGGGAACACTTCCAAACTCATTTTATGAGGTCAGCATTACCTTGACACCAAAGCCAGACAAGGACACTACAAGAAAACTATAAACAATATCCCTGATGAATACAGATGCAAAAGTTCTCAAAAACTATTAGCAAAGTGAATTCAGCAACACAATAAAAAAGGATTTGACAAAATACGGCATCTTTTCATGATAAAAACCTTCAACTGATTGGGTATAGATGGAGGACACCTCAACATAATAAAGACCATATACAAACACACAAAGCTAACATCACATTCAATGATAAAAATTTGAAAGCTTTCCTTTAAAATCAGAAACAAGACAAGGGTGCCCACTCTCACCACTCTTATTCAACACAGTACTGGAAGGTCTAAGTTAAAGCAATTAAGGCAAGACAAAGAAATAAAAGGCATCAGAAGTGGAAAGGAAAAGTTGTCATTATTTGCAGGTGATATGATCTTATATATAGAAAATCCTGAAGACTTAACCAAAAAACTGTTGGAACTAATCAAAAAATTCTGTAAAGTTATAGGATATAAAATCAACACACAGAAACCAGTTGGGTTGCTATACACTAACCATGAAACATCTGAAAAATTAAAAAAAAAAACGATTCTACTCACAATATCATCAAAAACAATAAAATACTTAGTAATAAATTTATCCAAGGAGGCAAAAGATCCTGTATAATGAAAACTGTTAAGACCCTGATAAAAGAAATTGAAAAAGACAAATGGAAAGATATCCTTTATTCATGGCTCAGAAGAATTATATTTTTAAAATATCCATACTAAGCAAACTCATCTACAGATTCAATGCAATCTTATCAAAATCCCAATGGCATTTTTAACAGAGATAAAACAAACCTAAAATGTATATAGAAACACAAAACAATCATAAGAACAACAAAACTGGAGGCAGCAAACTTCCTGCTTTCGAACCATACTATAAAGCTACAGAAATTAAAACAGTATGGTTCTGGCATAAAAATAAAACATGTAGACCAGTGGAACAAATAGACAGCCTAGAAATAAACCTCTGCATATATGGTTATCTAATATTTGACATGGGAGCCAAGAACACTCAATAAGGAAAGGCTGTCCTGCTATATCATTGCTACTGCTATATCATATTTGTTCAATTCCCATTAACATGTATGGATATCAGAAATAGAACAAAAAATGTCCAGGTCTCTACATATAATTAAAAAATAATCATTAATATTCATTAATGATTTTCAGCCTATGAGAAGAGATTGTTTACTATATTAAGCATACTAAAATAAATGGGTAAAAACATTTTCATTTTAGCCATAGACTGAAACAAAGTTTATCCTAATTAATCTTCAGTGTACCTGAAAAGGTAATCAAACAAAAGGCTCTACAGAATCAAGGAAAAAATACTTTTTGTTTGTTCACCAATGTCTATAAGGTACCCAGTTCCACAATTCTATGGTAATTAAAATTTGACTATTATAGAGTATTAAAAAATCTGTATTTTTTGTCACAAGCCATACATTACATATTTTATGGCCAATATGCAGTATAGCCACGAAGATGAATAGGCCTAAACTGCAGTCTTAATACTATGTAATTTTAATTATAATTCATTAGACAATTATAGTTAGTCAACAGATAATTATAAACCACAATTATCAGGAGTTATATATAGAAAAACAAATTGTCACACAACCACATTCCTTTTATTACCCTTGTTCTTGATTTTCAGGTGATCTTAAAATCCAAACCTTAGTAAGGGGTATTATTTGTATGTGTGTATGTGTTAAAATACAGTTATGTAACACTTGGCCTTTTAAATAATAACTATTCTATTTTGTATTTCCTACTGGTTAGTTAACGTAGAGATGATACTGGTTAATAATCAAAAACTTAAGTGACTTACAGAAAATGTTTTACTCTCAAAGAAATATGATCTGACCAGGAATTCTAAAGATGACAAGGCAATTAGAGTTAGGATAAACATACAGAAAGGTTTTGCTCTCTTGGACATGAGAAACTCTTTTCATTTTTCCCCAAAGGCTCTTATGATGGGCATAAAATTAAGTGGAGGGGAAATAAGGTTATTTCTTCTCCCAAGAGTTAATTCCATCTCTCCTCTCCACTTCTTGAGCTTCTGGAGTCAGTATCTTACTGTAGGGAATAAAAATGAAAAGCAAGAAGAAGAATAAGAAAAAAAAAAAAAAAAACTTAAGGTAGCATAGATTTTGGCTATCTCTTTTAAAGCTAAATCTAGAGTACCTAAATGTAGATTTTGATAGGTATAGATTATTTTACTATTTAATTCTATCTCCTGATAGTGGAAAACACAGACTGGCTTTTAAGTTGTTCTTCGACTATATACACATTGAGATTATCTTTTTTTTTTTTTTTTAACACCTTTATTGGAGTATAATTGCTTTACAATGGTGTGTTAGTTTCTGCTTTATAACAAACTGCATCAGCTATACGTGTACATATACCCCATATCTCCTCCCTCTTGCGTCTCCCTCCCACCCTCCCTATCCCACCCCTCTAGGTGGTCACAAAGCACCGAGCTGATCTCCCTGTGCTATGCGGCTGCTTCCCACTAGCTATCTATTTTACATTTGGTAGTATACATAAGTCCATGCCACTCTCTCACTTCGTCCCAGCCTACCCTTCCCCCTTCCCGTGTCCTCAAGTCCATTCTCTACGTCTGCGTCTTTATTCCTGTCCTGCCCCTAGGTTCTTCAGAACCATTTTTATTTTAGATTCCATATACATGTGTTAGCATATGGTATTTGTTTTTCTCTTTCTGACTTACTTCCCTCTGTATGACAGACTCTGGGTCCACCCACCTCACTACAAATAACTCAATTTCGTTTCTTTTTATGGCTGAGTAATATTCCATTGTATATATGTGCCACATCTTCTTTATCCATTCATCTGTCAATGGACACTTAGGTTGCTTCCATGTCCTGGCTATTGTAAATAGAGCTGCAATGAACATTGTGGTACATGATTCTTTTTGAATTATGGTTTTCTCAGGGTATAGGCCCAGTAGTGGGATTGCTGGGTCGTATGGTAGTTCTATTTGTAGTTTTTTAAGGAACCTCCATACTGTTCTCCATAGTGGCTGTATCAATTTACATTCCCACCAACAGTGCAAGAGGCTTCCCTTTTCTCCACACCCTCTTCAGCATTTATTGTTTGTAGATTTTTTGATGATGGCCATTCTGACTGGTGTGAGGTGATACCTCATTGTAGTTTTGATTTGCATTTCTCTAATGATTAGTGATGTTGAGCATCCTTTCATGTGTTTATTGGCAATCTGTATATCTTCTTTGGAGAAATGTCTGTTTAGGTCTTCTGCCCATTTTTGGATTGGGCTGTTTGTTTTTTTGATATTGAGCTGCATGAGCTGTTTATATATTTTGGAGATTAATCCTTTGTCAGTTGCTTCGTTTGCAAATATTTTCTCCCATTCTGAGGGTTGTCTTTTCATCCTGTTTATGGTTTCCTTTGCTGTGCAAAAGCTTTTAAGCTTCATTAGGTCCCATTTGTTTATTTGTGTTTTTATTTCCATTTTTCTAGGAGGGGGTCAAAAAGGATCTTGCTGTGATTATGTCATGGAGTGTTCTGCCTATGTTTTCCTCTAAGAGTTTTATGGTGTCTGGCCTTACATTTAGGTCTTTAATCCATTTTGAGTTTATTTTAGTGTATAGTGTTAGGGAGTGTTCTAATTTTACATGTAGCTGTCCAGTTTTCCCAGCACCACTTATTGAAGAGACTGTCTTTCCTCCATTGTATACTCTTGCCTCCTTTATCAAAGATAAGGTGACCATACGTGCGTGGGTTTATCTCTGGGCTTTTTTTTTTTAATTAATTAATTAATTAATTTATTTTTGGCTGTGTTGGGTCTTCGTTTCTGTGCGAGGGCTTTCTCTAGTTGCGGCAAGCGGGGGCCACTCTTCATCGCGGTGCGCAGGCCTCTCACTATCGCGGCCTCTCTTGTTGCAGAGCACAGGCTCCAGACGCACAGGCTCAGCAGCTATGGCTCACGGGCCCAGTTGCTTCACGGCATGTGGGGTCTTCCCAGACCAGGGCTCGAACCCGTGTCCCCTGCATTGGCAGGCAGACCCTCAACCACTGTGCCACCAGGGAAGCCTGTCTCTGGGCTTTCTATCCTGTTCCATTGATCTATATTTCTGCTTTTGTGCCAGTACCATACTGTCTTGATTACTGTAGCTTTGTAGTATAGTCTGAAGTCAGGGAGCCTGATTCCTCCAGCTCCGTTTTTCTTTCTCAAGATTGCTTTGGCTATTCGGGGTCTTTTGTGTTTCCATACAAATTGTGAATTTTTTTGTTCTAGTTCTGTGAAAAATGCCATTGGTAGCTTGACAGGGATTGCACTGAATCTGTAGATTGCTTTGGGTAGTAGAGTCATTTTCATAATGTTGATTCTTCCAATCCAAGAACATGGTATATCTCTCCATCTGTTTGTATCATCTTTGATTTCTTTCATCAGTGTCTTATAGTTTTCTGCATACAGGTCTTTTGTCTCCTTAGGTAGGTTTATTCCTAGGTATTTTATTCTTTTTGTTGCCATGGTAAATGGGAGTGTTTCCTTCATTTCTCTTTCAGATTTTTCATCATTAGTATATAGGAATGCCAGAGATTTCTGTGCATTAATTTTGTATCCTGCTACTTTATCAAATTCATTGATTAGCTCTAGTAGTTTTCTGGTAGCATCTTTAGGATTCTCTATGTATACTATCATGTCATCTGCAAACAGTGACAGTTTTACTTCTTCTTTCCCAATTTGGATTCCTTTTATTTCTTTTTCTTCTCTGACTGCTGTGGCTAAAACTTCCAACACTATGTTGAATAATAGTGGTGACAGTGGGCAACCTTGTCTTGCTCCTGATCTTAGTGGAAATGGTTTCAGTTTTTCACCATTGAGAATGATGTTGGCTGTGGGTTTGTCATATAGGCCTTTATTATGTTGAGGAAAGTTCCCTCTATGCCTACTTTCTGGAGGGTTTTCATCATAAATGGGTGTTGAATTTTGTCAAAAGCTTTTTCTGCATCTACTGAGATGATCATATGGTTTTTCTCTTTCAATTTGTTAATATGGTTTATCACATTGATTGATTTGCATATACTGAAGAATCCTTGCATTCCTGGGGTAAACGCCACTTGATCATGGTGTATAATCCTTTTAACGTGTTGTTGGATTCTGTTTACCTGTATTTTGTTGTGGATTTTTTCATCTATGCTCATCAGTGATACTGGCCTGTAGTTTTCTTTTTTCTGTGACATCTTTGCCTGGTTTTGGTATCCGGGTGATGGTGGCCTCACAGAATGAGTCTGGGAGTGTTCCTCCCTCTGCTATACTCTGGAACAGCTTGAGAAGAATAGGTGTTAGCTCTTCTCTAAATGTTTGATAGAATTCGCCTGTGAAGCCATCTGGTCCTGGGCTTTTGTTTGTTGGAAGATTTTTCATCACAGTTTCAATTTCAGTGCTTGTGATTGGTCTGTCTGTATTTTCTATTTCTTCCTGGTTCAGTCTTGGAAGGTTGTGTTTTTCTAAGAATTTGTCCATTTCTTCCAGGTTGTCCATTTTATTGGCATAGAGTTGCTTGTAGCAATCTCTCATGATCCTTTGTATTTCTGCAGTGTCAGTTGTTACCTCTCCTTTTTCATTTCTAATTCTATTGATTTGAGTCTTCTCCCTTTTTTTCTTGATGAGTCTGGCTAATGGTTTATCAATTTTGTTTATCTTCTCAAAGAACCATCTTTTACTTTTATTGATCTTTGCTGTTGTTTCCTTCATTTCTTTTTAATTTATTTCTGATCTGATCTTTATGATTTCTTTCCTTCTCCTAACTTTGGGGTGTTTTTGTTCTTCTTTCTCTAATTGCTTTAGGTGTAAGGTTAGGTTATTTGAGATGTTTCTTGTTTCTTGAGGTAGGATTGTATTGCTCTAGACTTCCCTCTTAGAACTGTTTTTGCTGCATCCCATATGTTTTGGGCCTTTGTGTTTTCATTGTCATTTGTTTCTAGGTATTTTTTGATTTCCTCTTTGATTTCTTCAGCGATCTCCTGGTTATTTAGTAACGTATTGTTTAGCCTCCATGTGTTTGTATTTTTTACAGATTTTTTCCTGTAATTGATATCTAGTCTCATAGCGTTGTGGTCGGAAAAGATACTTGATACGATTTCAATTTTCTTCAATTTACTGAGGCTTGATTTGTGACCTAAGATATGATCTATCCTGGAGAATGTTCCATGAGCACTTGAGAAGAAAGTGTATTCTGCTGTTTTTGGAAGGGATGTCCTATAAATATCAATTAAGTCCATCTTGTTTAATGTATCATTTAAAGCTTGTGTTTCCTTATTTTCATTTTGGATGATCTGTCCATTGGTGAAAGTGGGGTGTTAAAGTCCCCTACTATGATTGTGTTACTGTCGATTTCCCCTTTTATGGCTGTTAACATTTGCCTTATGTATTGAGGTGCTCCTATGTTGGGTGCATAAATATTTACAACTGTTATATCTTCTTCTTAGATTGATCCCTTGATCGAGATTATCTTTTGAAGAATTTTTCAGAAAGACTTCCCTTTGCATAAGATTCATTTGTAGAAATAAGTCCCTGGCAAAGCCTAGGTCAGAAATGTCAAATTGGTGGCCTTTAACTAGCTTTCTTTGGTCCACACTATCTGTTTTTCTAAAGTCAAATTCATTTTTAATTTGTAAAATCAGTAGCTATTATCTTATAAAAATTCCTATTTCCGACTCATCTTGGAAAATCAGAAGAAGTGTGCATGAGCTTACATTCCCACATGGCCACCACTGGCTGGAGCCGAGTGGGGGCTGGTGCCTTTGGATGGGACATGTGCTCTTCCAGGTCACCCCTCATTCCACTTGGTCTGCATCGTCTACCTGGCTAGCCCCTGTAAGAATCTATTTGTAACTCTGCTATTTATTTGGTCTGCTTTGTATTGTGATAGGAACATGACAAGAGTAAAAACCTTGGCCTCTACCAAGGGTGAAGCTTGATGTTTAGAAACAACAAAACATTGCTTGAATTAGCAAAGTAAGTTAACAAGGTAAAAATAAAATCTGTAGTGTAGTTGTGAACTACTTTTAAACTGTTTCCATTACACTTCACTATTTTACCTTTTAACCCAACATGTCTCTACACTTTGGCAATGCCTGAAAGCTGGATGACTCCACTTATACCTAAGTGTGTCTCCATACACAGATTGTAACGTATATGACCCACCCTGTAGCTTAATAAGATACAAATCCCTGGGGAGGCCAACAGCAGACCTAGACCCTCGCCTTGGCTCTTGTCCCTAACTGCATGACCACAGGCAAAGCCCTCTGGGGTTCAGCTCTTCATTCATATAAAGAGGGTACTGGACTAGGTCTCTCTTAGCACTGGGATTTGATTGTTTGAGACCATCAGCACATTTATAAAAACTGTGGAAATATCTTTTAGGTAAAACAAATAATAACTCAAGGGAAACTTGTTTTAGAAAATATTTTAGAAAAGGGATGCTTTCCAAGAGTATAAGAAAATTAAAACTTTATCATCAAAATATGCTGATATTATAAACAAGGAATATCCATTCCTTGTTTACAAAATAGTTTTAAATTTTAAAAAAGCCAAAATTATATGCCATTATTTACCCTAGAAGTTGCTACTTAATGACAACGTACGATGAAGCCAGGACTTTAGAAAGGAGAAATGTAAACATCAAAATAATTGATATAAACTTATATGCTAAAAATTAGTTATTTAGTCATATCTCTTCAAAGGAGTCAGTGAAAACCCTCGGAAGAGGAAATCAGGCTCCATTCATTTACTTCCCTCTGACATTTGCTATTTAGCTAATTATTTTGGAAGCCTATATATTAAAGCTTAATGCATTCTCTCAAATCAAAAATTTATTAAGATTTTTTTTTTTTGCCAGATAAAAGTTTTTTTTATAGTAACAAGTTTGCATACTATCTACAAAAATGATTGTAAGTAAAATTTTAGAGGACACCTGTGTAGGAAGAACCCTAAACAGGCCCTCAAATTTCCTGCCCTAATTTCTGTGACTGTGAATATGAAGGATACCACACCTGTGATCTGCACTACTTGATAAAAGGGATTTTGCAGATGTAATGAGATTATTAGTCAGCCGACTGTGAGTTAATCAAAAAGGAGACTACCCAGGTAATGCTGACCCAATGACATGATTAAAGCAGAGTTTTCTCCACTGGTGGTAGGAGAGGAGGTCAGATTTCTGAAGCATGAGGGAGATGTGACGCACCAGTGCTGGCTTGAAGATGGTGACAAGGAGTGCGGGTACCTCAGGGAACTGAGAGAGGTCTCTGGCCAACAGCCAGCAATGAAACGGGGACCTCAGTTCTACAACCACAAGGAACTGAATTCTGCCGACAACTTGAATGAGTCTGGGAGTGGATTTCCCCTGAGTCTCCAGTCAAGGACTCAGCCCAGCTCACATCTTAGTTACAGCCTTAAGATACTCAGAGCAAAGGACCCACTGGACTTGTGACTTACAGAACCATGTGCTAATAAGTGGGTGTTTGTGGTGACTTATTACACAGCAATAGAAAACTAACACAACGCTGAGGAATTACCTATTATTAGGAAGGACAAGAAAACCAACTGAATATATGAATGCTACATTTTTCAGAGTGCTTAAGTTTCAAAGTTGATTTGTTAGGCTGTTTCATGTTGAGAAAAACAATGTGTGTTGAAGAGTAGAAGTGATAATTCTCAGGAAATGGGGCAAACTAAAGTCCAGAATAAATATGAAACATTCAAACCAGATTTTAATTATAGCAAAGTAAAATTATACACTAAAAAACCTAGACATTTCAATTTCAAACTCAAGAGAAATCAAATACAGCAGAGATGCTTACCCTATTTTGAAAAAATGATGCATGAAAATGTGATGTTGTAGCAGATATTGATACTAAAGTAATAGTTTCTTCAGAACTAGGATTATGTAAGTAAACTTTTTCCATTTTTGGCATTCCAACTGGTCTGTAAAAACAAAAAGAAAACTGTTACAAATACTTCAAAGACAATTTCTAGTTTTAGAGGTAACCTCTAGTTGTTAAAAAATTAAACATCAAAATTATTTAGACAAATACATACCCAAACGTATGAAATTATATATTAAATTAGTTTATATCTAAAATTACACATAAAATGCATGCATTAGCTATTCAGCAAATAAAACTATTGAGTGCCAACTGTATGTCACACACTGAGCCAGGTACTGGGATGTAAGGAGGCAAGTCTCCAACTGGATAAAGCTTACATCTAGTGAGGAAGGAGGCAGGGAACAAAACGGTCAGATCCCTTTATTACTTTCTGTAATACCACCTACCGCCTGCTTCTCTACTAATTCTGAATCTTATCCTCCTCTCCCCAGATTCCACTGATAGATGTTCTTCAATTTAGAAGAAGTTTAGTGGCAACGTTCTGTGAGCAGATCTGCCTTATGAGTTAGGGGCTGTTGTTATACTCATTTTATAGATGAGGACACCGAGGCACAGAAAGCTTAATTAACTTGCCTAAAGTCATACTTGGAACCTCACTCTGAATCCAGGCCATCTGGCTCTAGTTCCTGCTCTAACCCTTTCAAAGGAACAGTATAAAGCACACACTCGAGGTCTGATATCCACAGATTCACTTTAATGTTCCCCATGGCATCCACATTATAGTTTGTCTTAAAAGTGAAACCTCCTCAGTATGTAGTCCATTAAGTACTTACGTTGCTAATCATATTTGCACAGGCTTCCTAGCTTGACAGCTTAAGAGAATTCTGCATAAATTACATTTTTTCAGAGTTCTCTCTAGTTACTTAATTGGCGCCTGTCTTATTTCCTCAACAAGATTATCAGTACCTTAAGGACGAAGTTTACGTTGTATGTGCACTGTGTATTCCTCGTATTGTCTAGCACAGAACCAGGCACCTGGTGACAGCGTGCACGGGGCAGCTTGCCCGCCCTTGCCCCCGCCCATGACCTCAGTGGTTACAATCTAGTGAGGAAGCAGGCAGGGAACAAAACGGTCAGATCCCTTTCTTTCTTTCTGTAATACCACCTGCTGTTAGAAGTGGTTATCAGCCCCCCTAATCTGGAATCAATCAGCTTACACATGTGATTCCCTATGTTTCCACCTGAGTCAGGCTGGTTCCACGTGCATGACCCCCACGCCTTTACCAATGTCTTTGCTCTGTGTTTTCTTCCTTATCCTCTATGTGAATCCAAACCCTCATGTTCTAATTCAATTACAACTTCTGTCACAAGGTCCTCTTCTTGTACAATCATTTTGGCCTATGTTTTCTGAAATTTTGTTTCATCTGTATAAACCTCGAATTCTAAGCAGTTGAAGATGCAGCGCCAGAATTACATTTTATATGTGGTTCAACTGTCCACCATGCTTTTGTCCTTCAGGAATTTTTGCCCCTGCCTTTTCCTCAGTTCAGTTTATCACTTGTAACTTATGATGTTGGAAAACTGATAAAACAGTGAACAGCTGATAACTTTCACTAGTTAAAAAAAAACAAACAAACCAGGGGCTTTGGGTTCCTTTTAAAATGGTGAATTGGTTAGTATATGTTACTGGTTCTCCCTGACACCCCCAAACAGCTGCATATACAAACAACAATGCTGGAAAACTTTAGAAGTTAATCCCTGATTCCAAGGATTAACCAAAAACAGGAAGAAACCCTTGGGGGAACAGAAGGCTGCCTGAACTGGCAGGTGGGGAAAAGTGAGGGACACAGAGCAGCCCAGGCCGACAACGAGAAGCCAGGAGTCACTCTCCTCTTCTCCAGTCCCTTCCCTGCTTGCCTTGGTACAATCAAAGCCTCCCCCTTCAACCCAGATGGCAGAAAGGTTCACTGTGGTAAGAAGCTGATGATCAGCTACACTTGAGCACACCCACCTCTACACTCCTCTCTCTGGTCCTCCGAAGCCCTAGAGTTGCTAGATTACAATTTAGGAAGATACCTCTTCCAGACACTTCTGCCTAAGCACTGTCAAGATACAGTGGTGGGAACACAGGACAATCAATAGTTTTTATGTGAATGTGTGTATGTAACTGGACCTCTCCACCTTGGGGATCATCTCCCTTCTTAAGTTCACAAGAAGAGACAAAGAGCAAGGCTTGGTCTTCTGCTCTTCCTCAATATGCATTATAAGACAGCAACTCAGAAGTTCACACATCAAAATAACATGATCTGTGAGGAGTAGTACAATCAAGTTGAAAACATATACAGTGTTGTGATAGACCACAATGTTGTTCCCAATTTGCTGACTGAACTGGTGAGAGGCTTATATCTCTCCACTTCATTAACATTAGGCCAATGAAATGTGAGCAAAAGTGACATATATCATTAAGTTTTAAGAGTCTTCTTGTACTCTGTTTCTTCTGCCAAGTAAATGGCATTTCACAGATAGGAGTGCTCTTCCAGTCTAGATCCCACTGGGTCGTTTGTGATCACAGCATAACCTAGTAAAGGCTGAATAATGCATACCTGAAGCTGCAAAAGTTAAACCAAGAATTAAAAATAAGCATAATGGAATATGCTTAAGGAGAAATGGCAAGATACTAGTAAAATGAAGAAAGCCTATAGAAAACAAGAGAAAATATCAGCAGAAAACATAATGTATAAAGATAACGGATGGGATAGGTAGATAAAAATCTATTTGTGAGTTGGAAGATCAGATTGACAATCTAGTTCCAAATGCAGTAAGAAAGAATATATATTTAGAATATTTTAAAAGATAGAGCTATAAAAATCAAAAGAAAAACAGATATGTAGAACGTAACTAGAAGTGGTAATATTTGGAAAATGGAGTGTAGGAATACTTGAAGAATATGGACAAAAACAATGGGCAAAACCCAAAATTTTAAAAAAAGATGAAATAATTCTTGATTGAAAGGGTTTGTGAAATGTCAACAAGGAGAGATAAGGAAACCCTGTCTTAATAAGCACACAGCAAAATTTAAGGAGTTGCAAGAGGTTTTTATACATTATGGATATAAGCCTCTTAGGAGATATTTGCAAATATTTTCTCCCATTCTGTGGCTATCTTTTCACTTTTTTGATGGTATCATTTGCAGCACAAAAGTTTTTAATTTTTATGTAATCCAATGCGTATATTTTATCTTTTGTCACTTGTGCTTCTGGAGCCGTATCTAAGAAAATATTGTACAAACCACTGCATAATGGAGATACATTACAATGTTTTCCTCTAAGGTTTTATAGTTTAGCTCTGTTACATTTACATTTAGCTCTATGATACACTTTGAATTAATTTTTGTGTATGGTGTCAGGTAGGGGGTCCAACTTAATTCTTTTGCCAGTTGTCTTAGCACCATTTGTTGCAAACATTATTCTTTCTTCATTTAATTGTCCTGGCACCCTTGTCAAAATCAATTTACAATAAATATAAAGTTCTATTTCTGGAATCTAAATTCTTTCCCATTTATCTATATGGCAGTAATTACAGGGTCTTGACTACTAAAGCTCTTTAGAAGGTTTCTGACATTGGGAGCTGTTAGCCTTCCAACATTGGTCTCCTTTTAAAAAATTGTTTGGCTATTCTGGATCCTTCTTATTTCCATGTGAATTTTAATACCAGCTTGCCAATTTCTGTAAAAAAGTCAGTTGTGGTTTTGGTGGGGATTGTGTTGAATCCACAGATCAATTTAGGGAGTATTGCCATTCTCATTTGTGTCTTCTGATTTATGGATATGGGATGGTTTCTATTTACTTAGCTCTTTAATTTCTTTTGACAATGGTTTGGCATTTTTAGTATACAGCACTACTTTTTAAAAATTTGTATATAAGTATTTTATTATTTTTGATGCCATTGTAAATGGAATTGTCTTCTTAATTTTGATTGTCTATTGCTAGTGTATAGAACAAATATTTTTGTATATTGATCTAATATCCTGTAACCTTGCTGAACTCACTTATTAGTTCTATTTTTTTAAAAAAGTGGATTGCTTAGGATGTCCTATGTACAAGAGTATAACATCTGAAAATAGAGATGGTTTAATTCTTCCTTTCCAAACGCCATTATCAAAAGTGGGGTACCTAAATCTCCAACTATTACTATTGAACTGTCTGTTTTTTCCCTTTAGTTCTGTTAGTGTTGCTTCCTATATTTTGGGTTTCTGTTGTTAGTTGTGTCTTGCTTTTTTAATGTGACAATCTTGGTTTCTTAATTGGTGTGTTTAGACTATTTATATTAAATGTAATTATTTTTAAGGTTAAAGTCTACCATCTTGCTACTTATTTTCTATTTGTTCTATCTCTTCTTTGTTCAGAACACTTTTATATGCAGAATTTTCTAGTCCTGGCCCAATTAAACTAGAAATCAATAACAAGCAGATAAACAGATTCTCTATAAATATGTAAATAAACCAACATGTGTAAACAACTCATGGATCAAAGATGAAATCTGAATAAAAATTAAGATCTGGAACTGAATCAAAATGAAGAAATTAACTCATTAAAAACTTGTGGAATACAGTTCAAGTTGTGCTTAAACAAAAATTCATAAATCTAAATGTACATATTTGAAAAGAAGAAGGCCTGAAAATTAATGAGCTAAGCATCCATGTCATTAGAAAAAGAATAGCAAATTAAAATAAGAAAGTACAAGGAAAGAAATAATGCAAATAAGAGTGGAAATCAATGAAGTAAAACATAAAGTAGAGATGATTTATGAAGTCAAAAATTCCCATTTTGGCAGGGGGGACTAATAAATTGTTAACTACCTGGCAAGATGAATAAAGAAAAAAGAGGAGGCATAAAATATCAATACCAGCAGTGATGAAGAAGACATCACTACAGATGCTACAAACAGTAAAACAATCATAAAATTATATTAACTTCATGATAGTAAATTTGAAAATCCTGAAATTGCTGTACTCCTAGAAAAACAGAGCTTGCCAAAACTGACAAATTTAAGAAAAAAATATGTAAGCATTACAGAAAATAAAACTACTGAAGAAATTAAATCTGCAATTTAAAACTTCCTCACAAAGAAAACTCCAGTCCATAAGGACTTGACTGGCAAAGTCTACCAAATATTTAAAGGGACTATTCTACCAAACACTTTGGGGAAAAGAGAGATGCTGATACAAAATGGGGAAAGATGAGAAAGAACTCTGTGAGGCTGGATTTGATTTGGGAAAATATGAATTGGACTTATCAGTATGGGCCATGATTTATGCATGTATACATATCAATATATACATACATAATGCATATGTATATATACATGTATATATTCCTCCAGAGATTGGTCCACATGAGCACAGAAGCAATGACATATAGGGGCAATGAGCGCATTCAGTGCCCAGATCTGGGTTTCTAAATGTCATTTCCCACTGAAGAAACCAGGACTTCTTTAGTTTTGGCTAATTCCAGGTCTTGGACAAAGCATACATAAGGAAGTCTGGAACGTTTGTTGTATCAGAAAGCAAAGAAGTGTTCAAAGATAATAGGACGTATCAAAAAAAGAAAAAGGAATCAGCTTAAAGAGGCTCCCACCGGCAAAATCTGTAAAATTTGGAGCAAAAAGAACAGTGAAAGTAAAGGGTTATAACACACTGATTAAAAAACAAAACCCATGAGTCTATAGCAGAGATCAACAACCTTTTTCTGTAATGGGCCAGACGGTAAATATTTCAGGCTTTACAGAACATGCAATCTCTGTCACAACTACCCAGTCTGCCACTGTTGTGCAAAAAGCAGCCATAGACAAACGTAAATGAATGGGTATGGTTATGTTCCAGTAAAACTTTATATATAAAAACAGGTGTCAAGGGCCATAATTTGTTAACCCTTGGTCTATAGTGATGATCAAAGAAAAGAGGGGAATACTTCTTTACAGAAGAATCTTGATTCCTAAATGAAAAAAAACAATGATAGAATTTGAAGGGGAAAAAAGGAATCACCATTTTGCAACTATCGATGTAATGACTGATTCAGGTAAGAGTCTGTGGGTACTGATGAGGTAAACTATTAGATGAAAGACTGATGGAGAACAGGATAGCAACCCTACAGATTATTTACTAATTACAAAGAGGAAAAGCCATCTTTACAATTTACAGGATCTGGCAGATAGTACACCAATGAGTGCTCCAACTCAGCATCAACAATAATTAGAAATATGGACATTACATTACCCTGATATAACGTAATACAACATTATCTATGTAATGTTCTTGACAAAAATGTTTAGCCTGAAATCTAATCATTAGGATATAATCAGGCAAATCCAGTTTGTGGGCTATTCTATACGTCAACTGACCTGGACTACAGAAATTTCAATCTTATGAATAAAAAAAAGAAAAAAGGTAGGAAACTGTTCTAGATTAAAGACACCTACCAACCAAATGCAATGTGTCATCCTTAATTTAAACCTGGTTAGAGGATGGGAGACTATATTGCTTTTGGCAATTAGGGAAATTTGAATGTAAACTATATATTAGATAATGTTACTGTATCAATATTAGATTCTTTGGGTGTGATAATGGAATTGTGCTTACGCAGGAGCAGTCCCTTAGGATTCACACACGGAAGAACTTAGGGGTGAAATATGATGTATACATTTACTTCCAGGAAAAAAAGTGGAGTTTGTGTGTGTGTAGAAAGAAAAACAGACAGAAAGAAAAGGTTAACGCTTGGTGAATCTGGATAAAGGTTATGTAGGTGTTCACCATATTATTCTTCCAACTTCTCTGTACTTTTAAATTTTTCAGAAGTTGGGGAAAACATTAAGACTTTCTGTTCAACAAAATACCGGATGGGAAAATTTAACGGACACATGACAAACTGGGAAAAGATATTTGCAATGTCTAAATATCTTTTTAGACTTTAAGGTTATTTTTAGACTATAAGAGGAATTTCTTTTTTTTTTTTTTTTTTTTAAAGACACAAATTTTATATTGTAAAGAATAGATTTAGCAAAATGCATGAAACCATCACCATATTTAAGAGTCAGTTTTCCTAGCCCCATAACAGGCCAGAGAAGGAAAATTTGCTGAGACAGTTAAAAAGGAAGCCATGTATTTAGATTATGTTATTTGCCCCTAAGACAAGGTCCTACTACGGCCCCTCTACTAGATAAATCTGGCTGGAGGAGAACAAAACTTAGAGTACAGAACACCTGGATTTAACACCCTGGGGACAGCCTGAGGAATCTGAAAACCTTAAAGAGATCTCCTATCTGGCATCGTGGGGGAAACGTGGAGTAGAGACAGCTACATGGGAATTTGGGTTTCCCTGCGGTTAGCATGAAGGCCTTCTTATGTGTAAAAGCTGATTCAAAAGTGGCTGGAGACCTGATCTGAATGGGTTGGCATAAGGAAGACAAAGTACCAGTCATCATGGGAAAACAACCAGAGCCAATCAAGGAAAGAAAGAAAGAAAGAAAGAAATAAAGAGAGAGAGAGAGAGAGAGAGAGAGAGAGAGGGAGGGAGGGAGGAGGGAGGGAGGAAGGAAGGGGGAGGGAGGGAGGAAAGAAAAAATAGAAATTGCAAAGGGTACCACAGGTTAATAAAAGATAACAACTAAGGTCCAGATGGACCAATCTTATCCCTTGGCAATGTATGTAGGTTGAACTGCTTAAGGAAATGCTGAATCGGTTGTGACCTCCCTGAATTAACTGAGCTTCATTTCTGTCACCAGGTGGGATGGGTTAGGGTAATGGAAAATCATATAAAGAGTGTTCTCAAACTTTAGCTCATATCAGAATCACCTGGTGGGCTTATACATAAACCACAGATTGGGGAATTCTCTGGTGGTCCAGTGGTTAAGACTCCACACTCACTGCTGAGAGCCCGGGTTCGATCTCTGGTTGGGGAACTAAAATCCCACAAGCCACGCAGTGTGTCCAAATACATATATACACACACACACCCCACAGATTGCTTGCCCCCCTCCTAGAGTGTCTAATTCAGTATGTAGGTAATATAAGAGGAATTTCTAATTACTAAGAACCCCAAAAGAAAAATGGTCAAAGGATATGAACAGGCAATTTATAGGAAGAGGAAACTCAAAAGGCCAATAAGCATATAGAGATGGATATTTGAACTTACTAGTGATCAGAGAAATGCAAAATTAACAAGGCATCATGTTATCCCTATTTAACTAGCAAAATTAGAAAGTTGGCTAACGTTAAGTGCGAATACAGGGGACATGGCAATACAGGAATGCTAGTGGACTGCTCGGAGGAGTACAGAGAGGAAAGGCCATTCACAAGAGCAATCAGGCCACACCTAGATACATAAAGTGTACTCACACTCTGTAACCTATGCATTCCACTCTGGGCTTATATTCCAAAGAAATTCTCATGACGGTCTGTAAGTGACCGTGTAAGAGGATTTCACTGCAGGGCTGTCTGTGGTGGTAACGCAGGAGAGGTAATATGTGTAGCCGTCAAAGGCGGAGTTAACGGTAGAGTAAGTACTCACTATTTTACTCCTGTGGTTAGAAATAAGAGAGCAGAGAAATATTCTAACAAAAACAGACCTTTAACAAGGTAAGAAATAGAATGAGCTATGCAGCCACTATGGAAAACAGTATGGAAGTTCCCCCAAAAATTAAAAACAGAACTACCTTATGATCCAGCAACCCCCTCTTCTTCCCATATCTGAAGGAAATGAAAACAGGGTATCGAAGAGATACATGGCACTCTCAGGCTTACCTCAGTATTGTCCACAATGGTCAAGATATGGAAACAACTTAAGTGTCCATCGATGGATGAATGCATAAGGAAGCTGTGGTGTATATATACACGATGGAACATTATTCAGCCGTGAGAAAAAAGGAAACCCTGCCGTTTGTAACAACACGGATGGACTTCAGGGCATTATGCTAAGTGAAGTAAGTCAGAGAAAGACAAATCTGTATGATATCACTTATATGTGGAATCTAAAAAAGCCGAACTCATAGAAACAAAGACTAGAATGGTATTTACCAGGGACTAGGGGTTGGGGGTAAAGGAGAGATGCTGGTCCAAGAGTACATATTTCCAGTTAGAAGAGGAATAAGTTCTGGGGATCTAATGTACAGCGTAGTGATTATAGTTAATAATGCTGTACTATTCGCTTGAAAGTTGCTAAGATCTTAAATGTTCTCACCACAAAAAAGAAATGGTAATTATGTGATGTGATGCAGGTGTTAGCTAATGCCATGGTGGTAATCATTCTGCAGTGTAAGTCAAATCAATGTGCTATATACCTTAAACTTACAACGTTATATATCAGTTATATCTCAAAGTTGGAAAAAAAAACCAGAATGAGCTATATCACAATATTATTTATATGTTAAGATATAATTACATACGTTAAAATTACGTTAGAATAATTTCTAACTGGGTGGCAGATACAAAACTATACATATGTCTTATTCATTTCTGTCTGTATATTATATTTCATAAAAAAGAAAAAAGGTGAAAATAATGTGGTAAAGTAATGAAAATACTCTGGAAAGTAACACTGCCCTATAATTGTTAAGCATCATCATATAAAAGTGAAATAAAGCATTCAGAGTCTTTTATTTTTCCTTTTGCTTTAGAGTGACCACATCAGTCAAGATGGCTTTGCTATGTGAGTTGTTTACTTGAGGTCAATGAATCAAAAGGTATTTGCCGAGGACCTACATTTGAGCCACCACTGTAACAGTGCTACCTTATCTTTACAGGTGATTCTTATATAACCATCAATGCTGAATCCTGTTTAGTCAGACAGTAAGCCCCATATGTTGTGATATGATCCCTCAATAATTCAATTTGAAAAGTACTTTAACAAATTTTATCTAAATAGAATATTAGAGAATTTAGGGTGGAAGTGTTATAATTAAACATTATGATAAATAAACTCAAAGCTCATTTTATTGTCCAAGCAGAAGTTTTAGTCTGTTTCCTTAGAGGTTTGTCTAACTTCCTTATTAGGACTTATTCTTTTGGGGGTAAAACCCTCAAAGTCTAAAGTTGGGCAGAATTACATGCACTCAACCTGACTTTTAACACAGTCACATTATTTCACTTGATTCTCATATTCTGTATCACCTAAATCAACATCAAATGTAACTCAGCACCACTTTATTCATTTCTTCTGCAGCTTCATCTACAGTTGAATCTTGAGTTGTTTTAAACATTCTGTCTTTTCTAGAATGGGGTAACAATACCTTCTTTCCATACTACCCAAAAAAGTCACGTTCATATGCATAAGGTCCACAAACTATATAAATAAGAACTCTTCACTGTCTTTTGTAAACATTTAACACATTTTTAAGGTTTTGAAAATGGGTTGTGCTGCTTTTTATCTTACACACCATCTGAGAATTTCTTTATAATGCTGACATGAAGTTTTGTTGTTGCTGAGGTTCAATGTCTTCTGGTGCCTCTAAGGCTTAAACCAAGACATATTCCCCTTCTGAGAGCTCATCACTGCAGATGCCACCAGCTCTTGCCAGAAGCGGGAAGGCTGTAGAGAAGACGAACTCCCTTAAAGTCTCTCAGCTGAGAGCAGGTGATTCTGTGGCATTAGCGGTCACTAAGAGGCTGTACCCACAGACTGCCCTTGAGAGGCAGGATCCCACAGACGAGTCTCCTGCTTTGCAGGGAAGCAAAAACCTGGCCCAAAACTGCTTCGTGGCTTACAGCCTGTCCATCACGAGGTTCAAAATCTTTCTGTGGCTTACAGTTCAGCCATGAGGAAAAAACCCAAAGGTGAGCCAAGGCTTGGGCCCTGAGGAAGGGACAGAGGGGCATCCAGAGGCAGGTCTGCGGCAACGCATTTAGGGTTAGGAGGCAGGAGGCTGCGTGCCCTCAGGAGCCCCCAGTGCGTGGACTTCCTCTTGCTCAGGTAGAGACTTTCTCAGGAGCTAGACCTCTTAACCAACAGGCTCATTCATCTCAGGCAGGGTCAAGGGACCATAAAGTAATTAGGGAAGTAGGTACAGATCCAGCTGGCACTTCAAACTGCGGCCATGATGCTGCAGGAAGAAGCTTTACAGAGACAATATGGAAGGTAAAACTCTTCTTCCTCAAGCTTTATACACATATAAGTAGAATAACAGTACACAGAAATAAAAATGTCCTCCTTCCACCCGGTAAGTTCACCGATTATGTGCTTTTTTCAACAAACATGCTCTTTTACAATTCAAATGTCCCACAGGCTACCGGGCAACCAGTGTTTCTCCTCCCTATGAATTTGTTCTTAATGCTTTTCCTCCAGTGACCCCAGTGCAATCAATCTCCGTTTAGATAAAGAAGACAGGGTATAAGACAGACAAGTACTCTGGGGGATCCTTGAAGAAGACAAGACTGAAGATGGCCTGCTACAGGAGAGGGCTCTGGGGTAAGGAAACAAGCCTGGAGGTTCTAGGAGCCTGGAAGCAGGGGCGGATCAGAAAGCTTGGTTTGCAATGCTGGTGAGGCTGGCCTTACCCTTTCTTCTAGGGATCAAAGAGGAAAGGCCCTAAGCCACACCCTCCAGAAATGAACCCTTGGAGAAGGGTCATCTACTTGCTGAGAGAAGTCTGGAGTAACAAGAACTGAGGGAAGGCGTCAGCAGGCTATTCCAGTCACTCATGCACACACAGAGCAGGCTTCCTGCAGTTCCAAGTGGTCCACACCATGGAAGCAGAGGGAGGTCTCCTTGGATGGACCAGCTTACAGACCTCATACAAACAGCTTCCCCTGCCTCTCCCTCTCCTCAGTTCCCTTGACAAAGTGGAAGACTGAGGAGAGAAGTCACACTGAACCATGGAAAACTATGCTCAGGTACTAATACAAATTTACTTGTAAATAAACAAGCAGTTTATAATAAACATCAGTTTTCTATGCTGCCTAACAAAGTACCACAAACCGAGAGGGTTAAAGCAATGCCCATGTATCATCTCTCAGTTCTGTACGGTAGAAGTCCAGGCACAGCATGACCGGTGTATCTGCTCAGGGTCTCACACATCACGGCTCAAAGTCCCCTTCTAAGCTCATGCAGGTTGCTGGCAACGTTTAGGTTGCTCTCAGTCTCTTGCCCTATGGCCCCTGCCCTTTGCAAAACCAACACAAAGAAACTCCCTTGCATCAAATACCTCTCATGCTTCAAATCTCCAACATTTCTGTCTCTGATTGCCACAGCCAGATGTAGAGGGCTTGTGTGATTAGGTCAGGTGCCCAGACTACCTCCCTATCTTAAAGGTCAACTGATTTGGGACCTTAATTACGTGTTCAAAATTCTTTGAAAATTCTACAGCAACATCTAGATTAGTGCTTGATTGAATACAATTGGGAGGAGGTGTATGTGCACCTTAGGGGCCAGGAATCTGGGGGCCATCTTAGAATCCTGCCTGTCATAAGCACCATGTGTGAGTGCTTGGCTAGACAGGTAAGATTTAAAAATAAGACAAAGATTTTCAAATGCCTGCTAGTGCTGGTCCAGTTTGTTTCCATTATCAGCTGCTCCAAAGACAGGAGGGCCAAGGGGGTTAGTGTGAATTATTTATAGATAAACCAAGCTGAGATATACAGCTGTTCTCTGTGCTGTCAAGAGCAGAGCTTCTGACTAACTGTCCATATTTTACAAGAGTCTGAGGCTCAAAAGAATTAGGAAGAGGCACTCATGAATTAGAGACTAGCTTGGAAAGAAGGTGCAATTTTGTGGTCAATGGCAATTTTTCTACACAGAAAGATGACAATGCAGTGCCATGAAACAGCTGAAGAAATGGCTGAGTAGCTGCCCTCAGGCAAACTTTGTGAATGACAGTGACACAGCAGTCTATTAAACACAACCTCTGGCAGGAATTTGGGCCAAATCAGTATGCAGTACTTTGACCACTCGATTACCACAAAATCTGACCATCGTCTCAAACACATTTTAGACTGAGGGCTGAGCTGGAGTGTTGGTTGAACAGTTAGAAATTGGAAAGCTAAAAAGCACCAAACATCCCTTTAGAAAAGAGGGCCTACTTGATTTTCTTGGAATACCAAAAAGTGATTAGGGAGAAATGCCTCTCAAGAACTGAACTTGACAATAAACACCTCCATTTTTAGCAAGTTTATTCAATGTCCACTTTTTAAGAGCCATTAAATCTCTGTTTTAAACTTTTAGATTTGAAATCAAGATTTTCTGCACTTAATAATTATATAAACCAAAGAACTCAGTAAAACAAGTTCCCACCCAAAGAATCTTTTAAATCAGCAATAAATGTTTGAAAAAAGGAGTTGTTATGGAAACAGAAAAATATTTAACAGCACTGGCATAAATAACTGCAGGGGGTGAGTAAAGCAGGGGGTGGGGGGAAGGTGGTGGTCAGGCCCAAGATTGCTCCAGGCTGACTGCTACAGAGAGAGAGGGGGGAAGTGGGGAAAGAAAAGAAGGGCGGAGGGAGAGGGAGGGAGAGGGAAGGGGCAAAAGAGTAGAATCAAAGAATAAATTTAAACAAAGTGGATGTAAACAAAGAAAGCCTATTTTTCAAGAAAGTTAATTTGATCAAACGTCAAAGACATTCTACAGGGCAGTAGGGACGGCCAGGGTAGTGAGAGGAGTCAGGCCACAGCGGTTTAGAAAGCAGCCACGGAGCTAGAGCTGCATCCTTGCTAAAGGACAGGAAACCGTCTTGGAGACCCTGGTTGGCAACTGAATGCAACCTGGAGTGATAAATTTCATCCGACTCAAAAGTTCTTACATTTACTGCAAAGGGTGTTTTAAAATTAAGAATGGCTTCTGGTTTAGCAAAAATGACCACAAGCAGTAGAAGTAGTTCACAGAAAACATAAGGCAAAACTTCAGTGCATAAGTCAAGGTACAGTGAGCAATGATTTCTGATTACTTACAATTTCTGGAAAAAAATATTATGAAGTGTTCTGTTAAGGCTACTTCTCAAGTCCAAAAATTACTGCTAGACATATGAAGCTAATGAAACGTTTACAGCATGGGCATTAATTAAATCAGTACATTGCTGGATCAAGAAGAAAAGGTATAGCAAATGTTTAATGAAGTGCTGCAAAAACACTTGAAAATGCAAAACGAATTTTACTGTAGCAGAAGAAATCAGCAGGTAATCTTGCTGGACTTAAAGACAATGTACGGCATGTGTTAAGTGTGAAATACGTGCCAGATATGTAAAGATAAATAGTGTGTATTTATCTTGATAGTCGGGTCTAGTAGGGAAGCAGACGTCAAAAGAAACAATTAGAGCAATAACCAGCACTGACAGAAGTTAGTAGAGGATGTCATGTGTGATGAAGAACCCAATTCCAGTTTTGATGTCTCATTGCTGACAGATTTCAAGCCCCACAATGTCCCTTCACCTTATGCCCCACATCTGGGCAAGCCCACAGGAAAGCCTGCACACTCTCTCTCCGATCTACTAAGAAGTTCAGACCATGCAAGCCTACCCAGCCTCACACCCTAAGCGTAAGAGCCGAGCCAGTTTCCTTTCTCTGCTCTCTCAAGCCATTTTTCAGACCTTGGGAGCCCTCCCTGCTCTCCCCAGAAAGGTTCATTACGTGAGGATATTAAATCTTTTCAGCCCTTCTTGGTGTGTGAATCAGTCTTGACATCTAAATCAAATTTTGGGTGTGGATCCATCCCAGCTCTGTGGAGTGAACACCACACCATGGAAGCAGAGAGGAAGGCAGTTTCTACCTCTGTCAGGCAGGCCGGGGAAGGCGTGCTTTACAGAGGACTGAAGGTCATCGGGGGTTCAACGGGCCAGGGAGGTTGTAACGGGCTTCAACTGGAGTTACTGCCCACTGCACGACTTTTCTTTCTCTGGGTGAAACCCTGATAATTACAGAGACACCCCCTGGGAGACACGTCCACCACCAAACACCATCCTTATCTGAGCGGTGAGGTAGCCACCTCACCTAAGCCAGGGTGATGACTGTACTACTCTGAGATTTTTCCAACTAAAGTAAAAGAAGGTATTATTCCCCGAGGGAGGGAGGCTAGAGAATGTGGGTCTGAAGAACAGTCAGTAGATTTGCTCTCATCATTGTAGGGAAAAGATATGGGCAGTGGGAGAGAAGAAGCCAACAGCAAGTGGGGCAGAGATAAGAGATGCGGGGGGGAAGAAAGGCCTAGTGGTGCTGGATAACGTGCATCCTGTCGTTCCCAGGTCCCACTGCAACTCTGAACTTTCTGCAAATATATTACAGTCCTTGGAATTCCTCCTAGTATATCCTTATTTTTGCTTAACTCCTTTCAGTTAGATTTCTATCACTTAGAACCAAACAACGACAGCACTGACCAAAACAGAGGGATTACGGCACTCTGTAATTACTGTTAATTTTCTTACAATACCAATAATGGTACTGTACTTATGCAGAATGTAGGAATGAAATGTCATCATGTCTGCTACAAATGATTAAAAAAATCAACAAAAATGTGAATATGGCAAAAATTGTAATTATTGAATTTAGTTTAAGAATATATTCACTATCTGTTCCATTTTTCTGTATGACTGCATGAAACCTTCCATGAAAAATTCTTTTTGGAGAGGAGCCTCTTAAAGTATGTATAACATGCCTGGAGCTTTTAAAGAGAGTTTGGCCATCATCTGAGCTAAGAGACTCCCAACAACAGCTGGATCTGAGATTGCCCTGCTTCCTTGGGATCCTCCCCAAGTACCTGCCCGTGGACATCAATATTCAGGTCCTGCCCTTGAGGCTCCAGCCTGCTCGCAATTTTCCCTTCCTGAGTGCCTGCCCCTGTACACTTTGGGCTTGCTTAACCAGCTCCCACAATTAGATAAGCCAATTCCTTATAAAAACCCCACACATAAACATATACAGGGACACACACACACACACAAATCTGACTGGATCTGTTCCTCTGATTGAACTCTAATACATGTGTTCACATCTGCTCCCAACTCCTACTTCTATAGATCCACTTCTACCTTTATGAGATAAAAACAAACTCCGTTCAGTGCTCTCAGGCTGGACACAGAAAAGTTTAAATTAAGGGTAAATTTTTTTTCCTTTTGTTTCCAGTCTTGCAGCAGCATACAAATTTGCTGCTTTGGGGAACAGTCCAGTCTAACTCCGCTATCCCTTTTTCTGTGCTGTAACCAAGAGCTCACACTCTGTTTCAAACAATTTTCTTCATCGTATAACCCAACCCTCGTCTGTACTGGAGTGCACCTGTCTGTTCACACATCTTCAGCACATCGTCCTCTCCAGTCGTAGATTAATTCATTGATTCCTATCAGTGCTCCTTGTACATGACACCTAATTACTCTCTAGCCTAAATATTAACTAAAAATGTTTTACATTCTGCATATCCTTTCACCTCCTAATTCCATTTTTTTGGACTCTCCTGAGGAACTAGTCATGGTTGTGCTTAAAGCATGAGTTTCAGCACTGATTATAAGAACAAAAAGTTTAAAACAATAAATGAATTTTTAAAATATATCCATACAATTTGCTGTTCTTTGATACCATAAAATAATGTAACAGAAAATTCTATGGAATAAAAAAAATGCACAGTATATATGTTTAGAAAGCAGGTTAGGGACTTCCCTGGTGGTGAGTGGTTAAGAATCCACCCGCCAGGAATAAAGACGCAAACGCAGAGAATGGACTTGAGGACACGGGGAAGGGGGAAGGGTAAGTTGGGACGAAGTGAGAGAGTGGCATGGACATATATACACTACCAAACGTAAAACAGATAGCTAGTGGGAAGCAGCCGCATAGCACAGGGAGATCAGCTCGGTGCTTTGTGACCACCTAGAGGGGTGGGATGGGGAGGGTGGGAGGGAGAGGCAAAAGGGGGGGATATGGGGATATATGTATATGTATAGCTGATTCACTTTGTTATACAGCAGAAACTAACACAACACTGTAAAGCAATTATACTCCAATAAAGATGTTAAAAAAAAAAAAAAAGAATCTACCTGCCAATGCAGGGGACATGGGTTCAATCCCTGGTCCCAGAAGATCCCACATGTCTCGGAGCAACTAAGCCCATGTGCCACAGCTACTGAGCCTGTTCTCTAGAGCCCGCCAGCTACAACTACTGAGCCTGCATACAACAACTACTGAGTCCATGTGCCACAACTACTGAAGCCTGCGTGCCTAGAGCCTGTGCTCCGTAACAAGAGAAGCCACTGCAATGAGAAGCCCGCGCACCACAACAAAGAGCAGGCCCCGCTCGCCACAACTAGAGAAAGCCCGTGGCAGCAACGAAGACCCAATGCAGCCAATAATAAATAAATAAATAAATTTTTTAAAAAAGAAAGGTTATAAAATAGTTTATGTTCAGAAAATACTGTTATATTTTTGTAACTCAATAAGTAAATACAGATACACAGAAAAAGGACTTGAAGGATAGAAGTTCAATGTTTATGTTTCTGGGTGGTTGGATTACTCGTAAATTTTTACTTCTTTCTCTTGATACGCATTTTCTAAGTTTACTACAGTGAACATGTACTGCTAGCATATTGGGCAAAACCCCAGTAAATTTTGTAGTGGTGATTTAATAATCTGTGGCCTAGAACAGGAATCTTTACTAGCGCTTAAGGATCCAGATATGGACTTTGATGGGGATGGCTATAAAACCCTTGAACCTATATGCAAAATGTTATTGGTATGTGCAACTGTGTGTGTGTGTGTGCGCATTTGGGGAAAGGAAGGAAGAGGTTCTGATAGCTGTCATCTGTTTTTAAAGAGAACCATGATCCAAAAAAGGTTAAAACTCCCAGTCCAGAATTTTGCTTGCCCTTATCTCAATTTCTCCTATTTGGGGGGTGGGGCATTATGTAAAGCGTTGAGGGACAGATAATTTGGAACAGGAATTACCAATTTCGATTCAGATATTTTGCACACCTGAAAATTTCTTTATCTCAAGGGATGCATGAAATTTTCAAAACTCCCTTAAAAAAAAAATGAGGTGAAAAACGTTGGATAGATATAACTTTTGAAACAATCTCTCTAAAATGGTTATTGCTAAGCTTTTCAAAGTAAGAATACTCACTACGTTAGACTTAAAGTTTTGCTACTGTACCCTGATCTCCTCTGTCCCCAGGCTCATGGTGTCATCATAAACATGGCCCATGCCATAGTCTTAGACTGGAGTTCATCAGAGAGACAGAACTCATCATTATTTTAAAAATAATGAACTTTCTTGCTGAAGATCAAAATGCATGCCATGTTTCATTAAATATTTTGCATTTGACAGAAGGAGACTATGGGTGATATATTACTGTGACTGGATTAAGAACTCTACGTTATTGCCATCTCAACATCGTATCTAAACCTTTTTATAGGACAGAAACAATAGTGATGTATTTCCTATCTAAACATTATGGTCTTTAAACCTAACACCCACAAGTCAATTTTACTATTTATATAACGACTACTTGCAAATACTGATTCCATCTATAGGTACAAAAGGAAGCACACAAACTTCTCTCTGCAGCCCCACCCCAAAAATCCATGATCTCTGTAAACACCTGAAAAGATGGAGTTGTTATCAGACAGCTCTTCTTATGCTGACTACTCTACCATGGTTTTGTACAAGTATAACTGATATATTTGATTATTCTAGGTTTGAGATTGTGAAGAAATTATTACAGAATTAATTAAAGAATGTTAAAGAATGCAAGGCTGCCTACTGTGGTACACGTAAGAACTAAATGAAAACTTGACATTAACATCTTAGTGTAGAAGAACAGTTTCAGGTACCTGGTTTCAAATCAAAAGATTAATACACTTCCAAATTTAAAAATACCCTGAAATATTTAAACAGAAATTATTTAAATTTAATGCCTTCACTAGTAGAAAACGGTTAACTACAACTTTGACAACATTAAAAAAATTACAGTTTTCATTTATTGAATCAGAATAGACCTGCATACAGCTCCCCCTACCAACTTCCCTTTTAAATTCTTTTCTTCTAATAAATGCTGGAGAGGGTGTGGAGAAAAGGAAACCCTCCTACACTGTTGGTGGGAATGTAAATTGGTACAGCCACTATGGAGGTTCCTTAAAAAACTAAAAATAGAGCTAACATATGATCCAGCAATCCCACTCCTTTCTCTGGCATATATCCAGAGAAAACCATAATTCAAAAAGATACATGCACCCCAATGTTCACTGCAGCACTATTTACAATAGCCAGGACATGGAAGCAACCTAAATATCCATCGACAGAGGTATGGATAAAGAAGATGTGGTACAAATATACGATGGAATATTACTCAGCCATAAAAAAGAATGAAATAATGCCATTTGCAGCAACATGGATGGATCTAGAGATTGTCATACTGAGTGAAGTCAGACAAAGACAAATATCATATGATATTGCTTATATGTGGGATCTAACAAAGTGGTACAAATGAACTTATTCATAAAACAGAAACAGAGTCACAGATGTAGAAAACAAACTTATGGTCACTGGGGGGGGGGGCGGCGTGTAAAGGAGTGGGAAGGATACATTGGAAGATTGGGATTGACATATATACACTACTATATATAAAATAGATAACTAATAAGGACCTACTGTATAGCACAGGGAACTCTACTCAATATTAAAGACCTATATGGGAAAAGAGTCTAAAAAAGAGTGGATATATGTATATGCATAACTGATTCACTTTGCTATACACCTGAAACTAACACAACATTGTAAATTAACTTTACTCCAATAAAAATTATATTAAAAAAAAGGACAAACAAAAAAAAATTTTTTTAAAACTTCTTTTCTTCTGCTAACTTACCAGAGTGGCATTACTCTAGTAGTTATATCATTTAAGATGTTCTCTTTACCTACCTGCTAAATTGGGTTGGAACCAAATACGGGTGAAGACTTGTCTTCCCCTCAGTGTATCTGAGATGTGCAAAACCTGAGACCCAGAGGCAGAAGGTAAGCAGAACTATGGTTTGAGGAAGTACTCTGTGGTTGGACCTTGTCTTCCTGTAGGATCTGCTTTTGTTTGGCCTCCTGGGTTGGTGATAATATTATTTATTTGATGATGTATAAAAGTTTGTACTTTAAAAGCATATACATCAAACAAATTAATAAATTCTTCTACATCCACAAGGAAAAATGTTAAATAATAAAAATGGAAATGAAGTGCTAATCAGAAAGGTAACCCTAAGTTTAATGCTGCTTCTGAAGATAAGATCCTCTGAACCAGAGACTCCAAAATGTGGATATTTTTCAAACTTCAAAATTTAATATTATATGTTAGATTCATAATAGATACTTACTGCCCATTTTCAAACTGTATTCAACATCATTTACTTTCCTGATGACTAAAACATGTAACTTTCTCATACAAGATAACACAGGCAAAAGGCAAGACAAATGCATGCATAAAATATATATAATATTGCTATGGTCTGAAAATTTTAAACTTACTGTTCATGGAAATCCAGCATTGGTGGCTCAAATCGTATAGGTCTGCAATTACCCCGGTACAGAGATATACTGTAAGTAAAAAGAAAACAGCCTAAGAAGCAATTCTTCAACATATGTGTTTCCCCAAACCAAAGTCAGACACTTGAGTTTTGTCATGATAAAGTTTCTTTAAGAAAAGTGGAGTCTTATATTAGAGATATGCGTTACTTTTTTATTAGAGGAAATCAATAAACGTTTGTTTTAAAAAATGGGGAAAACAAAAGGAGTGTTTTTCCTATTCAAAGGTATGCAAAAACAGAAACTGCTCAAATAGACTGTGGAAATTTATTTGGTTGATATAATTGATAACAATATACCTTAATATGTTCATTTGGATTTTTTTTTTTTTTTTGCCACACCACGCAGCTTAAGGGATCGCATTTCCTCAACCAGGGATTTAACCTGGGGCACTGCAGTGAAAGCACCAAGCCCTAACCACTGGACTGCCAGGGAACTGTCTCATTTGGATTTTTAATACATGTACAGTGAACAATAAATAATTACTTGTTCTTGGAAGGCAATCTATAGAGACAAAAACTCATGATCCCATTGTAACTAGAGTGTCAAAGAACTAAACAAAAGTCAATTTGGGGATAGAAATTTCTAAGAACTGAAATATCTTTTTAATCTGAGAGTTTGCAACATACTGATCTATGATGTCTTGGCCTAAATATTTGAGTATCATTTCTAACTATTCCCCTTGATACTAGAACCTCTCACTAAAACAGATTCCTGAATAAGCAAACCTCCTAGACATCACCACGACCTAACATTGATGCAAAGTATAAATAACCTTGGAGAGGAGGTCCACATACCTAAAGTCATCTGTTTACATACTGAGAGAGGGAGAAAGTCATTCAGACACTAAAGTTTCTAAACAGTAGATTATCTTTCTGTTGTATTTTAAGAAATGATGTAAGAGCAAAACCCATTTTGTGAGACTACTTTATTTCCATCACCTCTGCAATTCAAAAGAGCACAAGCTTCACATGATATAGTAATTTCATTCAGGAAATACAGGAAATACAACAGAAATAGACAAGGACATACAGAAAATGTAGAAGATCTAGATTTAAGTCAATTCAATAAAGATTAAATAGTCTGAGCAGTGGAATAATTGAGCTTAAAAAAATAAGGTTTAAAAGTGTTTTTAGCCTTACCAATTAAGAATATTACTCTGTGCTGCTTGACAATCCTTCTACATATGTTGAACATTAAAGATGACAAACACGAGAAGGAAAAGACCAAATGTAAGATTATACTTTACTAAAGCACAAAACTAAAGACACTGGGACAATGAAGGCACAATTCCTCACAAGACAGCTGCCACATGTAGCCAGAGGTACAGAATACTCCCTCTTGATTTCTGCCCTTCTTAGACATACTATAACGAGGATACTCTTCAGTTCCTTTAAAACAATAGATACTGATCAGTTCATCAATTTTAACAGTGTGAAACTCAAATTTACATAAAATCTCCATCCAATCAAGAAAAAAAAAAGTGTAATGCATAAAGTAAATGTGTCTGAGTCAGTAATTCACATATATATAAACAATGACTGTGTTAGATGCTAGAGATACAAAGGAGATTAAGATACAGTTTTTTTTCTCTCACAGAACTGAGAGTCTAACCCCCAAATTTCAAGTGGAAATGTTTAAAGTGGCCAGGCAAGGGAAAAAGTGCAGTGCACACCCCATTCACTCAACGCAAATATACTGAACGTCAGGGGCTGTCTAGTGGCTGGGGCCACGAGAACAAAGAGCCTGTTCTCACGGCACTAACGTGCCAATGGGGAAAACAAAAGTAGAACACATCACGTGATGACGTCCAACATATAAAGACAAATCAAACACAGCAGGAACAGAGAAGGTCTCTCTGAGGAGGGACACTGGGGCTGAGACCTGACTGGTAGCGATCTGGAGGAAGAAAGCAGGAATGTCCTTGGCATGATGAGGAACCAGGAGGCTGAAGTGGCCAGAGTGCAGGAAGGAGGGGGAGGAGACCGGAGCTGAGATCAGAGCGGTACAGAGGCCAGGTCTCCTTGCATAAGTCTGGATTTCATTCTAAGGGTAACAATAAGCCTCTACAGTGTTTTGAGCAACGAAGTAACATGATCTAACACATTTAAAAGGTCAAATCTGGCTGCTGTATGAAGAAGAGACTGCATGAGCCCAAGAGTGAATCAGGAAAGCCCTGCAGTTGTCCAGAGAGGAGGGGACAGCCACTGTGGCCCAGGATGACTGCAAGGGACGGTGGTGAGAAGTGGCTCTTTTCTGAATATTTTTGGAAGCTAGAGACATCATGCTGATGGAGTGTAAGAGAAAGAAGAGAGGCATCAAGATGACTTAACTCTAAGATTTTGGCCTGAGAAACTAGATACGTAGTCATGACATGGAAGAGTGGGTTGGAAGTGGGGAAGGGTAGTTGGGTAGGGATTCAAGAGTATTGTTTTAGACATTTAAACTTGAGATGTCTTATCTAGATGGAGATGTCAAGTAGGCAGATAGATATACATGGTGATTGTTTTATATTAAAAAGTTACTGATTTGGGGGTACTGATCTTAAACCCAGGCATTTTGGTGAGTTAATTCTAACAGTCTGTCTATAGATTCGCTTAGATTTTCCCCTGCCATTATATGTGTTGCTAAAATGATCACTATCTTGGATTGTCTCTGTAGACAGATCACCTGCAAGTAACAACAATTCTGTTTCTTCCTTTTAAATCCTTAGACCTCGTTTTCCTTTTTCATGCCTTATGTGGGCTAAGACCTCCCCTAAAATGTTCCAAAGAAGTGGTGTCCAGCAATTGTTATCGTAACATTTACAGGATGCTCACAGAATATGAGATAGAGGGGACAATACATAACAGATAATTCCCTCATAAATAAATGCATATTTTCAAAACAACAGCAGATCTATATCTAAGGACCAATTTAATATTTGAGTGGGTACAACACAAATTGTCACAGGTATAATCTTGTTTTAACAAAACCAAAAATTCAATAGCATAGCTATCACATACCTACAGCTGATTGAAATGGCTGCTACTGTTTATTTAGAATGGCCATGACACTGTTTAGTGCTTTATTAACAGAAAGCAAATGTCTACAAATCCATAATGTTGAAAAATAAACTGGGGAAGAAGCAATATGAAAAATGGTGCCCTTTGTCAATTTCAAAGAAACAGAATCTTAGACATTATAAAAGTAATACATGATTTTATGCTTTCGGCAGTGATTGTATTTTTTCTGAAACTTTCAATACAATATTTTATTTTCACTAAAACATTAACTGTTTATTTGGGGAGAAGGAGATGAATAAGGACTATTCTGACTTCAAGCGAGGGAACAACTGGAGAGATACATGAAATCTGTGTTGTTTGGTGAACTGTTAGGTCGAAATTAAGCACACAAGACCTTCCCAAATGAAGCATACAAGACATTCTTGGAGCTTTGGGAATTTGTTTAAACTGTGAAATTTAAAATATTTTCCTAGGGGCAATTACTACCTAAACAAAAGGTTCTCTTCAGGCCAATATTTCATAACGAATGATTTGTGGTCTACCTACATCTTAATCACCTAGGATGCTTGTAGAAATGCAGATTCCAGGGCCCTGCGTCTCTCGAATCTGATTCCTTGCATCTAGTATGGAGCCCAGAAACTGGCACTTTTATGTACACTCTCACATTTGGGAACTACTCTTTTGTAGCTTGATCCACAGTAAGCATTGCAAGCAGAAATAAGAGGGGAATGAAAGCACTTTAACAAGTAAAACTTTTTAAAAAGTCACCAACAGTTTAAAATGGTCCCCAATATGACTTTTATTAGAGACAGCTATATAGTGACTTAAGAGAAAAGATACAGATTACTCCTATATCAATATTTTTCAATAAATACGTTTTAGCTTACATTTTCATTTCCCTAAGGACTAATGATGTTGAACAACTTTTCATTTGTTTATTGTTCAATCAGATATCTTCTTTTGCAAAGTGTCCGTTCAAAGTATTTTAACTGGCATGTCTGTCTTAATTTTGAGTTGTAAGAGTTCTTTATATATTCTAGATACATGTCCTTTGTCAAATGTTCTGTACTGTGAACATTTTCTCCCTGTCCCTCCTTTTCCTATTATCAATGATGTCTTTTGGGGAGTGACATCATCAAGAAGGTGACATAGGTCATTCTTGACTTCAGTCCCCCTCACAAGAAGACCAACCAACAACTACCGATAGATGAGATACCATTGTGAAAATCCCAAAACACAGGGGTGAGGCTCAAGAACATCCTTGGACCACAGAGAGCAGGAAAAAAGAAGAAAAAAAAAACCAAACTGTATAAGGTAAGAGAAATGGCTATACTCTGGTCATATCGCCTCTCCACCAGGCTGGTGCAGCGCTGCACTGAGAGGGCCCCCTAGCGCCCACAGTTTCTCAGATGGGAAAGAGAGCCCACGGTGGACATCTAGCTCCCCCAGTGTTGTGGGGAGATAAGTGGACATCTAGAGTTATGAGGCCCAAAGAACCCCACACAGGTTGAACTTGAAAAGGCCTACAATGAGACACATTATGATTAAACTGTCAAAAGTCAAAGACAAAGAGAGAATTCTGAAAGCAGCAAAAGTGACACATCACATACAAGGAACACCCCACTCCCCACCCCGTAAGACTACATTAGTCCCCCCTCATCTGTGGTTTCACTTTCTGTAGTTTCAGTTACATGCGGTCAACCATGGTCTGAAAATATTAAATGAAAAATTCCTGAAATAAAAAATAGGTAAGTTTTAAACTGCACACCCTTCTGGGTAGCATGATGAAACTTCATGCTGCCCTGCTCTGCCCCGCCCGAGACATGAATCATCCCTTTGTCCACTGCACCCTTGCTGTATATGTGACCCAGTGTCAGTATAGGAAAAAAACAGAGTATATACAGTGTTTGGTACTATCTGCAGTAATAGTGTAGTGTTTGGAATGTATGCCCCGCAGATAAGGAGGAGGTACTGTACAGGTGGATTGCTCAACAGAAATTGTGTAGGCAAAGAGAGAGTGGGATGACGTTCAAACTATTGAAAGAAAATAACTGTCAAACAACAATACTATACCCAGCAAAGCTGTCATTCAGAAATCAAGGAGAGATAAAGACTTCACTGAACAAACAGAAGTTGAGAGGGTTCATCATAGCCACTTCCGACTTACAAGAAATACTAAAGGGTGTTCTTTAAGCAGAAATAAAAGGATGCTAATTGACATCAAAAAAACATATGAATGTATGTGTAAAACTCACTGGTAATAGTAAATATACAGTCAAACTCAGATTCTCTAATACTGCGATGATGGTGCATAATTCACTTACCACTCTAGTTTAAAAGTTAAAAAACAAACTATTAAACAAACTATTAAAAATAAATTACAATAATTTGCTATTGAATGGACAATAAAAAAAATATGTGTAAATTTTAACACAATGAATTAAAATGTGAGGGGAAGGACTTCCCTGGCAGTTCAGTGGTTAAGACTCTGTGCTCCCAATGCAGGAAGCATGGGTTTGATCCCTGGTCGGGGAACTAAGATCCCGCATGCTCCATGGCGCAGCCAAAAAATAAAATAAAATTTAAAAAATAATAAACAAAATACATAAAATGTGAGGGTGAGAAGTAAAATCTTGGACCAAGAATTTCTTTACTTGTTAAAGTGAAAGTCATTTATGGACCAATTGACAAAATTAAAATAAGGTCTGTAGATTAAGTAGTATATGTAGGTATTAATTTCCTGATTTTACTGTGGCTTGTAAAATAATGTCTATATTTATAAGAATTATACACTGAAGTTTTTAGGGGTAAAATAAAAGAGCATCATGTCTACAACTGATTCTCAAAAAATTCAGAAAAATAATTACATATACATATATACCTATATATAGAAAGATAGGGAAGAGAGAGAAGAACGAAAGAAGAGGTGGAGAGGGAGATTATGAATGATCAAGCAGATGTGGTAAAATGTTAAATGGGGACTCAATCTAGGTCAAGATATACATGGGATATATATGGGAATTCTTTGTACTCTTTTTGCATCTATCCTCTAAAGTTATTTCAAAACAAATGATAAAAAAATTAAATATAAATTGAAAAATATAGTACATTTCTTGTAGACAATATATGCTTAGATATTTCCTTAATATAGTCTGACAACTGGTGTGGAAACCATTCAGTTATTATAATATTTGATATGGTTGGGTTTAAGTCTACCATCAAAATTACTACAGTCTTCAAGATTTATGCAAAGTAGTACTGTTTTTTGCATATATGTCACTTCATGTGCAGCTAAAAGCTCCAGAGCTAGAAAATAAATCTAAGTATAAACCCAAATGGAATCTTAAAAAACAACTTAAGAACATTCCCTTTAACTTTTTCACAAAATTTATAACAGATATTAGACAAACTGTAATTGTGAGCAGACTTTATCTGCCATTAAGGTATTAGCAAGTTCTGGCTCTAACTATAATCTTCTAGATGCTTATGGTTAACTGTAGGCAACCAAAATGGTTGTACTTAATAAAAAGCAAACTATACAGTCAATTAAAGAACCTCAACCACCTTAGTTTGAAAAGTACTCTGTAGCCCAGTATTTTTGGCTTATATCCTAGAGATACCAGGAAACTTAAAGATCAGAAGACTCTGGTTCTTCTTGTGGACACTGTGTATACACATACACACATAGATACACACATGTATCCTTCTTACCTAACTGTATACGCCAACATTTCCAGCTCTTATAACAACATAATATAATAACAACAACACTGCTCCCAATATCAAACCTTTGCACTAGCTGTTCCTCTGTCTGAAATGCTCTGCCCTAAGACTTTCACCAGGTAAGCTGAAACATGATTTCAGAGAGGCCTTCGTTATGGTCAAATCTAAAGAAGCAATGGAGTCTTGTCTATCTCAGACCTTTCTCTAGCTGATATTTTGTTCATTTATTTGGTGGCTTATTGTCTGTTTTCCCCATTAGCACACAGGTTTTACCAGGGCAGGAGTCTTGACTATCTGGCCCAGCCAGCACTGTGGTAGTTTTAAAATATGTTTACAAATTCTCTGATCTGCCTCTCTTCAAGAGGTGGGGGCTTAATTCTGCTCTCCTTGGGGGTAACTTCCTATGAATAAAATATGATGGAAGTGACTGTGTGACTCAATTACAAAAGACACTGTGGCTTCCTCCTTGTGCTCTCTCTTGGATCTCCCGCTCTAGGGTCTCCAGCTGCTGTGACATGGGAACATTCAAGCAGCCCTACGGAGAGTTCCACATGGCAAAGAACTAAGGTCTCCTGCCAACAGCCAGTAAGGAACTGAGGCCTTCTGCTAATGGTATGTGAGTGAGCCATCTTGGAGAGGACCCACCGGGCCCAGGCCTTCAGATGACTGCAGCTTCGGCTGATGTCTTGGCTGAAATCTCACGAGAGACCCTGAGCCACAACTACTTAGCAGAGTTGTTCCCAAATTTCTCACTCACAGAAACAGAAAAATAATAAATGTCTGCTGTTTTAAGCTTCTAGGTTTGGAGGTAATTTATTACACAGCAATAGATAACAAACACAATGACTGAATCACTAATTCTTAGAACAATGCCTGGTGTATGTAAAGATTCCAGTAAATATTTGCTGAATGACTGAACAAATAAATTAACAAACACCCACAACTTATGTAACATTTTAATGTTTGCAAACTACTGTTACCCAAATAAGTCTCTCATATGGTCCTTACAGCAACCTTATATAATGCACAACCTTATATCACATATAAGATACATCAGGCCGAGAAATGATCTTCCCCAGTATGCAAATGAAAGTCATGCTCAGAGCAGTTAAATAGTTTTTCTCCAAGCTATACATCTGGTGAACACAGAACTCAGGTCTCTTTAATTCCTAATCTCCCACCATAGGGCTCCACAACCCTAGGAAAAGACATTCATAAAAGGTGGCCTCACGTCCCAAAATATTAAATCATTACTGGTACCCATTATAACATTTTGGTGTTCAACTAAAATAAACACTGATGGAATACTATGTGCACATTATCCACCATTATATTATGTAGCTGGCATCTTTTTAAACAAAATATTATCATGTAATTGATAACTGTATTAAGACAAATTAGAAAGGGTGAACCAGAAGGTAGGAGAGAAATATAAAAAAGAGTAGCTTGGAAAATTCTTTCATAGTTTTAATTCCCATGATCCTGAGCTCGTGAAAGCAGCAGCTCTTCTCTTTGCAGAATGTCCTGGAAGCCCTTGGGGCTGAAGCAGATAGTAACAGTTGTGGTGGAGAGGGACCAAATGGTCGCCAGAGACTAGCTTCGCCACCATTGGCTACAGAATCATTTTGTAACTAAGCTTTTCATGATATAAATTTCCCTGGAGCAAGTTACGTTTCACTTACAGAATGAGAGTTTTCACTCAGGAGATCACGTCTAGGCAACACAAGAAAGGATGGGGCTGAACCTCTCGGCTTACTAGAAAAGTCACAGGGCAGCAAATGGACTATACAATGGGGGAGCACAAGAAGTCAGAAATTGGTGCAGAAACGACCACAGGAGCTCAAGAGCCACAAAGTGTCCGTCTCAGCAATCTCTAATGCTCAGCAGAAACGGGGGTACCCCCGAGGAGAGGCTGGCAGAGGCGGCCAGTAGTGGAGACCAGGAGCTGCAGTCAGAGGCTAACTTCACCTCAGCTGTGCCTTAGGCCTTGTGGACTGTTTTGATGATGAAAGTGAGACACCATGTGAGGCACACCCATGTGTCTCAGGTACCTGATCCCCTACAACTAAGCCCTGAGGCTTCTATCATTGGATTATAATATACTCTTCAAGTGAGCTGCCTTCTTTCAGAAAGCAGATTGCCTTTGTCATTTCATCAACACATATGCTTTATAACTCATCAGAAGCTGTGTCTCTACTGTCCTTCAAGACGTCTCAAGGCAGGGAGTGTATCCACAGCCCCAGCACAGAGCAGACTGTGCAGACTCTCACCTCTCTTCCCCACCATGTAAGCTCCATCACCACTACTTTCCTTCATGCGCCTCCACTGGCTCCCCTATGCCTCTTTCACAGCATTTCCCCTCATTCTTAACTAACTCTATATTGCTCTTCTGGCTAAAGAGAGAAAATACAGCGAACACTGAAGGAGTCCATATTTGATATAAGAATATCAAAGGGAATGCAACACGGGGCTGGTGATCAGAAGATAATGAATTCTACCTGAAACCCTGCCAGTCTAACCTTGTTAGCACATCCCTTGGTTCTAAGAATCTCAGAGTCCTCATGTGTCAAACAAGGGGGGTCAACAAGACAACCAGTTAGGGTCTCCTGTAATTAGAATCATCTCTCCTTATACGGTAACTTCCTCTGCCAGGGGCCTGCAGGTAGACCCTTGATGACAATTGAGGGCAGCACTGCTCAGCCCATAAAAAGCGGGGAGGACCACGGGAGAGGTCACTGGGAGCTATAAAGCCGAAACTCTTCCAAAGCAAGGGGAGTTTCAGCTACAAGTAACCCCCATTGCATGTGATGCGGAAGGAATACTACACAATGCACGACATGCAAATTCAGATTTAAACTTGGTCTTCCATACACAATACTTGAAATACATGATATAATGTGATTTACTATTTGTTTTCCCTCCTCACCAAAAAAAGTATGGGGAAAACAGAGAGCAGGAATCCCCAAGAAAGACCTGAAAGTATGTCAGTATCTTACTAAATACATAAAATTTTATATATTAAAAAATATATATATACCTATTACTGCCTTACCTTTTCTGTTGGTATGAACTGAGTCCAAGTGTTGTCTCAGTCTGTGAAGGAAGAAAACAATGGTGAAAACACGGAAACCAAATCTTTATACTACAGACATACAGAATACCCAACATATTTTATTACAGTTTCAACTTTGACCTTATACTTACTTTCAGGTTAAACCTGATCCCTAAATCATATGAAATGATTTGTCACAGCATATAATTCAAATGAGAGAATAATTTGGATTAAATTTTAAACACACATGGAAATAATGCAAAGTAATAGAACTGATTTTTAGAAGCTTGCCAAACCAATACATCCTATGAGAAGAGTCCTCTTTCCAATTACTTTGTGAGGCTACACGTGTCTCTCACTGTTCACTCCTTCCCAACTGTGTGCAGGTGCTGGTCTACTATGGTTCCTGCCACCATGGAGCTTGAGGTATGGGGCGGGGTAGGGGTAGGGGGAGTCAGTTATTTTAAAACTAAATAAATATGTGTTTATACATTGAATAAAGGACTTTGGAAAAATTGGAAAGATGCTATGAAAGAGAATAAATAGGTGACATGCTTAAATATGTCATGAGGGAAGCCCTGTCTGAAGAGATAACATGTATACTGAAACCTAAAGGATAAAGAAGAGCTGTGTTTGGAGGTGGGATTGTGTGGTGGTGGAGAAAACAGCACGTGCAAAGGTCCTAGCACAGGAAAGAGCCTGGATGCTCAAGAAACAGACGGCAGGTCTATTTGGCTGGAGTTTAGAGAGAAGCGGGAGAGAAGCAGAAGCGAGGCTGGAGGTGAGGCAGCACCCTGTCACGTTGTGCCCTGGTAAGAAGCCATGCTAAGAAGTCTGGCTTGTGTTGTACTCTAAATGCAGTACAAGGGGACTGAAGTTGCAGGAGAGAAACAGACACAGACATGGTCTAGACGATTTAAGTGTTAGAGACATTACTTTGACTGTAGTGCAGGATATGGATTAGAAGATCCAGCAATCACACGTCTAGGTTTATACCCCAAAGAACTGAATGCAGAGAGCAGGGACTCAACAGTTATTTAGATATCCATGTTCACAGCAGCATTACTCACAATTGCAAAGCATGGAAGCTACGCAAGCGCCTAATGATGAATAAATGAAGAAACAAAATGTGGTGTATACATACAAAAGAATATAATTCAGCCTTGAAAAGGAAGGAAATTCTGACATATGCTACAACATGGATGAACCTTGAAAACTAAGTCTACACTTAGACTAAATGACACAAGCCAGTCACAAAAGGACAAAAACTATATGATTCCATTTACATGAGGTACTTAGAGTTGACAAATTCATAGAGACAGACAGTAGAATGCTGGTTGCCAGGGGCTGCAGTAGGGGGAATGGGGAATTGTTTAATGGGCACACAGTTTCAGTTTGGGATGAAAATAAAAGGTCTGGAGCCAGATGGTGGTGATGCAGAAACAAATGCGAATGTACTTAATGCCACTGAAATGTACACTTAAAAATGGTTAAAACTGTAATTTTATGTTATGCATATTTTACTACAATAGAAAAAAAAGCTATGGCAATCAAGACAGTGTGGCACCAGTATAAAGACAGACAAAACAGATCAATAGAACTGGAGAAAACTCAGAAATGAACTCACACGTTTATAGTCAACTTGATTTTCAACAAAGGCATCAATGTAATTCAGTAGAGAAACATGTATCCTTTCAACAAATGGTGCTGGAACAACTGGACAAAGCTTGGGGGAAAATGAACCCTTAGCCTTGTATCACACCATGCACTCAAATTAATTTTAGATAAATCATAGTTCTAAGCATAAAAACTAAAATTATAAAGCTTCGACAAAAAAAACAGATTATATTTGCAACATTCAAACGACAAAGATTTCATGAACGGGACAAAAAAAACACTAGTCATAAAAGAAAAAACTGATGGATTGGACTTCATCAAATTTTTAAAAATATGCTCACCAAAAGACATTGCTATGAAAATGAAAAGGCAAACCACATACTGAGAGAAAATATTTGCAAATCACCTATTTGATGAAGGACTTGTATCTTGAACATGTGAAGAACTTATGAATCTGAATAATAAGGAAACCACCCAATTTTTAAAAATGAGCAATTCTACAAATGTCAGTTAAGCACATGAGAAGATGCTCAGCACCAGTTATCGAGAGAAAGCAAATTTAAACTTCAACGATACACTACAACCTACAATCACGTCCAAAATGGAAAAGACTGACCATACTAAGGGTTGGCAAGGATGTGTAGTAACTGGAACTTTCATACACTGCTGGCGGGAGTGTAAAACAGAATCACCATTTTAGAAGAAGTTTGGCAATTTCTTACAAGTTAAACTTAAAACACCCACCATACGACCACTCTGAGATATTTGCCCAAGGGAAACAAAAGCATAAGTCCATACTAAGACTTATACATGAATGTTTATGGCAGCTTTATTTGTAATAGGTCAGTACTGGAACAACCCAAATTTCCGTCAACAGATGAAGTGACACATGAATTGTGGCATGGGATAGAACAGTAGAATACTACTCAGCAAAAAAAAAAAGAGTAAACTCAAAGACTAGGAACCTTTCTTTTTCTCTATTAAATATTTCTTTATTATTTTAGAAAAAATATTTTTAAAAGAACAGAAAATAACATTTGAATGGGGAAAAAGGAATAAACTACTGATACATGCAACAACATTGATAACTCTTAAAATAATCATGCTGAGTCAAATTCCCAAAAAGTACATTCTATATGATTCCATTTATATAAAATGATTTAAAGTATAAACTGATGGTGTCAGAAAGCAAATCAGTGGTTGCCTAGAGATGGAGAGTGAGGGTAGAGGGATTACCAAGGGTCACAAGTAAACTTCTGGGGGCCATGGATACATATATTTATTATCTTGATTGCAGTAATGCTTTCACAGGTGTATAATATGTCGAACTTTTCAAATCGTACACTTTAAACATGCACAGTTTACTCTGTGTCACTTTTACTTCAGTAAAAAGTACAACCTAAGAATTCTAGGACATGCCAAACTGTGGTCCCCATCTGGAGCTGACAGAAAGGAGACTCAGGAAGTGTAGCACCCATGTACACTTTCTGGAGGGGAAAAAAATATCTTCACGAAGACAATCTGGCCAAGATGATTACTCACGAAGAATTGCAAATGAGGAAGCTGTCTTGTGAAAGGACAAGCAGATACAGTAAAGGAACTGTGGAAATAAGGTTAGAAAAGCAGAAAGTAAATGTTGTTTTTGAAGTATAAGCCACAAAATAGAAAAGTCATTTAACTATAATAAGAATAAAAATCTCAGCACAACCCTAAATATTGAGAGAAAAGGAAAGATCACAATAGACACTATTTTGTTTCTGAAGTAATTTGAGAAATGAAGGTTTAAACATATCTTAAATATGTATCTGAAACTTAAGCCCCGAAATTGAGGGAGAACAAAAAGGAAAGCATAAAAATTAGATGGAATAGATTAAACACATATATAGCATGATTAAATGAGATAAACTCGTCTATTAAGAAAGACAAAAGGATCATGTCGAAAAAACAAAGCCCAACTATAGACTGTAAATACCTAACACAAAATGATGCAAAAACGTTGAAAGCCCAAGAATGAGCAAAAATAAACAAGGTAAACGCCTCCTCCCACCCCACCCCCCAGAAAAGAAGAGAAAAATCAAGCAAAAAAAAGGGTTACATTAGTAACAATGAAAAGATTTGCTATTTATGTAAGTATTTTTATAACTGAACAGCAAAAAGAAAAAAATAAAGAAACTGGGGAAAAGAATACTGTGATTGAAATATAAGCAGAGAACAGGAGGCAAATCACTTAAAGAAAAATAAATGGCCAGTAATCATATGAAAAAAGATGGTCAGCTCACCAAGCTATGAAGCAATCCCTAGAAGAGACTGAGATTTCCTATTTCACCATCTGATTAGTGGAAACCTTTGAACTTTATGCTCAGAGATAAAGGGTCTGTCAGGAGTACTCAGGGCCCTAGAAAATGCCTGTGCCATGTATTTCTGTATCTTCTATCAAATATAAGACATACCTACAATATTTCAAAGTAAACTTCACTGAATCACAGATACTTAAAGTTGGTAACGCTTGACATATTGCAAATGATCTTTTCACTGTGCATCTACAAAGATAAGCACAATTCCCACCCACAATTCAGACTCCATTCTTCTGTTGCATTTAAGGCCTCCAGTCTCAGCCTAGCTCACCGCTAGGCTCCACATTCCAGACCAGTCTGAGCACAGTCTCTCTCAGAGAGCACCCCAAGGGGATATAAAGGAGGAAAATGAACTATTCTTCCACTCAAATGGAAAAGACTCTGCAAAAATAAGTCTGTGGTATATTCTCAAACAGTATTAAATTCTCTTATCACAAAAATAATATATAAGTTTATCCCTATAACCTAGTGGTTCCAATTGGGGGCAATTTTGTCCTCCGGGGCATTTGGCAATGTCTGGAGACATTTTTGATGGTTGCAACTGAAAGGGCTACTGGCATCTAGAGGGTAGAGGCCAGGGATGCTGCTGAACACCCTACAACACATAAAACGGTCTTCTTTCCTCATCTCCCAGCAAGGAATTACCTGGTCCAAAATATAAATATTGCCAAGACTGAAAACCCTACTGTAACCTGAAGTTTATACAGACATATCAATAATTTAATTTTCATTTGTAATAACATCTCCTTACATTATAATTCAAAGTGCATAACTGCCACAACTGTCTCTATCTCTAGTGGTCCTTGCAGTTCTTAATACACTGGAGACACTCAAATTATATTTACCAGTCCAGGATCAAACATTATGTGTCAGAATTCAAATCTTGTGCTCTTATCTGTAATTATTACACACTTATTACGACATACCCTTTTTTTTTTTTTTTTTTTTTTTGGCTTTGTGGCTTGTGGGATCTTAGTTCCCCAACCAGGGATTGAACCCATGCCCTCAGGAGTGAAAGTGTGGAGCCCTAACCACTGAACCACCAGGGAATTCCCGACATACCCTTGATAAGACTGTATATGCCTAAAACTGACTTCTTTTAGCTTACACAAGCTGAAGTTGGCCACTCATTTCCTTTTATGTATATTTTACATTATTTTCTTAGTGGTTACCCTGGAGATTATAATTTATATCTTAAATCTACAACAAACTTGTTTGAATTCCTACCAGCTCAGCTTCAACAGTATACTTAATTCTGTCATTTTGCTATTTGTTTTCTATATGCCTTATACTGTTTTCATCCCTCATTTCCTGTAGTCCTGTCATCTTTTGGTTTAGTTGATTTTTTGGTAGTGAAATGTTTAAATTCATTTTGGGTATTTCCTATATTATTTTCTTTGTGGTTACCATGGGGATTAATCTAACATCCTAAAGTTATAACACTCTAATTTGAATTTTTATCAGATTTAACTCAATCACACTCAATGTGTACTTCTTTACAGCTCCATCCCTACTTCTTTTGGTTGTTAATGTCACAGAACTTCTTCTTTTTGTATCCAAAAACAAAATAATAGTTCTTTTAAGTACATTAGTCTTTAAATTATATAGAAAACAAAATGTGGAGTTACAAACCAAAGTGACAATAATCCTTGCTTTTAGACTATTTTTTAATGTATTAGTCTCAAATCTTGTAGAAAACAAAAAGTGGAGTTTCCAACCATTGTTACAATAATACCAACTTTTAAACTGTCCATGTATTTACTTTTACTGTGATCTTTATTTCTTCATATGGCTTTACATTGTTGTCTAGTGTTCTCTCATTTTTACCTGGAGGACTCCCTTCAGCATTACTTGCAAGGCAGGTCTAATGGTAATGAGCTTCCTCAGCTTTTGTTTATGTGGGAATGTCTTAATTTCTCCCTCACTTTTGAAGAACAGTTTCGCCAGTTATAGGATTCTTGGTTGATAGTTTTTTCCTTCTAATACTTTGAATATATGGGTCCACTGCTTTCTGGTCTCCACAGTTTGTGATGAGAAATCTCTTAATAACTTATCAAGGATCCTTTTTATGTGATGAGTCCCGTTGCTCTTGTTGCTTTCAAGATTTTCTGTGCCTTTTTAAGGTCTGATTTAACATGTCCCAGTATGAGTCTCTGAGTTCATCTTACTTGGAGTTCATTGAGCTTCTTGGATGCTTATATTCATGTCTTTCATTAGTTTGTGACATTTTCAGCCATTATTTCTTCAAGTATTCTCTCTGTCTCTTTCTCTTTTTACCTTTCAGGACTCCCACAATGCATATGTTGGTTCACTTGATGGTCTTAGGCTCTACTGACTTTTCTTTAATCTTTCTGTTCCTCAGCATCGAGAATTTTTCACTTCAGTTATTGTATTTTCAGCTCAATTTTCTTTTTAATTTCTTTTTTCCCCAGCTTCACTGAGGTATAGTTGGAAAATAAAAATTGTTTATATTTAAGGTGTACAATGTGATGTTTTGATATACATATACATTGTGAAATGACGACCTCATATACTCTTTTTTTTTGGTGAGAGCAATTAACTACTATCTTAGCAAATTTCAAGTATACAATACAGTATTATAACTACAGTCATGTTGTACACTAAGTCTCTAGAAGTTATTCATCTTGCAAAACTGAAATATTGTACAAAAACTGAAATGAAAAATTCACTAGAATGATTCAAAGGCAGATTTGAGCAGGCAAAAGAAAGAATCATCAAACTTGAAGATAAGACAGTGGAAATTCTCGATTCTGAGGAAAAGATGAAAGATTAAAGAAAAGTCAGTACTCTTCTTATCAGCAAAATCTGACTGCTCTCAGTTTGTGCCTTTCTAGGGGTACTTCTGCTTCTTTGATGGATTCTGAATTTCTCTTCAAAGTATTTTGGTACCAGTATTTACTTTTATGTCAGTGTTTCTGTATAAGAATGAGAGCTAGGGCTGCCTACTCTGCCATCTTGATGATGTCACCCTCTTTTGGTTTTCTTTTTAGGTTTTCTATCTTTTTATTGATATTTCCATTTTATTCATACGTTGTTTTCTTGATGTTCTTCACATCTTCCTTTAGTTCTTTGAGCATCTTTAAGATGACTGTTTTAAAGTAGATCTACTTCAAATTTGTATAGTAGATCTGCCATCAGGTCTTTTTCAGATAGTTTCTGTTGATTAATTTTTTCATTTGAATGAGCCATACTTTGTTTCTTTTTGTACACTGTGATTTTTTGTTTAAAACTGGATATTTGAATTTAATAATGTAGTAACTCTGGGTGTCAGATTCTCCTCCTTTTCCAGAGTTTGCTATCTGTTTGCTTCTGTTTATTGTTTTTGGTTTTATGATGTAGGCTATGTCTGTGCCAAAGATAAGCCTGAGGTGTAAACTTAAGGCCTTCTCAGGTGTTTTATGAACCTGGGCCTTTCCCTGAACATTCAAAGTGATTTTCTGATTTCCCCCATATATGCAAGTGGCTTTTGAAGGTTGTCAGCCCTTTAAATCTTCTGGTTCACTTCAGGGTGAGGAACTTTTAACAATGGGGGAGTTGCAACCACAATGGCCACCTGCCTCTCTGTCTAAACCTCTGCAATCAAAAGCAGCAATCAGGGCATGGATCCCCAATATTTGGAGGACAGAATCCTTTTTTGCCCACAGGCTTCTGCAAGCTGTGTGCAAGCTGTTTGATGAACATGCACAGCTGCTTGCCACAGGGCCAGGGGTTGAGGGTGGGTAACTGCTTCTAGGCTAAGAGCTGAAATGGACCATATTTTACTTTAATTTACCTCAAGACTTCCGCTTGAAGCTATAAGCCTTCAAAAGACTCCAGAGTCCCAAAATTGTTATACTATTTTTGTTATTGGTGTGAGGTCAAAGTTTTATTTCTCCCATATATTCACTTGTCCTAGCACTCTTTATTGACTGTTCCCCAATATTTTCTTTCCCCAGTATTCTTCAGCGACACTTTATTCATAAATCAAGTATCCATATATGTGTGAGTCTGGCTAGACTCTGTTGCCTTTTCTGATCTACAGAAGTGGTATAATTCATACGGCTCAACATAAACGAAGAAATGCAGTTGTTTTTTATGTATCAACTGTTATCCTGCAAACTTGCTAAATTGCTTATTGAATATAGTAACTTACCTGTAGATGCTTTGGATGACCGCCATAAACTATCATAATCTGAGGTGCATAATATTTTTTTCTTCCTTTCCAATCCTTTTAGTTTTTAATTCTTTTTCTTGTCTTTATTTATTTTTAAATTTTATTTATTTATTTATTTTTATGGCTGCGTTGGGTCTTTGTTGCTGTATGCGGGCTCCCTCCAGCTGCGGTGAGCCGGGGCCACTCTTTGTTGCGATGCACTGGCTTATCATCGTGGTGGCTTCTCTTGTTGCAGAGCACAGGCTCTAGGTGCACGAGTTTCAGTAGTTGTTCTTGTCTTACTTTATTGGCTACAACTAGCATGATGTTGAATATAAGTGGTATTTAGTGGGCATCTTTGTTTGATCCATTCTTCATCTCAGAGATAAAACTTTCAGCATTTCACTGTTAAGTATGTTGTTTACCATAGTTTTTTCCACACCCCTCTTCCTTAATAGATATCCTTTATTATATGTGTCAGCTGGGGTTCTCAGCAAGATCCTGAGGCAGAATCCTCAGTGTCCGCTCACCTTAAGAACTGACTCAGCTTCCTACATTCTATATACCAAATCTTAGTAGCCTTGCCAAGCAGGAATTACAATGGTCAAAACACCAACTAAAGAAAACATGGGCTAAGAGGATTGCTACAATTTCTAATCATATCCTAACATTACTAGTGATAATGCATGGAATGCACTGGAAAGAAATGCGCATAGGACAACGGTGCTCCAGTTGTTTAAGTTCACTACAAGGGCTGCCTTCTGGGGCATGAAAGTACGGAGAAGCAGGCTAACGAGTTACTAGGGAGGGGAAACAGAGAACATCCATCATATGCCATGCTTCTCCTTCCTAACGGGCATGCACTGCACCGCCTGGCTGGGAGTTCGGACTTTCCTAAATTACAGTCAGTCCTAAACTCTCGTACAGGAATCCCCTAGACTTGCCTTGGCTTGTCCTACAGAAGAGCATTCCCACAGACAGAACAAGTGGAGAGGTTCAACAGCAGGTTACAGACTTTCAGTCAGCCAGAAACTGACAGTCGTCACATTAGAAAAAAAAAAAAAAAAAAAAGAAATGCGCATGCATCATACTGTGGAAAGAGCTCTGGAACCAGGAAGCTGGGTACTTACTGGATGCTGGATTCTCGCTCTAGCAGCTGAATATTCTATGAGCCTCATTTTCCTTTTCTTTAAAAATAAAATAGGAAATCAAGTCCAAACTTTCTAGCAAATTTTTAATGTTTTTACAGTTTTTACTGACTTATCATCAATTAATTTTTAGGACTTAAAAAATCACCATGAGCCAAGCCACATGAATGTAACATAAATTCCACAATCTGGGAACGAATGCTCTCAAGCAAAATTCTAATTTTAAATAATGTAAAATAAGGCTGTTGCTTTGACTCTCTCCCTGCTTTAGCTTTAATTTAATTTGGAGAAACCCGATATATATTTTGCCACAGAAATGCTACATGAACATACTTCTAATCACAAGAAACTAGGAGCTGTTTAAGAAATAGCTGAACTTATCAGCAAATTATCGCCAGAAAGAATGACATTATGTCAAAATCAAAACAGTTGTGCCTATGAAACATTCTTCAACATTAAAATGAATGATTTTTATAAATTTCTATTCAGAGGGGTCTTACGTTCTGTTACTTGCAGATATATAATCCACTATATATAGCATCTCAACATTAGGCATTCTGCAGGAGGCTTAGTGAGGTCTCACTGTGGCTGAGGTAACCAGTGGTTAATACCTGCCCTTAACACTCCAGTCTAAAATTACCTTAGCTATAGAACTCTGAGGCTTCCCCCAAGCTCTGGTCCAAGCATTTCAGCAGATCCAAAGAGGATGAGCAAATGACATCCCAGCTGACGAGCTCTTCCACACCCAAGTCCTTGTAGACGTGAATTGACAGCCTCCCCCAGCAAAAACGCATGTCAAGCTTCAGAATTTTCAAAATGGATTATCAACTTGCAACTTGTTTCTGAAGGACATAATAAATCCTTTTTCAAACAGTAAAGGACAACTACACTCAGAGAATTGTTTAGAAATTCAGTCCTGAGTTGCCTGCTCTCTAGATCCTGCAAATCACCAAAAGGGAGATGTTTAAAACAGTCATTTCTATAGGTTCTCCAAGTTCTCATCTTGCAACAGATTAAAGAACTAGAATAAGAGACTAAGATCATTTTCTAGCAAGGTGGCTTTACAAAACTAGAGATCATTATATATCTTCAGTTTTTATTCACTTTTAAAATATAAAAAGCCATACAAAGACTTTCTGCAAGTACCATGCAGCCACTGCCTGCTGTGTTTCTCAACATCGCTTATGTAAAAGTAGAATAATAAGTTTATTTAAAAATTTAGAAACAGGGAAAAAGTTTTCATCCGAAACATTTATTTGCTTCATTGTCAGAGAAAAAGAACCTTACAACCCATCACTTTTTTCCTTGCTTACTTTGTTTGGCTTAGTGTCTGAAATCTAAATTTATGCTAAAACACAAAGAGAAATCTTATTCCAAGTCCCTAGCAGAATTATTTCTCTATTGCCTTGATCTAACTTTAATTTTCACTTTCCTGCCTTTATTATAAGCTACAGGAGAACTATTTAAGTCATGTATTTAGTTATAAGTAAGTAAACAAATACATCATAGGCAGCATCATGTAACAAAGAGACTAACAATCACACCCGGAGTGAGAAGACCAGAATTCTAATACCCGTGCCGTTACTGCAAAGTCATGGGATCTTGGGCAACTTTCTTAATCTAAACCTTGGTTTCCCCTGAATATAACATGAATAAAAAAATTATCAGCCGTGCTATCAAATAACATGGTATTTAAAAACACATTATTATTACAAAGGTGGTGAGTACTGTAAGACAAGCATAGAATATGAAAAAAGTTTGGAAGGAGAAAATCAGCCACAAAAATCAGGGTTGGTTAAGATGGCTTTTACTGTCTCTTTCAGCTCTGAAATTCTAGAACTGATTTTTAGCTGGGAAGACTAAAATAGGCTTCACGGTGATAAGTGAGCTACGTCTGAAAGGCAGAATAGGATTTCTATCAGATTACACTTTCTAATTTTATGTATAATATATATAAAGACATGGCTTAGAATGGCTAGTGGAAGGATGATATAGATGTAAATCTGCAGAACTTATATCCTCTGGAGAAGTTCTCTTCCAGATAAATATTTTGAGGTCCAACATCCGAATTCAGTGTTTCACTCACTGGCTCCACACTAATAGAGCTTACCACCAATTCCACTGCTCCTGATCTGATTCTCCCCACCTGACCTCCCAACATCCACCAGAAATATTTTATTTAAAAGGTAATCCATACAGCTAAGGAGGTTTTTATTATTACCAATGACTCTACTGCCTTGTCTGCATACGAAGCTCATAAAATATATTTCATATGAACCAGTTACGTTTTAGAAGAAAAATAATAATCAGATGTTATTCAAGGCTTGACACTGAGATAATTCTTCAAGTTTAAAATAAAATTACCTGTAGAAGCCCTCCATCATCAAAACGCAGTACTTCTATTATGCTCTCTGACTGAATAAATGCTGTGAAGGAAACAAAACATATTATCACTTAACGGGAACATAAATTTCATTTAAATAAAATCTTTTAAAGTTAATTACTACAACTTAATATTTTGAAAATATACTGCTTGATGGTGATGGTTGAAGAGAAAAATCTGACTAATACTTCAGGATTTTAGTAACTGTGAAACCAAAACAATACAACCCAATTAGAAAGTATTTTTAACAACCTACAGGCTATGTAAGCCACTCACAAAATATTTACTCCTGCTATACTGCCAGAAAGCACAAAACAGTAAAATTCAACTAGATGCAGCTGATTATTTTCACTGATAGATTAACTGAAAATAACATAAGCACATAGGAAACATCACTAGAGGATTTTATTTCCGCCCAAAATGGTAAGCTGAAGTTCTATATCATTTGCTCATTTGTAGTGATGACAGGACCTGGGATCAATGGTCAAAACTGACTTGGTAGGGGAGTGGGCAAGGAGAATGGCAAAAGGAGATTATTCCACTCCAAGAAACTGAGTACAATGCAAAGACAGGGTATTTAAAAAGCTGACGTAAGATTACCATACAATCCAGCAATTGTGCTCCTAAATATTTACCCAACTGATTTGGAAATTTATGTCCACACAAAAATCTGCAAGCAATTCCTTACAGCAGTTTTTTTTTCATAATCATCAAAAACTGGACACAATCAAGATGTCCTTCAATAGCTGAATAAAGAGACAAATGTAGATTAACCACACCATACAATGGAATATTAGTGATAAAAAGTAAAAGAAAGGGCTACATGTTCTATGATTTCAAGTATATGCCATTCTGGAAAAGGCAATACTATAGAGATGGTAAGAAGATCAGTGGTTGCTAGGGGTTTGGAGAGAGAAAGGAAGGGTGGAATAAGTAAAGCATAGGGAATTTTTCAAAGCAGTGAAACTCTTCTGTATGATACTGTAATGGTAGATGCAATTAACACTATGCATTTGCAAAAGCAGAACTTCACAGCACAAAGCGTGAACCTACTGTATGCAATTTAAAAAACATCATTTAGGAGATCAGGAATCCCAGGATAGACTATAGAATATGACAAAACAATTTAACTACATAGCAAAGGTATGAAACCATCTCCCTGAAGTAGGGTGGAGTGGGGAAAGGTGCTGACCTAAGTAATCTGGAAATGAGTGGAATCTGTAAGACTAAAGGCAACAGAAACTGTACATAAGCACCATCTCTAGTTAATAAAGTTATTTTCCACAGGGGTTTGGGTTAACCATCCTGACGCTGCTATACATGTACACTGGAATTGAACAATATATGGATGGTGGATGGCGAGAGATTTCTCACTGTCGGAATAAGAGTTTACACAAAAGCAAGGGAAGGAGGCTAGAACAATCTATGTGGTAATGGATTAGAGTTGGCAACATCAGTACAAACTCATGTTGAGCTTAATACAGATACAGATGGTTGCATATAGAAATATTTACAGATGTGCATACACACAGGTTAGTATACACACATGTATTACAACCCAGTAGCAAAAAGCGCATCTAGCACCTAGATCTTGGGTTCTACTACCATTCTCCAATAAAAGGAACTGGGGCTTCTTGGAGAAATGGCTGAATCTAGGACTGGGGCAGGAAATACACAAGATGAAATGGGAGCAACTTGTGCCAGAAAGTGCTTAAAAAAAAAAAAAAAAAAAAAAAAAAAGCCTTACATTGATGGGAATATGTTAAACAGATGTAAGAGTTAACAGTAAGTGTTCCCAAATGGCCAAAGCTGGAACAACTTGAGCAATAAAATAAGTAAAGCAGTACTGGATTAAAACCCAAAGTATAAAATAAATATCTATGAGTCCATACTGGTATAAATAAATGAATGAATGAATAAATAAACAATGGGGGAGAAGAGACAAAACTTTCAGGCAGAAGAATTCTAAACAATTTATATAGAAACTCTTCTACTTAGAAGGTGGAACATAACTCCCCATTCCTTAAGCATGGGATGCATACAGTGACTCCTAAAGAACACAGTATGGAAAAGAGGAAAAAAGGAGTAACTTTACAATGGAGAAACCTGACAAACGTTACCTCAGTCAGATGATCAAGGTCAATATCCACAGGGAAAAGTCACGTGGACAGTACCCTTGATATGTCATAACAAAAATGGCACTTTATCTCTGTGGTCTTCCTCCCCAAATCACATAACTCCAGGCTCATCATGAGAAAAACATCAGACAAATCCCAACTGAGGGACATTCTACAAGACACCTGACCAGTACACTCCTGAAAACTGTCAAGGTCATCAAGAACCAGAAAAGTTTGAGAAACTGTCACAGACCAGAGGAGCCTAAGGAGACATGACTACTAAATGTAATATGCTATTTTGGATGGGATTCTAAAAAAGAAAATCAGGTAAAAACTAAGGAAACCTGAATAAAATATGAACTTTACTTAATAATAATGTACTAATACTGGTTCATTAATTGCAAAAAAAAAGTACCATATTAATGTGAGATGTTAATAATCGGGCAAACTGGGAGGGGGGTATATGGGAACTCTGTACTATATTTAGAATTTTTATATAAATCTGAAACTGTTCTAAAATGAAAAGCTTATTTTTTAAAACCCATGAAACAATGGTGCTTCACTTGGCTTCACATGACCCTCACTGGCTCCTCTTTGTTGGTCTTTGGGTAGTCCATGAAGAAGCCTACTGTCTAATCCCATGTACCTGGCTTTTTCAGTATGACCAAAGCTGAAAGTCACGCAGCAGATGAGATGCCAGCTAATCAGATCACTTCACCTACTAGGATGGTGTCTTTCCTGCCTGCTGAGCATCGATTTCCTCTTATTCTCTTAATCACACCCTGATTTTATTTTGGGAAAGCCCTGTCCTCCATTTCTTGTGTTTCTCTTCAACCACAGCTCCAACTTGCTCTACCCTGCTCATTCCCCACCAGTTCTTCGTATACAGAGAACATTCAGTAACACTTGAGTGCGTGAATGAAATCCCACCTTTCTGCTCAGGTATAAGTACTGGTATTTGCTCACATTGATACAAACGAACTCTTTCTGGTTACCTCTAGTCTTAGCCTGTAGCTGCATTTCAAAAGTGAGATCAGAGCTAATGGCTCCAACGGAATTACTGACATAGAGTACATGTGGAGTGCACAAAAATGTCTCCAAATAAAGTGATAAACCATTAAGAAAAAAGGACTGTGAATGTAAAAGGCTCCGCCCAGCTCACCCATCCCATTTCTCATCCCCTCCCCCACCCTTTTAACATAAAGTGAAATTTTAGATGATCCAGAAAACCTTTTTGTTATACTCCTGTTGAATACAGATTTACTGATGTAAGAACACAATGAACAAGAATTAACTGAATAGTCAAATGCTCACAATGTACAGACAAAAAGTCTAGCTCCCAGTTAGACGCTTTCCATCTAGTTAGCAGAGAAAACAGACCAAAAAAAGTAATAGAAATGTGCTATATTTGGTGCCTGCTATTAGAGTTATGATATAATGACCAACACGTAAGTTCCCATCATCAAGCTAGATCAGACCTTTATCTAACTGATGAGAACTTTACTAAAGAAAGAAAAGCAGTAATATAATTGGGGTGTATTGTGTTTTTAATTAGGAGCTTTAAAAAAAACAAAAACATGAATTACCTTAGTTGAAAAAAATTAAGAGTGGCAGCTATTTTATAAAGTCCTGAAAGGGAAATATTGTGTTATACATCAACAGCTTTCCTTAAAATATGTAGAAACGAATAGGATTCAACTCTGGCATAAAACAAATTAGAGTATTTTGCTTTAAATGATCAATCATAGTAACTTCAAATTATATGCCTAGAAAAACAGAATATGTACTTATTCATTTAATGTGTTAACAGTTATTAAGCTATACATTACAAAAAGTAACCAGAGCAAGTCAAGTTCACACATCTCCATATCTCTAGATTTGAAACCACAACTGACAGCTACTTCCTCTCCCAAGAATTTTTGTCCCTTATTTTACACTCTAAAGGAATCCCAAACTGTCTCAATGTTCCCCAGTTAAGGCAGCAATCTGATGTATGAGAAATAAGAATACCATCTAATAATTATCAATCACTGTGTTATTAAACTTCAAACTAATCCTATGACACAGACTTTATGGATTCCATTTGAAGATAAGCAGGCACAGTGAGGTTAGGCTCGAAGTCACTCAGCAAGAAAGTGGCTAGAGAGGGGCCATACATTTCAGCAATGGGACCCCAGAACCTGTGCTTCTAAACCCATCACTATTTACTTTCAAAGTAAAGTGGCACCAATGCTCACAACCAACAGTACCTTCAAGCAACCTAATTTTAAAAATCAGCCATGTATTTCCAATAACAAGGGAGGAAAGGAGGACATATAAACACAAGAGGTTTTAGTTCTGGCTTTTATGATTCTATTGGCATTTACTCTGTGAAGCTGGGCTCAGTAAGACCTACTTTAAGCTCCTCATATTCACCCACATCACTATGATGTCTGAGAGTAACAAAGACATTTATTTTCAGCGGAAAAATCTCAGTGTGTCAGTTATTTATCACTTACTTTCAAAACAGAAGATCAGAAATTGAGTTTACTTCCCTATCTCATTTAGTAAAGAATGACATTTATAAGACAAAAATATCTTCACTTTAAGGGCACATCTTTCTCTACTATAATTAGGGTTTTATATATTTTTTTTCTTTTAGGTAGAGATTCTTTTTTCTGAACACTGCAAATGATGACTAGATACAATGCTTGTTTTCAGACATCTTTTATAATAATTCATGAAAACAATGAATGTTGTAAATAGCTAGTAGGAATACATGTCATTTGGGTGTGTGTATGGGGGCGCGGGGGTGTGCACCGGGCATCAGGATCCTAGGCTGTGACCATCAGGTCTTTACTTTCTGGCCTTCACAGTCTCCTCACATGAGGGGAGGAGGCTGGACTAGTGAAATCCATGATTTTTTTAAAAACCAAGAGGAGAAGAAAGGGGCACACAGGCAGGACTTGAAAGGACTCCCAAATCCTGCGTCAAAGAGCCACCCTGCCTGGAACGCTCTTCTCATGCTTGGTGTCTCCCCCTTCAAGTCTCAGCCTCAACAGTACCCTCAGAGGGGCCCCCCACTGACTGCTCCAAGCCACTCCCTGTCCCCTCTATCCATGCCCTATTTTAACTCTTATCACAACCTGTAAATCGTTTCTGGTTTGCTTGTCATCTAGCACAGAGTCTGGAAAATGGAAGAAAAGAAATATTGGTTAAAATAATGGCATTACTATCTCAGAATTAATTATTGTTAATGATATTAATGCCTCTTTTATAGTTACACTTGTTCAGGATTTTATTTCAACAAAAGGCTCAGTAACAAATATTTTTAAACATTCTGGACTAGGTTTGTATGGGTCCCTTCTATCCATAAAGATACTTTATGACTGGAACCTTGTTTCTTTCCTCATTAATTTTCTTATCTGAAAGAAGTAATATACACCTACTTTGTTATCTTCTTCCCACATTAAAAGTGCAAAGGAGGGGCTTCCCTGGTGGCGCAGTGGTTGAGAGTCTGCCTGCCGATGCAGGGGACATGGGTTCGAGCCCTGGTCCGGGAAGATCCCACATGCCGTGGAGCAACTAAGCCCGTGCGCCACAACTACTGAGCCTGCGCGTCTGGACCCTGTGCTCCGCAACGAGAGGCCGTGACAGTGAGAGGCCCGCGCACGGCAATGAAGAGAGGCCCCCGCTCGCCACAACTGGAGAAAGCCCTCACACAGAAACAAAGAACCAACACAGCCAAAAATAAATAAATAAATTAATTAATTAATTAAAAAAAAAAAAGTGCAAAGGAATTCATAAGTCAAATTCCAATTTTATCAAGACCACTCAGTATTACCAACTTCCTAAAGAAAGGCTGTGTCCATGTTGTTTACTAAAACTCAAAATATAGTTTTACGCAACTCAGATGTGTTGGACATACACCACACATCTAAAATGGTGAGTCACAAATGTTTTTCAAAATTAATGTTGTAGCTTATGATAAAATACCATAATTTTTATTTTATCCTAAAGTGCTTAATTTATATAAAAAGATCAGCAAACTTGTTACAAAATGAATGGCTGAGAACCACCAATTACTCTAAACAAGCAACAGAAAATCACTAATACACTGAAGCTCACCCTACTGTGCTCCCTCATCCCTAGCACAAGCAAAGGTCAGTGGGAGCACCAGAGGCACCACACAAAACAAGCAGACCAAGGACTTCCCTGAAGGTCCAGTGGTCAAGTCTCTGCACTTACACTGCAGGGGGTGTGGGCTCAATCCCTGGTCGGGGAACTAAGATCCCGCATGCCACGCAATGTGGCCAAAACAAACAAACAAACAAAACAAGCAGACCAAAATACCACCACCAGGGCTCTGAAAATTAAGCTGGTTATTGGAACCACAGCCCACAACAGGATCTGTATGATAAACTGTCTATCAACAGATGAATGGAGCAATAAAATGTGGTGTATAAGTACAGCAGAATATTATTCAGCCATAAAAAGGAATGAAGTTCTGACACATGCTGCAACACGCATGGACCTTGAAAACATTATGTTGAGTGAAATAAGTCAGACAACAAAGGACTAATATTGTGATTCCACTTACATGAAATGTCTAGAATAGGCAAATTCAGTGAGTCAGAAAGTAGGTTAGAGGTTACAAGGCACTAGAGCAAGGGGGAGTGGGACTTACTGCTTAATGATTACTGAGACTCTGGGCTGATGAAAAAGTTTTGGAAATAGATGATGATGGTGGCACATCATTGTGAATGTAATTAATGCTACTCAATTGTACATTTTAAAACAGTTATAATGGTAAATTTTATGTTACATATATATGCTACTAAACTTTTTTTCCAAAAGAAAAATCACACAGACTATTTAAAAAACTACAGAATATATCTCATTAACTTGGACCCCAAAAAAATGTGCAAAAAAATTTTAATATATTGAATCCAGCAATGTATAAAAAATTACACACCATGACCAAGTGGGATCTATTCAAGTTGTGCAAGACTGGTTCAAAATTTAAATATCAATCAATATAATTCACCACTATCAACAGGCTGAAGAAGAGAAATTACTTGGTCATATAAACTGAATCAGAAAAAGTATTTAAGAAAAGCCAACACCTAGTCATGATAAAAACTCTCACAAAATAGGAGAAAAGAAGAGGAAACTAAACCCAAAGCAAGTAGAAAAACGGAAATAATATGTCAGAGTGGACACCAATAAAATTGAGAATAACAAAAAAACAGAGAAATCAGTGAAACAAAAACTTGGTTCTTTGAAAAGATTAACAAAAATGACAAATCTTTAGTTAGGCTGACCAAGAAAACACCCATAAATGAAACAGGGAACATTACTATTGACTTAGAAATAAAAAGGACCTACCAAACTTACAGAAATAAAGGAATTATAAGAGAATAACTAGGAACAATTGTACACCAACAAATTAGATGAATGGATAAATACCTAGAAAAATACAAGTAACTGAAATTAACTCAAGAATAAATCTGAATGGACCTATTAACAAGAGACTGAAACAGTAATCAAAAATCTTCCTACAAAGAAAAGCCTAGGGACAGATGGTTTCACTGGTGAATTCTACCAAATGTTTAAAGAAGAATTAACACCAATGCTTCACAAACTTTTCCAAAATAAAACAGAGGAGAAAACACTTCCCAACTTATTCTATGAGGCTTATTCTATGATACCAGAATCAGATAAAGTTATCACAAGAAAGGAACCTGCAGCTCAATATCCCTTATGCATATGGATATCAAATCCTCAACAAAATAAGAAATACACATCCAGCAACATATAAAGAGGCTTATACACCATGACCAAGTGTAAGATTAATATACTTTTTATACTACAAAGCTTCAATGAAACAAATGAAAGAAGATCTAAAGAAATGGAAAGACATAGGTTGGAATACTTAACAATGTAAAGATCGTAATACTCCCCAAATTGATCTTAGATTCAATGCAATCATTATCAAACTCCCACCTTGTTTTTTTCCAAATTGATCTTAAAACACTTAAGAAAATGCGAGAAACCAATAATAGCCAAAACAATCTTGACAAAGAAGAACACAGCAGGGGACTCACACTTCCTGATTTCAAAATTTATTACAAAGCTACACTAATCAAGACAGCGTGGTACTAGGAATAAAGATAAATGTGTAGATCAATAGGACAGAATTGAGAATCCAGAAAGAAACCCTCACATTTATGGTCAATTCTTTTATGGAAGAAAGAAGAAAGGATAGTCTTTTCAACAAGTAGTGTTGGGCAACTGGATATCTGCATGCAAAAGAATGAAGCTGGACCCTAACTCACACTGTATGTAAAAATTAACTCAAAAATGGAGCAAAGACCTTGGTGTAAAAGCTAAAGCTATAAAACTCTTAGAAGATAACATGGGTAAATCTTTATAACCTTGGATTAGGCAATGTTTCTAAGCTAGGAGAGCTAATAAGCAAGCAAAGAAAAACACAGAAATTGGACTTCATCAGAATTAAAATTCCTGTGCTTCAAAGGGCACTATCAAGAAAGTGAAAAGATGACCCAGAGAATAGAAGATTTTTGCAAATTATTTATCTGTTAAGAGTTAGGTACAGAAAATATATAGAACTCATCCCCCCAAAAGACAAATATTCCAATTTAAAAAATGGACAAGGGATCTGAATAAACATTTCTCTAAAAGAAGAGAATACAAATAACCAATAAACACATGAAATGATGCTCAAAATCAGTCCTCAGGGAAATACAAATTGAAACCAAAACATGATACCACTTCACACATACTAGGATGGCAATAATCAAGATGACAGATAATAATGAGTACTGGTGAGGATGTGGAGAAACTGGAAAGCCATAAGTTGCTGGTGGGAGTAAAAAATGGAGTAGTCACTTTGGAAAACAGTTTGGCAGTTATTCAAAAAGGTTACCATAGACATAGCAATTCTACTCACATATATAAACAAGAGAACTGAAAACCTGAGTACAAAAACTTCTACATAAATGTCATAGCAGCTCTATTCATAACAGCCAAAAAGTAGAAACAACCCAAGTGTCCACTGACTGATGAATGATAAACAAAATGTGATGAATCCATATGATGGAATATTTCTCAGCCACAAAAAAAGAATGAATTACTGATACATGCTACAACACGGATGAACCTTGAAAACATAATGCTAAGTGAACTAAGCCAGATACTAAAGACTCATATTTTAAGATTCTATTTATATGAAATGTCCAGATTGGAAAATCACAGGAATAAAAGTAGATTAACAGTTGCTAGGGGCTGGGAGGAAATGGAATGTGACTCTAATGTGTATGAGGTTTCTTTTGGGGGTGTTGAAAATATTTTGAAATTAGATTGTGAAGATACTAAAATGTGAACATACTAAAAGAACCACTCAACTGCACACTTTAAAAGGGTGAATTTGTGATATGGGAATTATATCTCAGTATTTTAAAATTCAACAACAAAAAGATATTGCATGATTTTGTGTTCTATTCCCTAAATTTTTTCTTAAAAGGTTGCCTGTATGGCATGTTAAATACTGTGGAGCCATGGGACAAAATGTGATACCTACTCCAGAAGAGCTTTAAGCTTCACAGTTCTTTCATGTATAGAAATTCATTCTTTAGTGTGCACATGTGTGTGGGAGGAGAGAATACAGAGCAATTGCTAAAGCAAATGGGGTAAATTGTCATCAACAGGTGAAGCTGGGTGAAAGTATGTGTGTGTGTTTTTTTGTTTTGTTTTGTTTTTTTGTGTGTTTTTTTTTAAATTTATTTATTTATTTATTTATTTTTGGCTGTGTTGGGTCTTCGTTTCTGTGCGCGGGCTTCCTCTAGTTGCGGTAAGCGGGGGCCACTCTTCATCGCAGTGCGCGGGCCTCTCACTATCGCAGCCTCTCTTGTTGCGGAGCACAGGCTCCAGACGCACAGGCTCAGCAGTTGTGGCTCACGGGCCTAGTTGCTCCGCGGCATGTGGGATCTTCCCAGACCAGGGCTCGAACCCATGTCCCCTGCATTAGCAGGCAGATTCTCAACCACTGCGCCACCAGGGAAGCCCTGTGTTTTTTATTTTGTTTTGATTCTTAGAAATTTCCTGAAAGTTTGAAAATATTCCAAATAAAAAGTTCACAAAAAATAAAATCATTTACACAAGACTTACAAAAATTTGAATGTTTAAACACACTCAACCTTTAAAAAGACCACATACTGAGCTATAGTAAATCTCCTTACCTAATTATGCCAAGTTGGAAATACTGGTTGTAGAGGTGTTTAGTATCCCAACAGCTGTCACAGATTAACTGTGACAAAAATGATAAACCGCAGAAGTGTCTATGACCACAGTGGTATTATAGCCATCTTAAAACTGTCAGTTAAAATGATATGCCAATTCAATTATTGTGCAGGGATTTTACCTTGTACGTCCAATATGCAATCATATATTATGAGATGTATGGTGTACATATGTAATATCTGCACTGCATATATGTATACAATACATAACATCATATTCTAAATATTAGGTGAGAATCATCCATATCTTATTAATGTAGTTTTTATCCCACATGCTCAAAGAAGTGACCAATATAAGCAATTAGAAAATGAACAGCAAATTAAACCTAAAATAAAAGAAATGTAAATTGACAACGTAGCAGAAAGTAGGGAAAAATCAAAGAAGTCAAAAGCTTTTTGTTTGAGAAGACGAATAAAGTTGATAAATCTCTAGCCAGACCTGTCAGTAAAGTGAAGTCACATATTAGAAATAAGAAATGAGAGACTGGACATGACTACACTTCCTATAGACATAAGTCCGGTAAAGGAATATCATTAAAAAGTCTGTCAATATAGTCAACAATTCAGATTATGATATGGATAAATTCCTTCAAAGGCTCAAAATGCCAAATATCAGTTTAAAAAACAAAGTTAACTTGAATAGCCCTATATATATTAAAGAAGTGATTTCATAGTTAAAAGTCTTACAAAGAAAACTGTAGGCCCACCCCCCATAGATTGATGAATTTTCCCAAATATTTAAGGAAGAAAAAAATACCAATTCAACACAAACTCTCTCAGAACATAGAAGAGGAAAAACTTCCCAACTCATTTTATGAAGCCAGCATTACTCTGATACCAAAAACAAAGACATTAAAAGAAAAGAAAAACTACAGACCAACATTCTTCATTATAATAGATGCAGAAATTCTCATTAAAATTTCAGCTAATATAACCCATTAATGTATAAAAAGGATAAATACATCATCATCATATAGGGTTTATCCAAAAAATGCAATATTTGTTTAACATTCAAAAAAAAAGGAACCCAACCTATAAAACTAAAAACACAAACAAAAAAATCCCCACCAAACATTAAAAACAACAACAACAAATAATAATAATAATCTCAAAAGATGCAGGAAAAGCATTTGACAAAACTCATCATCCCCCCCATGACAAAAAGATCTTGGCAAAGTAAGAACGAAAGGAACTTCCTTAAGCTTTCAAAAGCCATTTACAAAAGACACAGCTTAACATCATACTAAATGGTGAAGGACAAAATACTTTCCCTCTAAGATCGGAACAAAGTAAGGGATATTCCCTCTTAAAACTATTCAACATCATATCTGAAGTCTTAGCCGATGCAAGAAGGCAAGAAAAAGAGGTAAAAGCATACAGATTGGAAAAGAGAAAATAAAACTGTCTTTACACACAGATATCATCAACTTCAATTTAGAAAATCCTAAGGAATCTACAAAAATTCTAGCAGAATAAGCAAGATTAGCAAAGTGGCAGCATGCAAGGGCAATATAAAAAATCAAATGTATTTCTAATATTGGCAAGGAACAAATGGAAACAAAAATTAAAAACCATTTACAATAGCATCAAAACATATGATATCCTAAGGGATATATCTGACAAAACACGACTGGGAGAAATTAAAGAACACCTAAATAAATAGGAAGATATACCGTGTTTGTGAATCAAAAGACTCAGTATTGTTAAGAGAGCAATTCTCCTCAAACTGATCTAGACAGTCAATGCAATTCTAATCAAAATCTCAGTAGGCTTTTTTGTAGGAATTTACAAGATGATTCTAAAACGTATATGAAAAGCAAAGGACCCAAAATAGTAAAAATAATTTTAAAAAACATAAACACTGGAAAACCTAACACTGCCTGATTTTAAGACTTAAAATAAAGCCGCAGTAATCAAGTCAGCATAATACTGACACAAAAACAATATATAATGGAATAGAATAGATACTCCAGATATAGACTCCCACATATATGGCCAATAGATTATGACGAAGGTACCAAGGCAATTCAATCAGGGGAAAAATGATCTTTTCAATATGTAATGCTGGTACAACTGGTCAGTCATATGGGAAAGGAGAGAAGAAAACAAAAAAGAACCTAGATGCCTCAGCACTTACAAAAATCAACTTGAAATTACTGACATAACTTAATGTAAGAGCTAAAACTCCTAGACATCAACATAGGAGATTAGTGACCCTGGGTTTGGCAAAGATTTCTTACATAGGATACAAAAAAGAAAAAATGAACTATTAAAAAAAAAAGGTAAATTGAGTTTGATTAAAATTTTTGAAAACTTTTACTCTTTAAAAGATGCTGGTACAGAAGTAAAAACACAGGGAAGCCCCCCCCCCCCAAAAAAAAGTGATAAAGAGGACTTGGAATTTCATAAAGGAAACAAGAATAAAGAAAATGATAAAAAAATAGGGGTAAACATAATAGACTATTCTTCTTCCTCATGAGTTTCTTAAATCATAATTGATGGTTGAAACAAAATTATAATGACATCAGTTGAGCACAATGTATGGAGAAGAAATACTTCAGGAAATTATATTTTTAAAAGTGGTAAGGGCCATGGAATCTCAATGAAATCAAGGTTTTAACACTGTAGTCAAAGCTGTAAAACATTGATATCAGGAGGCTATGTTAAGTTACATATATACTGTAATGTATAAAGCAACCACTTAAGAAATACACAAAGCAATATAAACTAAACAATATGGATCCTAAAAAATGTTGAAGTAACTCACAGAAAGATAAGAAAAATGAGATACAGAAACAAGAAAAAGAAGAAACAAACAGAAAACAAATAATATAATGGAAGAATTAAGCTCTAACATAACAATAATCACTTTCAATGTAAATGCTTTAAACACATCAATTAAAAGGCAGAAACTGCCAGAATGATTAAAATGATTATCCAACCATATACTTCAAACACAACATAAATAGATTTTGTATTATTAAAGGGTTAGAAAAAGATTTATCATGCTAACTTTTTTTTTTTAAGGTAGAGCTATGTATTAGATATAGTAGACTTCAGAGCAGGGACAGAGTATCATTTTATCATTAGATAAAAGAATCAACTTACCAAAAAGAAGTACTGTTCCCAAATGTGTATGTACCAAACAACATAGTTGCAAAATAATGAAACAAAAACTGGTAAAGCTAAAAGGCAAAGTAAACAAATCCCATATTTGGGGACTTCAACACCCCACTGTCAGCAACTGGTAAAACTAAAAGAAACATAAGATATAAAAGAATACACATCTAAGCAAAATAGTGGGTTACCCAAGAAGTTCATTTGGGTTTTTCCATAACATGTTATAAAAAACACAAACGAACTTTTCGTTCAACCCAATATTTGAAAACCTGAACACCATCAACCAATAGGATCTAACTGACATTTACAGAACACTCCACCTACATCAACACAATACATATTCCTTTTAAGCTACCTTGGACAATTCCTCAAGATAGACTACATCCTGGGTCATAAAAGAAACCTCAACAACAACTTTAAAAACACGGAAATCAGACTACATTCTCTAATCACAATGGAATCAGATTAGGAATCAGTAACAGAAACACAAAATAAAAACATCCAAACACTTCTTTATTAAACAATACACCTCTAAACAAATCATGGGCCAAGAAAGAATGGAATTTTTAAAACACATAGAAATGAATAAAAATAAAAATGTAATACGTCAAAAACAGTTCTAAGAGGAAATTTTTATGGCACTAAAATGCTCACATTAGAAAAGAGGAAAAGGTCTCAAATTAATAATCTGTGTTCCCACCTCAAGAAACTAGAAAAAGTAGAACAAATAAACCCAAAACAAATAAAAGGAAGGAAATAATAAAAATAAGAGCAGAAATCAATGAAATTGAAAATAGGTAAATAACAGAAAAATGAATTAAACAAAAGTCAAGCAAAAAGCAACAAAACTGACAAGCCTCTAGGCAAGACGGAAACAAAGAGAAGACACAAGTCATCAACACCAGGAATGAAGAAGCAGGGGATGGCACTGTAATTGCTGTAGCCACTAAAAGATTAGTAAGAGGATACTATGAACTTTATGCTCATAAATTCAACAACTTAGAAAAAAATGGACCAACTTCTCAAAACCCACATGCTACCAAAACTCAACCAAGATGAACTAGAAGGCCCGCATTCACCTACAGCCACTAAAGACACTGAATTTGGCAACAGATTCCCCAGAAAAAGAAATCCTCAGGCACAGATGGCTTTACTGGAGAATTTTATCAAACACTGAAAGAAGAGTGAGCATCAGTTTTACATAATTCATTCCAAAAAAACAGAAGCGGGAATACTTCCCAACTCATTTTATAAGGCTAGTATTACCCTGATATCAAAGCCAGACAAAAATACGGACAATTTTTTTTTTTTTAACCACAGGCCAGTATCCCTCATTAATTTAGACAGAAAAACTCTCAAATACTAGCAATCTGAGTCTAGCAATACGTAAAAATAACTATATACCATGACTGAATGGGATTTATTTCACCTATGCAAGACATTTGAAAATCAATCAATGGAATCCACCATACCAAGAGATAAATAAGAAAATCACATGATCAAAACAATTGATGCAGGAAAAGCATGTGACAAAAATCCAACACCCATTCATGATACAAATTCTCAGCAAACTAGGAACAGAATGGGACTTCCTCCACTTGATAAAGAGCATCCGCAAAAATCTATGACTAACTTCAGTACTTAATGGTGAAAGGATGAATGGTTTCCCCCTAAGACTGGGGAAAAGGTGAGGATATTGCTTTCACAAATCTTTTTCAGCACAGTACTAGAAATCATAGCTACTGCAATAAGAAGAATCAGTAAAACGCATACAGATTAGGAAGGAAGAATAAAATTGTCCCTATTTGCAGATGACACGATGGTTTATGTACAAAACCCAAAGGAATCTACAAAAAAAAAAAAAGAAAAAGAAAAACCACCAAATTCCCAGAATAAGTGAGTTCAGCATGGTAGCAGGATATAAGATCAACACACAAAAATCAATTACATTTGAAGAACCTCTTCCCTTCTCTAGGGCAATTTATAGCTTGGCAATACCTAGAGATACCAAACTGGGGGGAAGGGACCACGAGCCAGGTGAGGGCAAGAGCGGAACCCGGCTCTGCCATAGGAGCAAGTCCATTCTCTGGCTCCACAGGTGAAAGGCTTTCAAAATGCAAAGAAGTACTTCCCTTTCTCACTCACTGACCTTGTTTAACGGGCTCTGAAATGAAAAATCCTAGCAGTTTGTGTAAACTTCATCAATATCTGCAAATCAGAACACTCCTAATTGGGCTCTTTATTTTACTAAGACGACTATCATGGCATCTCAGGTAAGAAAATAAATAGCTATCTCAATTCCCCAAACCCACTTTGAACTAGAGTTTCATTAACATTGGTTTGCAAAGGTAACTGCAGCAAGAATTCCATTAACAGTAACACATTTTTTCAAGTTTTAATTAAATCTCTCCTATTTATGTAATGTTTAAAATTAATCCTCACTCTAGGTATAGGGGAAAAGACGATAACCTTAATATAAACTAGTCCTTTTAATGACAAATACTTGTGTATTCTCCAAAATTGTAAGTTTATATAAATACATAACCTCCATTTTCTAAAATCTTCCTTAAATCTTATTTTAGAATAGTTTCATAGTTGGAGAACGGAGATAATAGGTGTTCATTTAAAATCAATTTTAAGTATTTGATGAAGAAAAAAAGGAAGGAGGAGGGGAGGAGACGAAAAAGAAGAATCGATTACCTCGCAAATATTGTTTTCCAATAAATATTTGTCATAAGACGATTATTTTAATACCCACCTAATAGAGATGTTTATTCCAAAAATACTCCTAGCACACTCTCTAGATTCCAGTGACTTAAAACTGCATGTTTTTAATAGTTGTATCCAATAGCTGCATGTAGAAACAAATACACCTATTTTAGAAGAAATTAGTAAGTAGAAGAGGAATCCGCATTAGCTATCTCTGCTGCACACTCTGATACTATCAATATTTTAGCCAATTTCTCTTCCTGTCTATCGCACATCCTATCCAGCAATCACTCTCTCTCAGTGGTCAGAATCCCAGACAATATGGTGTTAGATGTCTGTATCCCAAAGTTCCCTGAGGGAGACTGCTGGCTAACATAAGACTAGGGTTTTACATGCATGTTGTTGATTAACTTTAGAATTAACAGTATTTCTATTTGCCAATATTAAGATGACTCTACTTACACACCAGGTGCAGATATACTCTAGTTTTTGCAGGACTAAGATCTTTATTCTCTCTCCTATTCTTATGTTCTCCCCAAACTCTGGGAGTGGGGCTGAAGACCACTGCCTGGTCCTACTGGGTTGACATATCATACCCTTCTGTTGCAGAGAGTGGATATCATCTCTTTGCCCTGAATGAACAGGTCAACTGTCCTTTCCCTCTCTCTATCCCATTTCTCAGATACTTTTAAATCTAGAATCTTTATGTCTTATGCTACTGAGATTTAACTCATCCCCTGGTTGTATGGTATTTTTAAAAAAGTATTTGCTGTATGCAGAACTGCTTTCATCTATTTTGTTTAGTGTTTTGCTTCCTTATTCTTTGCTTTAAAAAAGCCCCACTTCTGTTAAATTTTTCTTCACATTTTTGCTCTGAGATCTCATTGCCATCATTTTCTTTTTTCCTTTTTCAATGGATTCATCTATTTACTGCTTTTATGTTCTTTTTGCCATTTATTTTAGGCTACAGGATCAGAGCAGAAACTCAATTGGATTGGGGCACTGAGGAGAAAAGTGTATTTTATGGCAAGAGTGGGAATTAGAGATTTTAGAAACTAGAAGTTTATTAAGTTCACACTTGGCCAAGGTTTTCTATAGACCACAGAAAGAATTCGTGAAAGAGATACCAAGAAAATCCTCCATGTTGGTGGAAAGCTGGATTTTTAAACTGGACACCCACAATGTTAAAAAGAATTTAGAGCTGAGAGAAGGAAAAAAGAAAATGAATACGGATGGAGTCAAGTCTCTGGGGCAAAGAGTAAGAGCCCCATAATTTAACTACAATACTTACAATTTCCAAAGAAAAGGAAATAAAGAGCTAGCAGTATTCAGTGTGGCTTTACAAAAGCTTTTCTTAAACTTATGGCTAAGAAAATACTGGAAATGAAAAGGAGGACAGTGACTCAAAAAGTAATACTGAGTCAGGCTGTTGAAGTTGGCAAAGAAAATATTACTTAGGTGAATCTATCTCAAGGGTAAAATAAAAAGTAGTTTGAGCTAATGTTAGCCATAGGTCTTAGAAAACAAATTATATATTTTTTCAAAGACAGTACTCTATCACACAAGGAATATACCATGGTAAAACAAATTTGCTAATAAAGCAAGAGAAACATTAAAGTTTATATTAATTCCCTTTAAGATCAGAGGGAGGATTTCTATTTAACTGAACGTATAGAGAATTATAATTCAACTACTTCAAGTTACGTGAAAAAAGTGTATCCAGAGAGATTAATTCACTTACCAAAAGCCACAGAGATAGTTAAGGTGGGGTGAGGTGGGGGAGGGGAAATATTCTGTGTTTTCAACAAGCTAAAGTGTTTTAGTAACATTTTATGGGAGAGAAGCATGGAAGACATTCAAGACCTCTACTTCAAAATTTGATTCTGGAATGGTCCTTAATATTCTGATAGAGGGCAGGAAAGACACAGATAGGTCTGATTCATTCTATGACACTCCTGGGAAGGCTTTTTGCAGAATGGATTATATGGGTTTGCTTCAAAAATACATATGCATCCCGGTCCACTTGTTCCTAATTCACCTAATACTAAATTAAGCGTCAGAAATTGGTAGGCTCTTGAAGGAAAGAAGTTCATTTATTAGGTACTGAACCAAAAGGAAAGATAAGAAGGACACGAGGTTCTCTACCTCTAGCCCCAGCCTAAATGGTGTCATGAACCTGCGTGTGCTTCCCTTTTGGGTATTTAAGACTTCTGTCAGAGGTGACAGTGGCCTGAGTGACTGATCTCTTGGTCTGTGAGCATGTTTCCACTCCAGGTGGTTGCAGCCTACTGTGGATGCAATGATAACGACATCTCCTGGACCATGGTTGTCCTTTATGTGTCCCTATGTTTTCTATCTTAAGCAAGGAAAGAGGAACAAGTTTGGATATCAGGAAGTCAACGGGACATAAATAACAAACATTTTTGAGAAAACTGGGACACAGAAATGTTAAGTAACTTCTCCGACATCAAACAGCTTCACTTTTCACATCTCAACCCCTCAAGACTTGACAACCTAAACAGAAATTTAAGATATATTCAAAATAACTGTGACTATTTCAAGGACTCCAATCTACTCCTACTCTAGTAGGCTCAAGGAATTAACTTGAAGGATTTATGTAAGAATAGCTTAAATAACATTTATTAATATAATTGTCTCATCATCACCAAGGGAAATGCATGAAATGAGAACAGGGATATTTTGCCAGCCACTCCCCTTAATGAGGTTACTGAGTTTTAGCTGTAGGTTTTTAGAACTCTTAGAAATTCTCATTATGAAACAATATGAATGGTTTAAAGATAATAAAGCCACGAGTATACCCACCATCCAGCTTCAGAAATTAAATATTAAAAATTCACTTTTGCCATCACTCATTTGCTCGCCCCCATCTGATATTCCTTCCTACCCACACCACCAAGGTAACCACTATCCTCTATTTTGTGTTTACCATTACCTTGCTATTCTTTATAGTTTTAACACATATATATGTATCTCTAAAAAATAGCATTTTAAGTTTTTCCTGTTTTTGAAGCTTTTATAAATAGCATCATGCCGTAATATTTATTTCTCCAACTCACAGTCTTTATTTTAAGGGTACGTTTTGAGATTTATCCATGCAGCTGAAGTTTATTCACTATAATACACATTATATTCAAATATATGAATTTATCACTGTTTTTACCCACTCTTCTGCCCGTAGACATATGCATTGTTTTTGATTATGTGCTGTTACATACAGTACTGCTATGATCATTCTCATACACGTCTTTTGTTCTGCATGTGCATGAGTTTCTCTTGGGTATACACCGAGGTAAAAAATGGATCCGGGTTTTGTAGGTCTGAAGTTTTTACAATATAGGGACCTTATTTTAAAGAAAAGTCCCAAATTAGGAATGGAAGTGTATATTTACTTGGAATGAGAAAAGAAATCACAAATTTTAATGATAAAATTTTAATAATTGTTCTTAATTTGGTGGGTATCAATGATGTATCTTTGAGTTTTTAATGTGGATCTTTCTGATTACGAAGAAATCTGTGAATAATATATGTTTATTGGCTGTTCATGTTTCCTTTCCTGTGAAATGCTTTGTCACAAATCTTCTGTTCATATTTTATTTATTTTTGGTCTTGTGATTCATTGAAGTTAGCTATACCTACCGCAGATACTTTCTCTCAGCTTGTGGCTTGTGTTTTCATTCTTTCCTGTTTTCTTTTCATGAAGAGAAATGCTTAATCTTAGTGTAGTCCGATCCTGTCGTTCTTTTATTTTATATTCTCTATATTTATAAAATTAATAAAATTTAACCTTTAATTTTTGACTCCTTAATCTACCTAAAATTAATTTTTGTGTATGCTTTGAGACAGAAATTACTTCCATTTTTTTCCTACACTGGTGCCCAGGCATCCCAGCACAGTGACTGAGAGAGCCTGTTCCTTCCCCCACAATCTGCAGTGCTACCTCCGTCTACATCACTTTCTCATATATCCACGTGTCTGTTTCTGAAAATCTCCATTCTGGTCTACAGGCAAACCATCCGGGATGCGCCTGAATGGAGATTTCTTATCTGAAATCTCCATTCTGTTCCTCTGGCCTGTTTGTATCCCTGCATCCACAGTATACTGTCTTAATTATGTTAACTTTGTAATAGATCTTGATATCTGAAAGAGCGTTCCCCACTCCTCCTCCTCCACTGCTTCTTCCCTCTTCTACGCCCCCAAATTCTTGACTCCTCATCTTTAGCATGCTCAGATATAATTTAGAATCCCCTTATAAATTTCCAGCAAAAAAGTCTGTCAGTATTATTGATGACATTTATTGCATTTTTTACTTATATGGGGGAAAACGGGCATCATTATGACTTTGATTCAGTCAAAGGCACTGCACATTTTTTCCCCAGATTTAAGTACCAGTTTTTAATTTAACTTGCTGACGTAAATTCTACCATTTAAAAACTTACATTTCCGCATAAAAACGAAATTTACTTTTGTAGTAATCCTGCTAAACTACCAAATTAATAACGATAATTTACATATTATTTAGGTCTTCTCTGGAGACAAACATAGTCAATGAATAATGACTTTTAGTTTTCCCAACAGCTATCATTTCCATTTTTTTCCACGTAAATACCCTTATTATTTTCACTTTAAGAAAAATGCTTTTAAATATATTACCAGTAAGAAAACTGTTTACTGTAGAGTTTTTGACAAAGTCCTTTATTAGGGGAAGGAAGTTCTTGTCTATTTCTGGTTTACTTTTTAATTTATTTATTATTTATTTTTGGCTGTGTTGGGTCTTCGTTTCTGTGCGAGGGCTTCCTCTAGTTGCGGCAAGCGGGGGCCACTCTTCATTGCGGTGCGCGGGCCTCTCACTATCGCAGCCTCTCTTGTTGCGGAGCACAGGCTCCAGACGCGCAGGCTCAGTAGTTGTGGCTTATGGGCCTAGTTGCTCTGCGGCATGTGGGATCTTCCCAGACCAGGGCACGAACCCGTGTCTCCTGCATTGGCAGGTGGATTTTCAACCACTGCGCCACCAGGGAAGCCCTCTGGTTTACTTTTTAAATCATGGATGGATGCTGAATTTTGTCTAGATTTTTGTTTGTTTGTTTGCATCTACTGAGAGGGCAATTTTCTCTTAATTTGTTAACGTGGTGATATATTAATATGTTCTTTAATACTGAATTTAGCCTTGTACTTTTGATATAAATTAACTCTAATATAAGATACTTTTTAAAAATAAATTGCTGGATTTGATTTGATATTCTATTAATATTTTGCATCCCTACTATTGACTAAGATTGGACTATAATTTTCCTTTTGAGCTATACTTGCTGGCTTTGGCATCAAGGTTACTGCAGTATCAAATAAAATGTATTGAGTCTGTGTTCTTTTTTTGTTTAACAAAACTTTTCACATCATTCCCTTATGAAGAGCTTGTTTTATGTCCTGTATATGAAATCTCTGCTTACTCCAAAGTTATTAAGACAGTTTCCTATGTTTTCATCTAAAAGCTTTTCTTGTTACTTTTAACATTTAAATAGGTAATCCATCTGGAATTGATTTTTATGCATGGTGTTAGGTTGGGGGTCAAGATTCATTTTTTTTCCATGTGGATATTGATTTAATGCACTATTTTTACTATTATTTTAGTGATTACTTTATAGAATAGCCATCCTTTACTTACTACAATCTAATACACATTATTATATTTACCACTTTCTCAATAATACTCAAAGTTAGGAACTCTTAAAGCCATTTAATCCCATGCGGCCATTAGCATAATTCTGGCAATTCCTTTTAATTATTCAAATGTTTTAAATCTACATTATTATCATTAGTTTTGTATAATATCCATTTATTTTTACCCACAAACTTTTGCCGTTCTTCACTGTTTCTTGCATTTCTGTTTTTATCTGGCTTCGTTTTCCTCCAGCCTGGAAAAACGTCTTAAAACATTTGTTGTGTACGAGTTGGCTATTCACAAATTATCTGAGCTTTAGCTTGTTTGAAAATGTTTTTAATTTCGTCTTAATTTTTGAAGGATATTTTCACTGAACACAGAACTGTAGGCTGATAATATGTGTTTTTCCCCAGGACTTGAGAAACTTCATTCCATTATCTTCTAATTTGCATTGGTTTTCATGACAAATGAGTGACAGTTTTTTTCTTTGTTAGCCTAAATAAAATGTGCTTATTTTCTCTGACTGCTTTTAGGATTTCTATTTATCATTTGTTTTCACCAATTTCAATATGATTTGTTGCGATGCAATTTTCCTTGTGTTTATCTTGCTTAGGGTCATTAAACTACTTTAATCTGTGGATTTATAATTTTGATCAAATTAGGAAATATTCTGACCATTAATTTTTAAAATATTTCTTCTCATTCTAACCACCTTTTCTTTTTTCTAGGGTTCCACTTTTACATATGCTAGACTGCGTACCATTGTTCCACAGGCATCCAAAACTCAGAGTTTCCCCTGCTTTTACTGTTTGCTTCTGTATTGATCGTTTTATTGCTATGTCCTTACATACACTGTTCTTTCTCAGTATCTCATCTGTTATTTAGCCTATCAATTTTTATTTCAAAGACTGTGCTTTCAGCTTCACAATGTTCATTTGTCTTTTATCTTCTGTTTCTCCCTCTATGTTTATATTGACCTTTAAACAGTTGAATTTATAATAGCATTTTTGAAATCTTTATTAATTTTATCAACTATTATTTCTGGGTTTTTTTTTTTCCTATTGATTGCTCTTTACCTGCTTACGTGTCAAAATTTCCTGCTTCTATCTAGTTTTCTTTTTAAATTGGATACAGGACACTGTGAATATCACATTGTCAAATGTCTGAATATTGTTGTCTTCCTTTAAAGTGTGTTGAACTTGATTTTGGCATACAGATTAACTTCCCTCAATCAATTTATTCATTTTGAAGGTTATCTTTATCTATAACCAAAGCCCTGACTGTCTATTTTAAAATTTTACTGGAACCCCCAAAACAAGCAAACAAAAAACATTTCTACATACTAACAATGATCACGTGGAAACTAAAATTAAAAACACCATTTACAATCAATCCAAAAGAACACAATACATAGGTATATACTTAAGAAGATATGTATATGATCTGTATACTAAAAATTACAAAATGCTAATTAAAAAAAACCTAAATAAATGAACTTATATACTGTATTTGTGGGTCAGAGTACTCAACATTGTAAAAATATCAATTCTCCCAAAATTAATATACAGATTTAATGCAATTTCTATCAATATCTCAGCAAGAGATATTTTATAGACATAGATAAGCTTATTATATAATTTACATAGAAGGCACACTCCCTAAAATAGTTAAAAGAATCCTGAGAAATAATAAAGTGTAAGAAATTACTCTACCCAATATTAAGGCTTCCTATATAGCTAGAACCCTCAAAGCAACGTGATACTGGTAGAGGAATATATACATAGAGATAAAAAGGGACAGAACGGAACCAGACCCAAACAAATATGCCCAACTGATTCTGACAAAGGTGCAGAAAGCGATTCATGGGAAGAAGGAGACAAAGGTGCAGAAAGCAATTCATGGGAAGAAGGAGAGCCTTTTCAACAAAGAGCAACTGGACACTCATAAGCAAAAAAAATGCCAAATATTCTAGTATCTTAGAACCACTTCATTCTTGCTTGGGCTGAGTAGAAATGTGAAACAGTTACAATGTCCCATCAGATAATTTGGTGATTATATAGATGACACTGTTTAAATTCCATTCTTTGTTTTAACTCATGTGGTACTGATCTCCTATACCTTGATCAAACAATTTACAGGTTCAATTTAAAATTGCAAGTTTCATTCAAGGAACTCTTACAAGTAACAGTTAAGTTGTATTCCATAAGTGGTAAACAAAAAAAACGCTTAAAAGCTGGAAAATTTTCTCAGGTATAGAAGTAATTGGGGGTGAAAACAGATAAGTGATGTCAAATTGAGAATTATAATTAGAAGTAAAGAGTTAGAGAATATTTCTCTCCTTTCTTCAGTAAGTAGTAAAAACTAGATTTCTTTTTTACTATTAAACATGACTTTTGTAAATGTATGGTTCAATAATTTTATTCACTATTAGTCTTTAATAGCTTATTTCCCAACTCTGATTTAAATTTTAAGTTTAAAAAATTAGCCAACAGCATTAATTTTAAAATGAAATTGGATATGTAAATAAATGTGAAACTTTTTACAAGGAGTAAAAATTAAAAGACACCAATTTGGCAGGTTCCAAACCAAAAAAAAAAAAAAAAAAAAAAAAGTCCTATTGTACCCAAGTATTAAATGTTTTACTTAAATATAAATTTTAGCATTACTATGAATTTTTATTTCTTATTTTTATATTTGTTCATATATGTTTTACTTTTGATTACATGAATATAAATATGTCATTATACATATCTTTTCCTCTCTAGAAACCAAGCACAAATCTTAATTTACTTCTACTCTGCCCTGGTTTGCTTCAAAGCTCTAGGGATACCATTTTTGGTGTTAACTACTGGCTATAAACAGAAGACTAACTCATAGGATGGGGAGGGGCAAGGTTACTTTATGATCTCATTGTGGGGTGAGTCAATTACAGACCTGAACTTAAAAAAAAAGAAACAAGTTAACCTTCAAAATTAGGGGAAAAATGTGTTGAAGTTGTTAAAACTTGTATTCCAGAAGAACATACATTTTCTGTTTTGAAAACGTACTGGAAAGTTTCCTCCCTGTTCGCAAGGCCACCAAGTATGTTGACAAACAAATGAGGAAGAAAATTTCAAAACTGGGCCTCCGAAATACAATTAGCTAATGCCACAGTAGGTACTCTGACAATTTATTAAAAAAAGAGAGAGAGAACTTTTAAAAGGAAGCTACTACACACAGGCACCATGCTGGGGATAGGGCTAGATACTGCCCTGTCCTCAAGGAGCTCATAGACTAAGAGGGGACACCACAAGTAAACCAAGAACTAGGGGCACCAAATTCAGCCACAAGGGTTTGCAGATGTCTCCAGATAGTGGTTTCATGTGAAGAACAAGTGAGAGTCAGACAGGTGAGCAAGGAGGTTAAGGTAGGGCCTTCCTACCGGAGAGCACCACAGGGCAAAGGCTCTGGAGGTGTAAGAAATTATGGTACTCTCAGAAAATAACAGTCATTTTCATAGGCCTGGAATTTAGGGAGCATCGGAAGGAACCAGAGAAGAGCCTGGAAAGGGAAGCCCTAGAAGTTGTGTGCTGTTCTTCCCATTTGTCTAGTAATTGCCTAAGGTCACACAGCAAGTAAATGGCAAGGTCAAGATGAGAGCTCAGTTCTTCCTGTGTGCAAAGTTCAAGTCCAGGCTGCCTCTCAACAATCTTCCATACTTAGAGGGAGTCTCTCAATAAGACCGGCTTCTTCCACAGTGAACTAGTACAATAACTAACCTTTAAACTAATGACTGAAACAGAAATTCTCAACGTGGCATCCTTGGATCTCTGCAC